>NW_007360990.1:750856-1058372 GCF_000409485.1 Glarea lozoyensis ATCC 20868 | reverse complement strand
GAAACCTAACGTCTTAGAGAAGAATAGAAAGAAGCTTTCGACTAAGGAAAAGACGCGACGTAGAGAGAAAAGACTCTACTTTAAGTATAGAAAAGAGGGTTATATAGCTAGTTTTTATTATAAAGGAAAGCTATAGAAAGGTTAGAAAAAGTAGTTTAGTAATACTAGGTAACTAGTAGTAATAAATAGAGCCGCCTTACTAAACAGCGATTAGAGTAAGTAAGAGGCTACTAAATTAAGTTTAGTAGTCTAAATAAGATCTAAAGTATCTCTAGTAACTAAGAAATACTAGATTAAAGACTCCTTATACTAGATAGACTTAGAACCTAATAGTCTCTTAGCCTACTAACTCGAGAAAGTAATTCCGAAACCTAGAGAACGTTAATACTTCTAGAAAATAATAGAAAAGAAAAATATTTAGAAAACTAAGAATAACTAAAAGTTTACTACTAACTAATAGATATAGAGAGAGAAACCTATAATCGATATATATTATAAAGTATCTTTTATAGATATAAAAAGAGTAGTATTCTAATAAGAATATACCTAGAAAACGACTATTAAACTACTTAGACTAATTAGATAGTTACTTTACTTAAATAATATTCTTAAGCTAAGAGATATATAGAAAATTATTAGTAAATCTCTAGAAAAACCTATCTAGAAGTAGGTCTCTTTCGTTAAGAGGTAAGCCGATAAGTTCGCCTAATAAGAGGCCCCGATTCTAGATACGTATACTCTATACCTTAGTATATTCTATTGTTTATAAGAATAGACTATATAATACTATATATAGACTAACCTAGTTCGAGATATAGAGGTTATAGAGATATTATTAGACTCTTATAAGCTCTATACTACTAGGGATTAGAGACAAATTATAGTCGAAATAAAGATTAAAGAAAAACTAATTAGAGTTATAATTAACTTAGAAGCTAATAGAAATTATATCTTACTCTATATAGTAAAAAAGTTAAATATTTCTATAATAAATATTTATCTATACTCTCTAAAACTAGCCGATAGGTTAGATTATAGTAATAGATAAGTAGATAAAGCGACTATTCTATCTAAGTTATTCTTACTAGATAGATATAAGGCTAATATCTAGTTTAATATTACTAAAATTAGAAACTATAAAGCTATATTAGAAATAGCCTAGATCTAAGAGTATAACCTCGAAATAGACTAGTATACTAATACTATAACCTATAGAAGATAGGCCTATAAGAGTATATAGATTTAACTATAAGGCCGGAGAGAGGTTTATACTACCTTCTCTAAAGCGCCTAGATACCTCGAAGAAATAGAGGGTCCTCTATAGAATACTAGTAAGAGTATAGAAAAATAGATATCTATATAGTATAGAAGATTTAAGAAGTTATTCGAAAACTTAAAAGACTTTTAAGCCTTACCTAAATACTAACTATAGAATTATAAGATTAATCTAAAAGAAGAAAGATAACCGCCTTCTAAGAAATTAAGACAATACTAGTTCGACGTCTCTAAGATATTAGAGAAATATATTAATATAGTACTTAAGAAAGAATAGATTAGGCTATCTAAATTACTAGCTACTTCGAATATACTAGTAGTAGTAAAAATAGATAATAATAAAGAAAGACTCTATAGAGACTTTTAAAGACTAAATAATATTACTATTAGAGACTAATACTCTTTACTAAATATATAGTATCTATAGAATAGACTAGCTAAAGTAAAAATATTTATAAAACTTAACTAGAGAAATACCTTTAACCTTATTAGAATTAAGAAAGAATATAAGTAGATAACTATATTTATTATACTCTCTAGCTAATATAAATATACTATTATACTATTCGGGTTAACTAACGCCTTTATAATATACTAGAGATAGAATAATAATATTCTATAAGAATATCTTAATAAGTTTATTATCTATTATCTCGATAATATTCTCGTTTATTTAGAAAATAAGAATAAATATAAGAAGTATATCTACTTAGTTCTAGAAGCCTTAGCTAAGGTAGACTTAAGACTAAAGCTAGAGAAGTACGAATTTAGTACTTAGAAGACTAAGTTTCTAGAGTTTATTATTAAACTAGAAAAAATAAATATTAATCTAAAGAAGATCTAATAAATAAAGAACTAGCTAGAATTAGAGAACGTTAAGATATCTAGTTATTTCTTAGTTTTAAAAATTTCTACCGATAATTTATAGAAGAATATTTAAAGATTATAAAACTACTTACTAATCTTACTTAAAAAGACGTATCTTTTCTTATAGAAGAAAAGAAGAGAGCGGCTATATAAGAACTAAAAGACTAGTTTACTAAGAAACTAGTTATTAGAAGTTTTAGTATTAATAAACTAAGTATAGTTAAGACTAATACCTTAAATACTACTATAGATACTATTTACTTATAACTAGATAAGAATAGAAAAATATACTCTATTATATATTACTTTAAAAAATACTTACTAGCAAAATAAAACTATAATATCTATAAAAAGAAACTTATAGCTATAGTTAAAGTACTAAGATATTAGAAAATTTATCTCTAAGAAGCTAAATTCTCTATTATTATCTTTATAGATTATAAGAACCTATAAATATTCTTAATAATAAAGAAATTAGATAATCGACAAATAGTATAATAGGCTAAAGAACTTACCTATTTTAATATTATAATTAAATATATAAAAGAAATAGATAATCTCTAAGCTAATACTTTAAGCCGTTAGCTAGAATATAAGAGAGATAAGATCTATAAAAGGTAAGCTATTCTAAAAGAAGATAAGAATAGAAACCTTATTTCTAACTCTAAGGTAATTACTACCCTTACTAAAATCCGAGGCCTATAGTATAATAATATTATAACTACCTAGAATAAAGTACTAGTAGTTTCTAAGGAAAACTCGCTATATAAAGAGAGAAAACTTAAAGTACTAAGCTTATATACTTTAGAATTTATCTAGAAATTCTATAAAGCCCTAGAATATAGTTATTAAGAAATTAAAAGAACCTTCTAGAGAATTTAGTAGTAATACTATATTAATAGACTATAGACTCTAGTTAAGAAGGTAGTAACCGAGTATAATACCTATATTCGAAATAAGTCTATATACTATATACCTTATAGACTTATAGAATAAATACCTATCTTAGAGAAACTATAGAAAATAATATTATAGAATTTTATTATTAAACTCTTACTATTAAAAGATCTAATAATAGAAGTTAAATATAACGTAATTCTAGTTATAATAGAAAGACTTACTAAGTATATAATCTTAATACTATATAAGAAGTTAAGTACTATTAAGAAGCTAGTATATACTTTTATCTAGTATATAGTTATAGACTATAGTACTCTAGAAGAAATAGTCTTAGACTAAGATAAGCTATTTATATCTAAGTTCTAGACGGCTATAACTATCTATATAGAAATAAAGTAAAAACTATTAATATTATTCTATCTATAAATAAATAGAGATAATAAAAGAATAAACTAAGTAGTTAAAGTATATCTAAGATATTATATAAACTATAAGTAAGATAACTAGGTCGCCTTATTACTAATAGCCTAGTTCTTATATAATAGTACTACTACGAAAATAATATAAGTATTACTATTTAAAGCTAACTTTAGTTATAAGAAAACCGCGTTCTAAGAACCTTATAACGCGACTATCGATAGTTAGGTAAGAAGAATTCTTATTAATAACCTTTTCTCTCTTTATAAATAACTTATTAAAGAACTTAAGTTTATCTTAGAACGAAACGTATTCTACTATAATAAGAAGTATAGTTAGAAGTCTATACTTAGAGAGAGGAATAAAGTTTATTTAGTTAGACAAAATATCTAAATAAAACGACTAAGCGATAAACTAGATAATAAGAAACTAAGACTATTTAAAATTAAAGCGTATAAAGGACCTTTAAATTATAAACTAGCTCTACTAGAAAGTATAAATATTTTTCTAGTATTCTATATATCTCTTCTTAAACTAGTACTACCTAGAGTACTACTAGCTCTAGTTATAGAAATAGAACTAGTAAACCCTAACGCCGAGTATAAAGTCGAGAAAGTCCTAGACTATAAACTTATTAGAGTAAAACTATATTATCTAATAAAATAGAAGAACTATTTATAATTAGAAGATATATAGAAACTAGTAAGTAACTTTAACTACTCTAAGTAGCTTAAGAAGTTCTACTACTAGTATCTAGAGCCTCTTAGAAAGACCTAGAATTAAAATTTAGATCGAGTAGTAATAGATTATAAGTAGAGAAGTCGTCGGGTAAGGTAGGGCGAGCTAGTAGTCGCTCTACTTCTACTTCTCTCTTCTTCTTCTCTCTCTTTTTCTCTTCTTTCTACTACTCTTTTCTCTCTAACTTATCTAACTTATTTAGTAAGTTAAGACTTATTAAAATTATCTTTTATTTCTATTTCTAAAGAAACTTTTACTATTAGCAGATATAAGTATAATAAGCTAGTATCTCTTAGATCTAGGCCTTAGTCTACTTATTCTCTAAAAAGAGTTTCTCTTCTTAGACCTTAATACTCTCTTAGTTATAAACTAAGAGTATTTAATTTATCTTCTTAATATTATATAATTTTTTAGTAGATATATAGGTACTATAGCGACTATATTTTAGGTTCTAAGAGACTATATACTCTTTTTCCGCCTTTTTATAGTAAGAGTAAAGTACTATTTTCTTTCTAGTTAGATTAATTTATTTACTAAGAGCTATAATATTAGAATATTTAGTTATATAGTCGGGTAGTATATTAGAAGAAAAGAAAGTTTATAGCCTTTAATCGATATATTTCTTAGTTATACTTAAGTATATAGACCTACTAGTTCGAATAGAGGATAGTATTATAAGTAGCGTCGGCCTCGGCGTCGTAATACTCTTAGAACTAAAGGTCCTAGAATTAGGCGAGGTTATAAGAATCGAGTAGTTTCTAGGACTACTATCTAATAACTTAATTTAGTTAAAGTTAGTAATATTTATATTAGCGAATAGGCCCCGGTTTAGAGTACTATTACGTAATAATAAAAGTTCGATAAGTTCGCTAGATAAACCTATCGAACTAGCTAGAAGTTTAATAAGTTTAACTAATAAACCTATTAAACTTAAGGAAAGAAAGTTCTATATAATAAGTATAATTTCCTTAGATAGAAGCTTTATACTTAACTTATTATAGTAATAGTATATTATCTATTTAACTTACTTTTATTATAATAAATAGATCTCTAAATCTATAAGTAATAATCTCGCGCCTACTTCTTAATATACTAACCTTATAATAACCCTAGTCTACCTCGAGTAGAATCGAATCG
This sequence comes from Glarea lozoyensis ATCC 20868, assembly GCF_000409485.1. Classification (NCBI taxonomy): domain Eukaryota; kingdom Fungi; phylum Ascomycota; class Leotiomycetes; order Helotiales; family Helotiaceae; genus Glarea; species Glarea lozoyensis. Next base: position 1,053,038 of record NW_007360990.1, on the reverse strand, counting down.
TTATACTTCTCTCTACTAACTATTACGTTAATAGCTAGTAATCTAGTAGTATAGGTTACTAGTAAATTAGAAGAGAGTCGCGCCTAGCGGGACTAGTTTAAGAGATAAATCGAAGTTCTTAAGAATAGCCTAGAAACTTATAAATAATTTGTCGGCGTCGGAATCCTTAGTAAGCTCTACCCTACTTGTATAGTATATCGTAACTTATACGTCCATTTTAGATAGTACTCTAGTCCTAGGCTAGGATTTCACGAAGAATAGTCTTACTTAGTCGGATAATAATAATAACGATAATAATACTAGTACGACGTATTAAGAAGTTAGATCGTTGTCTAGTCTGTCTCCCGAGGTATCTCTAAGGTTAAAGGGAGAATTAATAACTAGCGAGCCGCTTCTAGTAGAGGTTCCGGAAGAATCGGAACGAGAACTTAATTTCGGATTTACTCCTAAGAATAAGGTGAAGAAGGGGAAGGTTGCTTCTAAGAAGGCTATATTTGAGTTTAATAGCTAGCTAAATTATATATACAGTATAGTTAATTAATAGCTTTAAGTACGGGTTGCCTATAGGCGTACACAGTCTAAACCTCTATTGTATTTTTCGTCTTCTTCCTGTGAAGGAAATCGTGAGCGTATAATCTTTTGCTAGTGAAGTGCGGGAGGAAATTTGGAAAGTTGCCACAATGATCAGCACGATTGTGCGTCTTGCTTTAGTTATGCTTGTTGGCCGTGCACCTCCCAACAAGCTTCCAATCTGCCACCACACTTTTGCATACTCACGAGTTGCCGCTTCCTCATCACGTTATGGGTTCTCACGGACCTTGTCTCGAGTTCAATACAGTCAACTCTCGCTTGGCAGCTGGGCAAAGCCGCCACTAGCATTCATTTATCCTGCGACAGGACTATTGGGGTGATCGTCTTTGGTAGTACACGGAGGAGAAGGTGAGAAAAGAATTTCTGGTAAAGCAATCGAGAATGCCAGGAAGGAGTTAGCACAAGCAATTCTTTAGTACTAACAACTTTCTTGCACGCATATTTTAATACAGTAGTATCATCAATCAAATAGTACAAATAGTTCGTTTGTACTGACCGTGAGGGTTGGATTGAGTAGCTATGGGTGGTTCTATTTACTGCACAAGACGTAACGCGAAGAATTAAAAGTCAAAGAATGCGTGAGGAGACCCTTTAAGGGGATCTTCCTGAATACATAAGCATATAGATAATAGACGAACCACTTTTGCCCCTCCCCGTTCTACATGCGAAAAATCAAGTTCGCATGGTTGCGAATTATGCCTGAGGCCTCGAAGCGATCTGGTTGCCAACTCAGACACAGCACAAGCGTGCTAGAACCGATGGCTTCCCAGCACTTGGACAAGGTTGGCACAGTTGCTCTAGCCCTGGGTTTGTGCCCACACTATTGGGCTGGCTCGTATTCAGTGCTGGCCTAATTGTGCTGGCACCGTATTCGAGCTAAGCTCAGAAGCGGGGCTGGCCCACCAAGTGTGCCAGCACAAATGGGCGAGATCTGTGTGTGGGCTAGTAGTCTTGGTATTTTGCCTCGAGCACGTCGAGTATTATCGGCACTGCTAGTATCACTCCTTTAAAGATACTAGATGAGTCCTGGCATTCTAAAATATTCTATAGTATCCGTATCTATGCATAACAGTAGAGGTCGATTTGAGACATATCGCGATCTTTCAGTTAGAACTGTTCTTGGCTGGTAATCTTCGACTTGCGCAAGTACGCAAAGATAATCTTTGCTGGTCTTACAATTACAGATAATTATCAAGTAGTGTTGTGGTTGACAATTGACCTGCCGAGGTAAAGGTGGACGTGGTGGCATAGCTTGGCACGCTTTCGAAGAATACGCTGCAATGCCGTTAAGGAAAGGTCTGATTAAGGAATACGTAACATCATAAATCACGTCTTAACATGCAAAGATAGAAGTGGCGTCATTATTTTGTATTTCTGCCCTGAATCGAATATGCCTAAGACAAACAATATCTCTAATATCTAGACAATTGACCTTTGTGCTGGACCACGTCACATTACAACTCTGGCAGTCTTTCCTCAAGAAGTGTCTCGTTAAAGAACCTGGGCTGGCATACGAGACTACCCTCTCACGCAGTGTCAATGAGGGATTTCCAAGGCAGACAAAATATTTCGTCGACCACTCTTCTCCCTTGATAGACCGAATCGCCTCGCTGAGGACATCAGGCTGCTGGGGTTTGACGACCAAATGATTGACGTTCTCTGCAAGACCTCCACGCTGAGCATGACAAAGAAGCAGCCCTTCCTCAACGCCTCAATACGCTGTTATGGCATTTATCGCTACCATCCGCCGCCGAGTCTCACTTTCGAGGGACGTTCCGGGCAGACTACGAAGCAGGCTTTTGATAATTAGTATTGTTTCAGATCTCAGAAATGGTGCACGTACCTTAAGGGGGAAACCCATATAACTCAAAGAAAGTGGTCATTTTTCCTTCGGAGGGGTCTTGTTTGCAAAAAACCAAGAGTATTTCTCCATAAACCTGTCGATCTCGGCAAACGCTGCTGCGGGTTCGCGCGTTTGCATTTCGACCTCACCAACAGAATGGTCAAAGTCCGTCAAGTCTAACATGATAGAAAATTAATGATCTGCGAGAAAGCTTTCCCTCGTTGTAAGGTAGCGACAGATGCTATTCAGACCGAAGTTGACTTCTGGACTACGCCTATAACCTACAGGCACAAAGGTAGCAACGAGTTTCTTGATCTCGTCAGCCTTTCTATCGACAAATTTTGATTATAGACAGCGAGACAGGGACATTGTCTCACGCGTATTGGCCTTCAAGCCAGAGTTACCCCTTGCATAGATAAATATTTAGATTCCAAGACTTTGACTTTGGCAATTTTGTCTCAAAAAATTAAGGTCGACAAGGTGATTGGTGAGTAATAACAGATGCTCTGCGTCTTTGGTAGTTATACAATGAGTAGAGAAAAACATTTCTAAAATAATTAGAATTCACTTAACATTCCGATGTTGTTGAACGAAATGTTGAAGGCCCTTCGGCTGCTGTTTGTTGTTGGGAAGGTCAGATGGCCGAGCGGGACAATGCAGTCCGGCACGTCAGTTTGTCGCAGATAAGACACGCAGAGACAAGGTTCCTGTGGCTGAGCAAATGTGTAGCTGTGTTGACTGATAAATCTTAGTAGTACCGGTTCAAGTATGAGCTAGAAATGGATTTTGACTTAGGATCTGCTTGCTTGGGCTTTAGATTTGGTTTGGCTGCTACTCTCGGAATGGTTACTCGAACACTCGAGGGGAGAGACTTTCCGATGTTTGGTTTGAAGCATTTGAAGCATTTTCCTGTCTTTACTTGTGATTTGAGTTGCCCCTTCTTAGCTCGATTACCAAGCTATTACACATCATTGGTCCCAAATCCCTTGAACGCCGGAACGTCTCTCCGGGCATGCCCGGAAACCAGCTCACACGATCTTTTGTAAAATGTTCCACCGTCGGCCTCAATTTCGTCTCGTGGAGGTTAAGATCATCAACGGTACCCAAGCGTATAAAATTTATCCCCGGGAAGGCATCTCCAACGCAGTTCATGAGCGTACCACACGTCTTGCAGAAGTAATTGGTCATCGCCTTGCCCGTGGTTGGTGTCCGCTTGACTATAGACTGATACGTTGTCGCGGCCGCGCACGTACTTGAGATATGGATCTCGAATAGTGACATTTGATGCGAATATTGAGGCGGTGACTTTACGGCAGTCGTGCAGTTACAGACAAAGGCGCTACAATCGAGCACTTCGTCTCCGCATTCATCCCCAATGCTGAGATACTATCGATCTTAGAGATCCCAATGTATCACCTTTCTACGAGGACTTCAATCAGTTGAGAAGCTTCCCGGTCGATGATTGAATTTGAAGTCTAAGCTGTAATTCCTGCGAATGTCCCGCGCGTCGACTCGAGTCATCTTACTGGGTATGCAGGACTTAATTGCAAAACGCCTACTCCAAACCCCAATGCTTGCGTAATAACCGGGACTTATTTGCAGTCTCCCATCCTGTACACGTCCTAATCTCCCTGAGGTGTTTCAATATCACGATCTGTTCTTCAGGTCTCATGTAGTGCTGCGCAGCAATTGCAATCGGTTCGATGTTATTGATCCACTGATTCCTGGGTATGAAATTTATGTTAGAAAAGTTATAACAATATTTCTGGGGCAAATAGATCTAGTATCAAATGACTTACGGGTCATTTGATATAGAAATGGCACCAACCCGTCTGGCATGACAAAGGGGGTTTGACTGTATTCCTTGTGAGCGGAGTCTACTAGACTGGCCTGTTGTGCTTACAATTGTAACTAACGCACGTGGGAACGGTTGTAGCTGAGATGTTTGAAGGAGCAATATGCAGCTGGTGTGATAGAATATGTTTCCACATACTGAGGATAAAAAGATGTTACTATGTAATCCATAGGCATCGAATCACCACAATCTAGTAAAAAAGTACAACTTCGCCGTTTGATTGCTTACCTGCAGAGGAGTTGCTGAACAGGATTACAGGGAATGCATCGTTCTCTCCAATTTCAAGTTCCAAGACAGGTTTCATGCACTCAGGCCTCGATATAACCCAGGATTCCAGAGCTTCCCACAGCTCCTGAAGAGTGCCGGGGGCGCAATGGTCATGACGGACTTGATTGACGATTCTGGAAAAGATGAATATTACTCTGTTGGCCCAGTGATCCTGCACATTATTGGTGTTTGCAGATGAGAATCTGTGCCATAAGTCCTTGTGAATAAGTGTTGATTGCCGGCATTGATATGCAGCCCATACATCTAATTAAATCAGTATGTGTCATTATCCAAACTAGGCAGATATTATTTACCTAGACGAGCTAATGCCCAAAAACAGGCTATCGAAGTCAAGGAGAGTGGACCTTCCCATGTATGAAGTTGCAGCTTGTTTATGTAGGAGCGTAGTTGTGTTCGTAGATCTTCTGCCTGAAATGTCATTGCACAATATAAAGAGAGAACGACGGTAGTAAGAAGAAATGAAGCATTGTTGGATAACTGGGCACTTCGGTTGTCAGATGCCCCCTGAAGTAGTAATCTTGCATATTCGTACAGTTGAGAACTTAAGTTGGAGCTCTCATGAAGATTGGCGGTGTTTTCAAGGAATCTGGCGGAGACTGCCAACGCAGCTGAGCCAAAACAACTCGACTGTACTACAAGTCGTCCGTGGAGAGCACTGAAAGTCTGAAGTGAGTCTGCAAGCTCGCACCAGTGTGACACATTGTTAAAGTAGCAAAAGATCAGTTTGCTCTTCATTGAATGGTCTGTGATGAAATAAGGGATGCCAGGGTATGATAGAGCTGTATAATTCGGACGTGCTATATTTAGGCACTCAGGTCCGGACAGGTCATTTGAGCGATCCACTGTATCAATGCCATACAGCGAAAAAGCGCCTGAATTTGCTGGTGTCGAATCCTGGTGTCCCAATTGGTGTGTTGGGGTCCTACACTGTGGTTCTAAGTGCGAAGGTTTTGAAACACCTGTTTCTTCATCTTCCGTCGCACTCGGACTAAGTACTTGAACCTCCTTATAAGCATGTGTATGGCGTGTAGGAGAAGTAAGTGTAAGCGAAGAGGTACTGAATGAGGTGCTATGGATGGCGTTCTCTGCATGCACTACGTAATCCGTTTCCACAAACTGAGAAAGGTTTGGTTAGCACTTTCTGTGGAGTGGTGAAAAGAAAGAAAGGTACAATATATTGCTTGGGGATGGGCCTGCCAGTTTCAATGCTTCTAAGAGTCGATAAATCGTGCTTGGATAGGCGTGTTATACGCGAATTGTCGAAAGATAGCTTAACACCCCATTTGCAATCATGACGAAGACGTCTACAACTCCCACACAGTGGGACTACCTCATCACCTGTAACCGTTAATCTATGCTTTTGGCATGCTGGAAATGACCTGGTTGGACTTGCACTTGATATGGCGACTTCTGCAAGTAAGACTTTGGCATATCAGCAACGTAACAGCAGGTTGAGACCTCATAGAGGACCTACCAGCCACGTCGTGACCGAGTGTGTACAACCTTTCCGGCCCTATCAACCGTATCTATGGAAGAGGTAGGCGAGAAAGTTCTGGTCTCCATAACGAAGCAACTCCCCTACAGGTCAAATGCGAGGGTCAAATCCGTCAACAAAACTGAGTTATCGTCGTTTTGGGATACTGCTTTGGGTGCGTCAAGCAAGGCCTCTGAAGATCTGGTGAGGTGTGCTGCCAATGTGGCAGTAGAACGATCGCTTCCTCGGATGTGGCGGCTGAAATCTGAGGCCATGCACTGGCGTGGTTGAGAGCCAAGGCTCCTTCCTGAAAGCTTCCGCTTTAGGAGAATGCAGCCGTCGAATTGAAACCTTTGGCATGACGTTTCCGAAAGTCTTAACAGGATTTTGGAGCCGAAAAGGGTATTTTTGAATTTCGAACAGAAAGGCTTTGGTAATATTACTCAAGCTGTGTACTGCCTCCTCTTTCATCTCTTTGGTAATGGATCACAGTCGCCTTCGATGTGTAATGAGTATTTTTTCGAAGCTACCGGATTTAGCGTCTGTTCATCTCTTATTCCTACTCAATTCGATGTGAAGTGGGGTAGGGATCCCTCACGTCTCGGGCGTCTCTTATTCTTTCTGAAAACAGAAAAACATACTCTAAAAGAGATATTGGTTGTCGTGCTCAAAGTCTTCCTGTCTTGTTAGTGTTGTACGAAAGACATGCTTCTTCGACAACAATAGGATTTCTACCCGCATTATGAACCAAAGTTCGCTCAGGACCCGAGATCATGACGTCGAGCAAAGTGGAAGAACAAACACTGCTTACAAAGTAAACTCACCATGAAAAGTACATAGCCATGTCATGTCCCTTGTCCAAACCTATCACGGCGCACACCGAATACCACAAGCAAAAGAATACGATAACCAATAGCATCTATTCCTTCTCCGACAAGTTATCATCTCGGTACAGCACCTTAGATATCGTCCATCCGTCCTATACAACGGAGAGCGATCATGTCCAAACAAATCGTGTTCCGTCTTCAGAGTCGCACAGGTTATCAAAGCATTAAGCAAGTCGAGGAAGCCATCCCAACAATTGACAAGCATGAAGTCCTCGTCAAGATCCGCGCCGTCTCTCTCAACTATCGTGACGTCGTAGTTGCCAACGGCGGCTATCCCTTTCCCGTCAAGGATCAGGTCGTTCCATGCTCTGACTCCGCCGGAGAGGTTATCGAGATCGGCAGCTCTGTGGAAGGTTTCGCAAAAGGTGATAGAGTTATCGCCGTGTTTGACCCCACCAACCTCTTCGGACCCCAGAAGGATTGGCACCACGGTCATGGTGGCCCAGTGGACGGGGTGCTGCGCGAATATGTTGCTTTCCCTAGTAGTGCCCTGATCAAGATTTCCGGAGCGTCTGGCTTGAACTTCTCACAAATGGCCGCCTTGGTCTGCACCGGTGTCACGGCCTGGAACGTTCTCTATGGCAACCAACCATTGAAACCTGGCCATACTGTTCTTTTCCAAGGTACATGTTCTCGTGCTCACGCAATTCCCTCCCCAGCATGAATCTATAATAACCTGACTAGGTACTGGCGGTGTCTCCATCACTGGCCTCATCCTTGCAAAGGCTGCTGGAGCCACAACTATTATCACTTCCTCATCAGACGAGAAGCTTGAACTCGTCCAGAAGAAATACGGAGCTGATCATACCGTGAACTACAAGAAGACGCCAGATTGGGCAAGTGAGGTTAACAAGATCACGGAAGGTCACGGCGTTGACTACATTTTCGAGAATGGAGGATCAGGCACTATCAAGCAGAGCATCGATTGCATCGCTATGGGAGGCATCATATCTGTGGTCGGTTTCCTTTCCGCGGCCAAGCAAGAAGATATGCCTGATGTAGCTGGACTTGCACTATCTAAGGGAGCTGTCGTTAGGGGAATTACCGTCGGTTCGAAGCAGTTGTTAGAAGAGCTGGTGCGGTTTGTGCTGAAGAAGAAGTTGTCTGTACCGGTTGAGAAAGAGTTTGGTTTCAGCGCCAAGGATGTCCAGGCTGCATTTGACTATCTTGTTGGTGGAAGCCACATTGGCAAGGTCTGCATTGTCATGGAATAGGCGAGCGGTATGTCGTCAGAAAGGTAGACACAATCTGAAGAGTCAAGTCTGCGGAACCTGTGAAGCTAGAAACTCGTTTGGGAGAAGTAGCCCTAGGTTCGGCAATCACGAAGTCGGTACAAACACACTTTCCCATAATAGGCTCAACAGAAATTGACTTGCTTGTGGCAGAATTGTTGATTTCAGGTTGAAGAGGTGAGGTTCTAGTTTTCTTTAGTGTGCTTGGTCCAACCCTTCTCCTTACAAAGCACATTTCATATCAAGTCCACGGGACTCCGTAAACACTGCTTTATAAGCTCGTACACTCCTCCTATGTACGACTCAGCAAGTGATCTGCCACTGGTTCTAAAGTGGAGCCGCAAGACGCACGCACGAAAGTGTAGATGTTAGCCAACCACGAAATCGGCGTACGATTCATCCAAAGAGAATTCACACGCACGAACGCAACACCCGCCTCCTATTTGGCCGAGTCGTCGTCTTGTGGCCTGTGCGTGTTGAGTACATCGCGCAAGAAGGACAGCCGTCAAGGCTGCGTAAAGACTACTGCTGGCTACTCGCAAGCGGATTTTCATACTTTAACGAAAGAATTCCTCGTTCAATCATCCCTTCTAGCTGGAGAGCACCGCAGCGAGTGGAGAAATGCTTGACCAAAGAGAGGAAATTTTCATATGCAATTCCTCTTCGTCACTGATATCCATTACCCTGCTCTTGTCGTCACGACATCCGTTCGCGGTACTTTCATTCCTTGCTACGGCATCAAACGTGTGACAGAAAGATGCAGTATTGCCAGATGCCTTCGTTGCCTCAAACGGAGGATCGTGAATCCAGTTGAGTAACGTCAACACGCGCGTGTCAGTAACAGCAGCTGATATCTTATGATCTACCTGATGTTGGAAGGCAGCCATAGTGTCGAGAATAGCGAATATCACCTTACCTCCCACAACCTACACAGATCAAACAAGCGTAATCTGGCACACTGCCTATGCCTGCAATGGTTTTCAACGGGAAAACGTGTGCGTGACTCAACTGCACAATGCCAAGCATCTAGTGCTATACTGGCAGAGCGTGATGCGAGAAAGCGACGTCTAGAAAATATTAGGAAGACTACCAAGAATTTGAGGGGCAAGATAAATAAGCTCGGCGAAGGCACTGGTCTTTGGACCGTATTTATCAGCTACAACCTTTTCATAGAAAACATGGTACCTTGATTGCAACTCTACGACATAGTCGGACCCCTCCCCAGACATATCATGTAGACGATGCAATACAGGAACTCTCTACATGGCCTGTGAAAGATGGAGTGGGCGAACATGGCACCTCTGTGGACGGCGAATCACGACAGTCGGACAATTCATTGCTGATTTACCAACAACTATTTGGCTTGGTTCCGTATGGTGCACCTGAAGGTGACATCCAGCAACAAGCATCATGTACACAAAAGTCTGTAGATGAGAATACCAACCGGCAAAATTTGGGGAAAAAGAGCTGTGAATTGGTGCAGTGGTGGAGACGTCCCCAGTAAGAGCTTGTCTTGATCCTACCGTGTGGGAACGATTTCTTGGAAATGAGATAGTATTCTTTTATGTTTAAATGCTTAGATCATTCGCTATGACTATCAAGACTATTCGCAGGAGTGTCGTTCAAACTCTAACCCTTCTCTTTTCACGTTATATAACCAGAAATTCAGAACATAACTGTCTTTCATTCGATAATGCTGCCATCAAATTATCCATGGTTTTTCAAAGCATTTTGGAACCAGTCAGCAGCGGTAGTTTGGGGTGCTGCAAGCTCGTAGACTTCCTTACTCGTTGTGGCGACGGAGCACTCTCCATTCCATCCCGTCACTGGCGCATACTTGATAGATTGAATAAGATGCGGTTCTGGAGATGAAGCCGCCATCTGTTCGAGGAAGTCTAGGTCTCTATACTTGACATTCTCCACTTTGACCCCGATTTCTTTCTCCACTAGGTCCACGATTCCTCTACCGGTAACGTCATCGGGTCCGTTCAACACATACTTCTTCTTGTTGTGGATGGAATGATCCTCTGCGCTGAGAAGTGCGGCAGCGAACCTCCCCACGTCATCGGCATCCACGACCCCCACCTCTGCCTTCTCATCTAGCAACAATGCAAGCTTTCCTTGCTTCCCCGCCTTGCGGAAGTTTTTGACAAACTCGACTGCGGGCGGGATGGTGAAGGTGAAAAATACATTGGGCTGGAGCGAAGACCACTGCAACTTTTCAAATTCGGGGGAACTAACAATTGCTCGACGGCCCAATGCTGACGAGGATAATAACACTGGAAGTCGGGACGAACGTTCGCTGCCGTGGTGGAGATGCGAACAACGTACTTGACGCCGGCCCGTAGGGCTGCAACGTGAAACGTGGACTCCTCTGCGAAGTGCGGGGGTAGATTGTGGGATGCGATAAAGGCCTTGACGACGTTACGCTCGCGAAGCCAGTCGCCGTCAATCTCTGGCCACTTCTTCTCCTCAAAGGTGACGTTAGGAAGCTTGGCAAGCTTTTGAGCAACAGCGCTGCTGGTGGATCTGGTCAAGGCGAGCAGGCGGTATTCCTTGAGGTGTGCTAAGGTCTGGGAGTTTTGTGACAGGATCTCGGTGACCATGCGACCGGTGTTACCGGTTGCGCCGACGATGAGGATTGTTTTGGGAGCCATAATCGATTGCCTGCTTGGTAAAGATGATGTCGCAAAGCAAGATTGGTAAATAGGTGGAAGAAAGGTCGGATATCAAGATTGAGAGTTATTAGGTATAGAGTAAAGCCGTGTAGTGTACGTATGATGTGAGAGGACCTCATGACGTTGTTATAGAATCCAAAAGATCATGATATCAACTTCCTACTAATCATCTCTAGCATAAACAAGACACTAACAAGTATGATTACTCAACCACACGTACAAAGTACTACTGAAGCTGTTTCTAGATTTCAGTGAATATCGATACAATAATGGTGCGGGTGAACGTGCGTATGAACAAGGTGGGGAAATGCTTTGTAACTCCTAGACATTGCTTCTGTCTTGGTAATCACAGAAGTGGGGGTACTTGACGCGAATGACTTGGCTACTCGCCGGTGATAGCTTGGCAGTGAACTTAAAAGTTATGCAAATACCGCTTCAAGCTTGGGTTTTGTACAGTAACTAGGTATAATATGTTCTAATATTTCCGCTGTTCTCTTGTTGTTGTCGCATATGTAGGAGGAGACACCTCATATAAGGTACTTATCAATAGATACCTTGGATACACATGAGATCTCGGAACTACATGGCTGAGCATGAGCCATGGAGTCCCTGCCTTGTTATGATATGGTTCTGAATTAATGTGTTTGTTTATTGATGTCGGATCTCGAATGGTGTAACTTTATTAGATCACTACCCTAGTACTAATGTGTGTAATGCCTTGTCCACGTCAGCCAAGCTGTATCCGTATGCAAGCAATTCCTCCTTCGGACGGATGATAGCTCACACTCTCCTCGGAATATGGATTGTTTACTTTAATACTCGAGGAAACAATGTCCTCTCCCATAAGTCCGTGATCCACTCCACCCAAAAAGTGCCTGAGATGCTAAGCTTTACGGGGCCTATAGGCTATGACCGCATTTTCGATCTATCTTTTAATCTATCAACAAACACCATTTTATCTTCTTTCAAGGCTCGATTGTTCAATAATTATGGCAGATCAACGCTTCCAAACTCCTCCACCACGCGACTGGCACTATCAAAAGAACTATGAGATACCCACGAAGAGTAAGGAAGCTATGCATGAGCTCTATATTGCTGCGAAATGGTCAAGAAAGCGGGTTCAACGACGATAGTAGCTCGGCAATTTTACAGTACGCGAAGTACTCACCTACGGTCGACCCTGAACGCGTAAGGCCTACTCGTACAGGCAAGCCTCAACTCGTCACTGACGATAAACTCGACGATATCATCGAGTATATAAGCAAGAACTGGGAGAATAGTGTCATGAACTATAAGCAAATCGTCAAGGAATGCGGCCTAGCCTGTATGCCGAAAACGCTACAGAATAGGCTTCACTCTAGGGGCTATTATCGCTGTATAGTATGCCAGAAGCCCTATCTTACTCTTATACAGGTATTAGCAGGATTCCTATGGGCTTGCTCGCATGTTTTTGGGACCAAAGAGTGGTTCTGTATCCTATGGTCGGATGAACGTACTATACTTATCGGCGCTCGCACTGTAAAGCGGAAAGTAATTTTAACGCAAGGCGAAAGATATCATGAAAGCTGTATCCAACATCAGTTTCATGGCTGAATACTATACCTGTCAATATATTCGCAGCTATTGGGCATGGATATAAGAGTCCTCTAGTATTTCTTGACGGATCTGGCAAGTGCGGCGCTTTCACTCAGCTAGATTGTCCATACCAAGTACTTGAGGTTTATATCTTAAAGATTCTTGCAGACTTTTCAAAGTTTACTCGTACGAAAGGTCAAGAGCCTCTCTTCATTGAAGATGGAAACTCAGTCCATGGCTATAAATCTACGAATAATCCTTGTGCTCGCTTCCGCCGAAGACATAACATCGATCTTCTTCCTCATCCATTATCGTCACCGGATATGAATCTCCTTGAGAGTTGTTGGCGGCGGCTCAAGCAAATCTTTACCGTCGCAAAGAGCAGCTAACGAATGTCGCTGAGATACAGGCTGCGTTCTGTAAGGAGTAGGCATTAATACTATTAAGCTGGATTAATAGCCTTATTGAAGAGCAGCAGTATTGGGTCCAGTTTCTTGTACAACGTCGTGGCCCACGCATCCTCGCCTCTTGATGGCTTCCACCCCAAGTTTCGTGCAACGTTAGCGATGGTGCGTGCATTGCTTGCAAAAGCAGTCTCTCTTTCCATCTTTGCAGTCAGCACTTCTTGTCAGCAACCATGTCGCCACAGTTGCATGATAGAGCTTACAGAACTGGCTTCCCTGCACGCTTCTTATCGAAACAAGGGAAGCACTATGCTAATGCTCGGGAGTGCAAACTTCGTGCAACATATCGCCAGCAAATCACAGGCGGCTGCAACCGCTATCTGTAGGCGCCGACCTGTTATCTAGCACGAAGCGCACTTGCCTGCCTTGTGCCCTTCTCTCGTTGTTTAGCATCGATCGTTTCAGTCAACTGTCCATCCTTTTATTCTTAGTAGGTTCAAAATAATTGCTTTCATTCCCACACTTCAACCATCTGCCTACATCAAACATGCCATCATCATATCCTAGCCCCGCAAATGCGCCTCCTCCAGAGAGGCTGAAGATCGACAGTGATCCGGCGCGCCGGAATGAACGCTCTCCAACAAGATCTCATGCATATATACCGGTTACTCCTTCGGCACACCCTCCAGCGATCCATGCTAATACCCCTCCAACATCCACCTCGAAAACTGGATCTGTTTCGGTCGTCAAGGCTACTGCTGTCCCAGCTCCGATGAGCTTCGAGGGTCTTAAAAAAGAGTTGAACCTTGGCACCGGAAAATGCGGGTCGCCCACAAAGAAAGAAGGAAACCCTCCATGTAAAAATCCAAATCCTGGCGACATCGGCAGTCAGATCAAGTCTATGACGGCACTGACTCAAGCGTCCGCGGAGCTTCCTCGCGAGCTTGAGAAACTTGCAGAGCTAGCTCTCTGCAAGCACCATATCATACGCGAAAAGAAGGCTGCTCGAATTAAACTCTGGAAGAAGGGTTTCCCAATTGGAGACGAGAAAGCAGTCCCACTTGAGCCGATTACAGATCGAATTAAAAGTGTACTAGATTGCTTCTCGCCAAATACCTCTAGCTATACCTGCGTAGGTGCGAAACAAGACAGTGACACACCTTGTTTGATGCGAATTGGCGGCAAAAGGGCCCTCAAAGGCAAAAGGACAATTGCTCTGATTATCGAGCCAGACAATTACCCACACGAAGACGAGCTTACGTGCCTTCTAAAGGTCCTTGCCTCTAATGTGATCTGTCACCACCACAAAGGACAGATCCCCGACGTGGTCGCACAATGGAAGCACCGAATCACTATGATATACGAAGCTTATCCTGCACAGGAACAACCGCTCAAGTCGACATACAGTACAGGTTTTTTACGGAGGCTGAAGGGTGATCCAGCAAAGTTCTGGGACGATGCTGATGACAAGAGCGCTTTCCGCACTGAAATAGAGAAGGATAGACCCTCAGATGACTTGGCATGCTATTCCCTGATTCAACATAAGATCATGGAGCCATTGAAAAAATCAGAGTTGGTTGAAGGCTATGTTTACGCCTACGAGGTCGAGGGCAATGAAGGCTTCGTCAAAATAGGATACACTACACGACCTATTGAGGTTCGCTCAGCAGAGTGGAAGGTCGAATGCGATAGGGCGCCTAAAGTTCTATATCCTCTTGGACCCACCGAGAAGATCCCGCACGCCAATCGTGTCGAAGGCCTGTGTTTAGCAGAACTGAAGCATCGGAATATGACGGTGATTTGCGAAGCTTGTCCCAAGCGGCACATAGAATGGGTCAAGACTCCTGCTGCGGAGGCCATTACGGTGATTCAGAAATGGACGAATTGGATCTTGACAGCGCCGTACAATGATTCGAAGAGGCAACCTAGTCAATGGGAAGTGGATAACGAAATTACTTCGTGGAACCTCAGGGACGAGGAGGAGAAGAGAACTGGCGATATGCTCAACTTCATGGATGAGCTTCTCTGCCAGGAGGCAACGATAGTTGGAGGAGACAGTGATCGAAAGCCGTGTTTGCAGGAAACCAGTGCTCGAGGGAGAAGATACCAGAAGCGATGCTTGCAATGAGCCAGAGCTCTAGGAGAGGACTATTGAAAGCTATGTCGTGCGCTCCTCCTGCTCGACTGCGAGTAGGTCATCGTGCGAGGAAGGGTGAACACCGGTCGGTTGATCTCCATATCCCTTTGACGATACTGTCGACGTGAAGACATTCGAGCAGATTAAAGCGGTGGTAGACGAGATAGACCCTACACTCTGCTGGAGGGCTGTGCAAGAATGCTTGCTGCAAGCTCATTTACTCGCTTTCAGAATTGAAGCTAGGCTGTATGTAAGCCACTCATTCTGCTATTTGGAGGTATTGACTAAATCTCCTCCATAGGCGTAACGACGAGCCATTCCACATTTCACTTCTATCATCACAATATCGAACGTTAATAACGGTTCTCGGGTTTACCAAGTTACAAAACATTGCCTCCAAACTTATACACCACATCGACATATCGAGCAATCCAGGAATGAGCGTGTATCAGGCCTTACAGGACCTCAGGGTCGAAATCCCAAAGGTGGAGCAATACCTGGCGATCACATATTTTCAGAAGAACTATTGATGTTAATCGAATGTACATTTGCTGTTGTCAAAGCACGTAACCCAAGCCATTCTCCAGATTTTAAGTAAGGAGTGCTTACGACCTAGGAAGTATAGAAGGCTACAGGCTACAGTAACATGGCCTCCACGCAACCTTTACCTTGAATGCACGTGGTGATGGGAGTTATCTTGAAGTATTTGCCGGCGTCTCAAAATCTCTGGAGGGTCGTCCAGCGTTGCGGCACGACATGGCACAGCTGCGACACTGCTACTGCACGTCAAATTATACTTAGGTAAGTTGGACACGGCTTTCCTACATTCATCTTCCTGAGCGCTCGTGCGTCAAAGATTTCAATGTTGTGGTGAAGCTTAAATAAGTTCTAGATCTGGCTGCTGATGTATGTTGACAATGATATAGGGCAACATGTCGAGCCACCAGGAGTGTATTCTGGGATCTTATCGAACTCGAGGAACTGAAGAATTGATGAATTTCATACGGTGCGATTGATTGCTGGGGCAGTAGGAGATATCTCTCGCCTTGGCTCGCACAACGGCAGGAGGTGCGGCAATCTCGATACTTGCAATTACAGAAGGCATTCTGCAAACAATGTTGAAGGACAAAGTTTGCTTGAAAGATATTCACTGGTCAGAGCATGTGAGGTAAAGACAATGAACTCTACAACGTGGTTCTAAAGCTTCTTGTACTGGAAGAAGACCAACGCCTCTCCCTTTCCTCAATATCAAGTGGTAGCATGGCATCGGAGATTATGCAGTTCACGAGATTAGATCACACCAGCGGCTATTATTCATCTCTGTTAAGAATAAGAAAAGCTTAGTACTAGATATCTATAGTGAAGAGAGTAAGGTATTAAGAAAAGAGTAGCTTCTAACTATAGCTACTATTAGAAGTAATTAAAGAAAGTATTAAACTATAATATATAGAAAGACTTTAAAAATAATATAAATAGATTAGTATTTAATATATTAGTATTAGTTAATAGAATTAATATAAAGACTCTTATTAATACTAAATATTCTACTTATAGTATAATTAATTTCTACTTTATAAGAAAATATAAACTTCTATACTACTAATACTATTTTAAGCTATAGTAGTCTTTAATAGAATATAGAAGACTACTATAAGTCTAGATATTTTATATATATTATTTTAAGAATAGATAATAAAAATATAGTGTTACGGGAAAGCTATATATATATAAGGGCTTACTTGTAGAATTAAATAAGTTCAATAAAGGAGAGAGAAGGATTCTACTCGGAGCCTACCTTTTATATATAGAAGTACGGCGCTTAGTAGTAGCGCTTTATATAGCGTATTAGGGTAGGGCCCTCGCTTAGTAAGTACTAGTACGTATAGCTAGTATTCTACCCCTAGAGTCTAAACCCTTATATTACCCCCCTCCTCCTATCTATAGTCTATCGGTATCTATATTTACTACTAGGTTATTCTATTAGTAGTTCTCCCTTAAAATAATACTTTATTCGACGTATATTTGTCGGATTTTATTTTCTCTCTATAGTCTAAAATATAATTATTTTTAAACCTAACCTTTTCCTACTTTACCTTTACTAACTTTACCTTTATATATTCTTTTACTTTCTATTTCGATCTAATTAAATAGGGCCTATCTCTATAACTACTAGTAATCCGCGCTATAAATACTAGAATCCCCCCCTCTTTTTATTCTTTCTTTCTTTTTATTAACTAACTAAAATAAAGGTAAGTAGATCTCTTATTAGACTCTAATAGAAACTAATCGAAGAAAGATAGCCCCCTCCCCTAGTAGCCTATATTTATTACGCTAGATACGCTAACCTCGCTATTAACTATATCGATTAAGATATAAGTTATAGAATCTACTCTTTTTCTATTAGGGTCTACTAACTTTATTAGCTTATATAAGCCCGGTCTTATATCTCTTATACCTATTTAAAATATACTTATAAGGACTTATAAGTTAACTAGACTCTAATTAAAATATATTACTAACCGATCTATAGACTATAGTTTACTTATATCTCTTATATTACCTAGATATATTCTATAGCTAAGGAGGTATATATTTATCGGGCTTCGCTAGTTTTATATCGGCTAATAAGTATTTTAAAAAGAATACCTATAAGAATTTAACTAAAGTTCTAAAAGCTTAGTACGCTTTAAAGCCTCTCTAGAAGTCTAGATTACTTTCGTCGTAAATTACCTACTTTCTAATAATTTTCTATCGCTAACCGCCCTTTTTAGAAGCGTTACTAGTAAAGTTTCTCGATCTATTATCTCGGTAATCGCCTAAAATAGTCTACTATAAGTTATTAGATTCCGCTTATTTTCTATCGCTAACTACCTTCTAGCTCTAATAAAGTCCCCTTAGCGCTTTAACTCGGAGTCTAGCGTAATAGCCTAGTACTCGCCCTAAAGTAGCCTAAAGTTACTAAGTCTAAGGATTCTAAGTAGAAGAAGAGAAAGCGTAATAATACTTAGTAAATCTTTTGGCCTCCGGCTCTTTTTTTATAGTTTCTAGTTTTAACTTTAGCCTAGTAGATTTTTCTTTCTATTTTTTTAGTATATACTCTAGTCTAGTAACTTTTACTTAGTCTCCGCTTAGTTATACGCGGCCTTTAGCTACGACCCTAGTACTACTTAGTAGAATTATTTTTCTATAGTATAACTTACTTTTTCTATAGTATTTTCGGTAGTCTCTATATAGAGAATAATCTAATAAAATAACGTAATAATAATAAAACTAAAACTTCTTTCTAAAACTTCTATAATCTATAAAATATATCTTAGACTTTATAATATTTATATATTTTTTATTTATTCTTAATTTTTCTTCTCTTTTCTCTATACTATTAAAGGGCTATTATAGAGTCTAGGATCTCTATAAGTAGTCTTAAAGTCGTCTATAGCTATAGTATCTATTAGGTTTTCTAAGGGTTTCTAGGTTAGCTTATAGTAGCCGGACTATTTTACTAATACTTATCTAACTTTTCTTCTTCTCTTAGCTTTATCTTTAGTATAAAGTATCTCTTCTACTTACTATTCTTTATACGTTTTAAATAGCTTAAGTTTTAGCTATTTATTATTAGTTTTCTACTCTAGTAGAGAGTCTTAACTTACTAGCCGTAAGAGGTCTATATAAAATATAGAGTAAATATTACTAGAGATCTCTAATAAATAAACGAATACTAGTAATAATACCTTTTTTACTATATATTTTACGTATTTATAGTCTAGGCTTCTCTTAGGTCGAGATATCTAGTAGTTATATAAGTCTAACTATACCTTATTATCTACCTAGTAAACTAGGGCCGGAGTTCTCTTTTTATTAGTACTATCCTCTTATTTCTAAATAGTATTCGCTATATTTGCCTAATATAGCTTAGTAACTCTCTTTATCTTTTTTATAAAGACTTTTACTCTCTTAGCTATAAGGAGCCTAATATCGAAATCGGGCTCTATTTCTAGAGAAATAAGAGATAGTAAGTCGTAACTATATATTATAAAGAATAGACTTATCTCTAAGCCCGCTTAATAACGACTATTAAGTACTAACTAGGTAGTAGGGAGCTATTATTTCTAATTAGATTAATCTCGCTTAATAAAGTACTTTAAGTATACTTATACTTCTTAGTTTATTCTCTCTAGCCCTTTATCTATTTATAGATAGTATCTAGAGCTTAATCTCTATTAAATACTACTTAAGTAATAGAAGGCCTTCTAGAATATACTTATCTAGTTAGTCTCTCTATTACTAGTAATTATATAGGATATCTCGTAGTATTATACCTAGTACTCTATAAATCTTTTAGTATACTTCTTAGCTTTTATACTAGGTATCGCCTCTAATATAATAGTTTTACTTAATTAGTCTTTAATTATCTATAGGTATCGATTCCCCTTAGAGTTTAGTAGGTCGGTTATAAAGTCTATAGAGATTTTCTAAAAGAATTAATTAGATACTAGTAATAGTTTTAGAAGACTATACTTATTTTCTCTCTATACCTTATTTCTTCTATAATAGTCGTAGTTTCTTAGAAATTACCTTATATACTTAGACTATAGTAGCTAATAAAAACTACGCCCTAGTATAAAAGTAGTAGAGTCCTAACCTAGATAGCTATAAACTAGAGAATTATAGATAGACTAAATAAGCTTTATTCTTAAAGTATTATTTTATAAAAGTTTAAGTTTCTTTTTATCTATATCGCTCTTCGACGAAAAGAGAGCTTCTAGAACCTATAGCTTTTTATAGTAGTATAGGTAGCTATTTATATTAATATTATAGTCGTCTACCTAGATCTTTATTTTAACTTTACTTAAGAACGATCGGTTATCTTTTTATAGTAAGTAGAGAATAGTTTAGTATAGTATATCTTTCTATACCGTCTTATTTTATAATTTATTTATTTCTAGGTTCTAGAATAGGGCTAAGGACTTTATATTTTAATAGTCGGAATTCTATTTAAACTATATAGTTAGTATCTAAGTAGATATAGAGGCTACTACTACCTCTCTTTTCTCCGCTAAGTCTAGCTAGTTCTTAATATAGTTTAGATCTAAAAATCTCTTAAATCTTAATATTTTATTATCTTTCTTTAAAGTATTCTACTCTCTTCTTAATAAGGCGTCTAGTACTATTACCTCGTTTTTTAGTCTATAAACTAAGGTAAACTAGAATAATAATATTACTTTATACTAACGAATTTACTACTCTATTAATTATTTTTTTATTATAAAATACTCTAAGTTCTTATAGTCTATTAAAATATTAAAGTAGCTATAGGTTTTTAGCTTAGGTCTCTAGAACTTTAAGTAGAATACTATAGCTAATATTTCTTTATTATAAATATTATAGTTAATTTCTATCTTATTTAGTTTCTAAGAAAAGAAGCCGACTAGTCGATAGACTCTATCTTTTTCTTAGAAGAGAGCGCCTTCTAGCGTAAATCTACTATAATCTATTTTAAGAAATATAGAAAGTAATAAATTCTAGTAGTAAAGTACTAGAGCTATATAAAACTTTTCTTTTAAAACCTAGAACGCTTTCTTCTCTTCTTTTCTCTAGAAGAATAGTATACCTTTACTAGTTAGTATAGTTAAAGGCTTTACTAATTTTAAGTAGTTTATAATAAATATCTAATAGTAGTTATAGAACTCGAGAAAGCGGCGGACCTTCTTTTAAGTCTTAGGTACTATCTAGTTTTATATAGCTTTAATCTTTTCTAGATCGAGTCTTATACCTCTCTTATTAGCGTATATAATGAATTCTAGATATTTAATCTTCTTTTACGTAAACTTACTTTTTTTTAGATCTAGAAATAGACCTCTATTCTATAGTTTATAGAGAACGTCGCG
Source organism: Glarea lozoyensis ATCC 20868 (assembly GCF_000409485.1). Lineage (NCBI taxonomy): Eukaryota > Fungi > Ascomycota > Leotiomycetes > Helotiales > Helotiaceae > Glarea > Glarea lozoyensis. The sequence goes on along the minus strand of NW_007360990.1, from coordinate 1,032,189 downwards.
AACTTTCTTAAAGTAGTCTTCCTTTAACCCCTTTATATAAATTACTATATTATCTATATAGGCTAAGTAGAAGTCGTCTAAATACTCTCGTAGTAAGCTATTAATATATCGCTAGAATATAGCCGGGGCCCTATTTAAACTAAATAGAGTTATTAACTATTTAAATAAACTAAATCTAGTTTAGAATATAGTTTTATATTTATAGTCTATAGCTACTCGAATCTAGTAAAAGGCTAAGACTATATCTACCTTTATAAGCTAATTAGCGCCTATTATATTTCTAAGAGTCTCTAGAATAAGTAGTAGAGAATATCTATCTAGCTTTATAATTATATTTAGAGTATAATAATTATAGTAGAACCTAAGTTCTCCTCTAGGCTTCTATATAAATAAGATAAGGGCCGCTACCTCTAATATACTAGGCCTAATATAGCCCTTTTCTTAGAGGTCGTTTAGCGACTTTCTTAAAACTAGTAGCTCGTTCTTCGATATACTATATAGCGGTCTCTATAGTAAAGCCGTCGGAGTCTCGTCTATCTAGCTTTAGATCTTAATCTTATAGTTAATTTCTAGTCGGTAAGAGGCTAATTTCTCTACTACCTACTTTAAAAACAATAGTACTATATTATAAACCTTTAGAGGTAGTCTTTCTTCTAACTATTCTATAGATAGTTCTTTCTTATTCTTTATAGCCTTTCTAACGTCCTTAGCGCTAGTAGCGGCTACTATCGTAAAAGCCCCGTTATCTATATAGTCGTAATAGTTATATAACGATTCGGTTCTACCTAGGGTAAACTGGGGTTATCGTAAGGTTAGTATGTTAAGAAGTAGGTACAAGATTGTTACTTATAGATTTAGAGATCTATTCGTTACAATAAGAGTAAGTTAAATAGATAATATACTATTACTATAATAAGTTGAGCACGAAGCTCCTATCTAAGGAAATTACAATTATTATATAGAACTTCCTTTCCCTGAGTTCGATAGGTTTACTAGTCGAACCCGTCGAACTCCTAGCCGGTTCGACAGGTTCGCCTAGCGAACTTATCGAACTTCTATTATCACGTAACGGCGCCTTAAACCGGGGCCTATCTACTAATATAAACATTACTAATATTAACTAAATTAAGCTATTAGACGGCAGTCCTAGGAACCACTCGATTCCTGTGACCTCGCCTAATCCCAGGACTTTTGGTCCTAGGAGTATCACGACGCCGAGGCCGACGCTATTCGTAACACCACCCCCTATTCGGACTAGCGGGTCCGCACGCTTAAGTACGACTAGGAAATACGTCGGTTAAAGGCTATAGACTTCCCTTCCTTCCAATATACTACCCGACCGTATAATAAAACGTTCTAATATCGTAGCCCTTAGTAAACAAATTAATCTAACTAGAAAGAAGATAGCTCCTTACTCTCGCTACGAAAAGGCGGGAAAAGAGTATATAGTCTCTCGGGACCTAAAATATAGTCGCTGTGGTGCCTATATATCCGCTAGAAAGTCGTATAATATTAAAGAGATAAATCGAATACCCTTAGTTCGCGACTAGGAGAGTATCGAGGTTTAAGAAGAGAAACTCTTCCTAGAAGATAAGTAGACCAAAGCCTAGATCTAAGAGATACTAGCTCGTCGTGCTCGTATCCGCCGGTAGTAAAAGTTCCTTCGGGAACGGAAACAAAAGATGATTTCGGCGGGTCTCAACTCGCTAGACGAGTTAGACGAGTTAGAGAGGAAAGAGCGGTAGGAAGAAGAGGAGAAGAGGGAGAAGGAGGAGAGGGAAGTAGAGGTGGAACGACTACTAGCCCACCCTACCCCGCCCGACGACTTCTCTACTTACGACCCGTCGCTACTCGATCCGAATTTCGATCCCAGGTCTTTCTAGGAGGCCCTAGATACTAGCGGTAGAACTTCTTAAGCTACTTAGGGCAGTTAAGGTTGTTTATTAGTTCCTATGTGTTTTCTAATTGTAGGTAGTCCTTCTATTTTATTAGGTAACGTAGTTTTCCTCTAACGAGTTTATAGTCTAAGACTTTCTCGACTTCGTACTCGGTGTTAGGGTTTACCGGTTCTATTTCTATAACTAGAGCCGGTGGCGCTCTAGGCGGTACTAGCTCGAGGAGAGATACGTAGAATACTAGGAAGATATTTATACTCTTAGGTAGAGCTAATTTATAGTTTAAGCGTCCTTTAAGTACTTTAATTTTAAATAGTCCTAATTTCTTATTATCTAGTTTGTCGCTTAGTCGTTTTATTTAGATGTTTCGTCTAACTAAATAAACTTTATCCCCCTCTCTTAGCGTAGGCTCCTAACTACGTTTCTTGTTATAGTAGTTTATATTTCGTTCTAAGATAAACTTAAGTTCTTTAACGAGTTATTTATAAAGGGAAGAAAGGTCGTCAACGAGGACCCTTCCTACCTAATTGTCGATAGATACGTTATACGGTTCTTAGAATACGGTTTTCTTATAACTAAAGTTAGCCTTAAACGGCGATACTTGTATTGTCTCCGTAGCTATACTATTATACGAGAATTAGGCTATTAGTAGTAAGGCGACCTAGTTGTCTTATTTATAATTTACGTAACACCTCAAGTATACTTTAACTACTTAGTTTATCCTTTTATTACCTCTATTTGTCTATAGATAGAACGATATTAATAGCTTTTACTTTATTCCTATATAGGCGGTTACGGCCGTCCAGAATTTAGATGTAAATAGTTTATCTCTATCTAAGACTATTTCTTCTAGGGTACCGTGGTCCGTAACTATATATTATAGGAAAGCGTATACTAACTCTTTAGTAGTACTTGCCTCCTTATAGGGTATTAGGATTATATACTTAGTAAGTCTTTCTATTATAACTAGGATCGTATCGTATTCTACTCTTATTATTAGGTCTCTTAAGAGTAGAAGTTTAACGATAAAATCCCATAATATTATTTTCTATAGTTTCTTCGGAATAGATATTTGTCCTATAAGTCCGTAAGGTGTATAGTACGTAGATTTATTACGAATATAGGTATCGTATTTAGTTACTACTTTCTTGACTAAAGCTCGTAGCTTGTCGATATAGTATTACTACTAGATTCTCTAGAGAGTTCTTCTTATTCCCTAATAGCTATATTTCGGGGCCTTATAGAATTTCTAGATAAATTCCTTTACGTATAAATTAGGTATTCTCAGTCTACTATCCTTATATCTAGACGTTTCCTCCGAAACGTTAGGTTCTTTGTCCTAAGTAGCTATAATTTCGTCGTACTATAGGCTACGGATTTTTGTAAGGGTAGCGATTACCTTAGTATTAGGGATAAGATTCCCGTCCTTGTCTTCTTTTAGGATAGCTTATTTTTTGTATACCTTATCTTCTTTATATCCGGGTTATCGACTTAGAGCGTTAGCTCTAGGGTTGTCTTTTCCCGCGATATATTTAATAATAAGGTCGTAATAGGCGAGCTCTTCGGCCTATCTCGCTATCCTCCGGTTGTCTAGTTCCTTTAAAGTAAGGAACGTACGTAGATTCTTATAGTCTATATAGACCTTAACCGGGTATCTAGCTCCTAGGAGGTAGATTTTCTAATGTTTCAACGACTTGACTATAGCCATAAGTTTCTTCTTATAAATGTCGTAGTTCTATTTAGCGGGCGAATGTTTTTCGAAGTAATAGGCAACGGGGTACCACTTTCCGGATTCGTCTAGTTATAGATAAATAGTACTAACGGTAGTGTCTAAGGTATCGGTCTCGATCCTACTAGGTTTATCTTCGTCGAAGCTTCTTATTACTAGGTTACTAGTAAACCTATCTTTTAGCTACTAGAACGCGGCTTTCTCGGGTTCCCCTATAAAGAATAGTACGTCTTTTCGCGTAAGTCGTGTTAGTAGGGTTACTATGTTAGAGTATCCTTTAATAAACTATCGGTAGAAATTACCGAAACCGAGGAACGATTAGACGTCCTTAACACAGGTCAACTTAGGCTAATCCGCGACTCGTTAGATTTTCTCTAGTTCGATACTTATCTTCCCTAGTTTAATGATATAACTAAGGAACGTTGTTCTCTAAACTCCAAATTCGTACTTACTTAGTTTCAACCTAGAGTCTACCTTTACTAAGGCCTCTAGGACTAAATAGACGTGTTCTTCGTAATACTCTTTATCTTCTAAGTAGATAAGGAGGTTATTAAGGTAGTAGATAACAAACTTGCCGAGGTATTCTCGTAGAATATTATTGTTCTACCTTTAGTATATCGCCGGTACGTTCTTTACTCCGAATAGTATAACTAAGGGTTCGTAGAGTCCCGAGGGTACTAGGAAGGCGAACTTCTATTCTTCGCCCTTCTTAATCTGTATTAAGTTAAAGGCGTTCCTCTAGTCTACTTTCGTAAATATCCTAGCCTTAGCTAGCTTGTCCCGTAAGTACTAGGCGTTAGGCAACGGATATTTGTTAGCGATAGTAATATCGTTAACTCGTCGGAGGTCGATATAAGGCCTTCTATTATTATCGCCTAATTTCGCGACGACTAGTATATTTAATACTATTAGTGATTTAGATTCTCTAATCTATCCCTTCTTAAGTACTATTTTAACGTATTCCTCTAGCGTCCTAGTAGTGTCGAAATAGTGTCGCCTTAAGGTTTCTAAAGGGTATTTCGCTTCTTCTTTAAAATTAATTTTATAGTCCTATAGTTAATATTCGGGTAAGGCTCGAAAGTCTTCCGGGTTTTTAAATAACTTCTTATACTTTTAATACTATATAGGTATTTATTTTTCTATACCCTTACTAGTATCCTATGGAGGACCCTCTAGTTGTTTAAGGTGTCCGGGCGCCTTAGAAAGAGTAGCGTAAACTCTATTCCGGCCCTCTAGTCAATGTAAACCCTTATATTAGTATTACGTAAACTGTACTTCTTCGGTTTTCTAATTTATCTCTAGGTTGTGTTCCTTTATCTATAGTATTCCTAGGAGGACTTCCTCTTTACCTATTAGTATAATATTAAACTGTAATTCCTCGGTATATCTGTTAACTACTATTTTGAGAGGAATAGTTATTCTATTAATAACTCCTTCGTCGGATACAACTCTTTAATCGTCTACTCCGCGTAAGGTATAAGGTTCGTCAATAGGCTTTACTAGGGAATTTATTCTTCTAACTATTTATAAAGAAATAAAGTTTCCTATAGCCCCTATGTCTATTAGGGCCTTGACTTCCTTTCCTCGTAGCTTTATATTTAATACTAGGCGGTTCCCGTCTTTAGTCTTCACTACGGCGATAGTTTGTATTCTAGGGTCCTTCCTTAGTTCTAGTACTACGATATAGATATAGTACTTAAACCTAGGGAAGTAATTTTCCCTTTTCGGAGAGATATATATATAATAGTTGTCGTAGTAGTATACTAACTAATAGATTAATCTATAGTCCGGATATAGTAGCTACGTGGCGTTATATACCTCTAGTTCGTCGAGCTTATACTCCGAGATATAGGCTTCCTAGGCGTTGACCTAATCTATTCTCCGCTATAGTCGGCTTTACTCTTAGAGCGCTTACTCTAGTTTTATACTAGTTTCGAACTATTTCTATCTAACTTCCTCGTTAGTAAGTCCCTTAGCCTCTAGATCTCTTACTCGGGTTTTCTCTATATTCTTAGCCTTCTTTCTAGCTGACCCCCTTTCTTCGTCTATAGCTAAGGTAGACCTTATTCTTATATGAGCTTTCTAAAGCTCTAACTAGAAGTCCTCTTCCTCCTTATCCGTGAGGTGGATCTATTCGTAGAGATTTTCCCTAAGATTCTCTTTAGGCGGGGTTAGAGCGACTATCCCCTTATTAGTTTCTACGATAGTTTCTAAGTCTTCGCTATCGGATCGGGCTAACTATTAATCGAGTTCTTCTATATCGGAGTCTATTAGACTAATCTTTCGGTAGATACCCTCTACGTCCGATTTTGTTTCTAAGGGGTAGTATTTTATAACTACTTTTACGGTTTTGGAATTTTTTCCGTAATTCCGGGCTTAATACCCTAGCTTCTTACATTTAAAATATAGTCCTTCTACCCTTAGTCTTTTACGCTTAGCTAGTAGTATAAACTTCTTGTTTTTCTTCTAAGTCCTACCCTTTGTCACCGCTTTCGTATATTTCGTTAGCTCCTAATCTATTAGATCACCGTAGCGGTTCTTTATTAGACGTATATAGTGAGAATAGACTCCTTTCTTTTCGATACGACGCTTGTACGCTCGGTTATCGATTTTAATAGCGGCTTTACTTAGCTCGTAAAGGTTCTTAAGAGGATCTATATACGATAATTCGTCCTTTACGAACTCCTTTAATCCTCTATAGAATAATATCCTTAGGGCTTTATCGCCTAATTCTAACCGGGCTAAGGTTTACTAGAAGTCGACATTATAGCGGATAGCTAACCTAGTCTAGGTGAGCTTAAGTAATACTAGCTCCGACTTTTTCTTAATATCGATATCCCCAAAGGCCTTCCTTATACCGGCTACAAAGTCTTTTATTAATTTGAAATAATCTTTAACGAACTAGGAGTAAACTATAGACACTAAGCCCGTCTAGGTCTTATTCTCCTAGTAATCGCTGATATGAGGCTCGATCTAGTTATAGGCCCTTCCCTCGAAGCGCGAGATTAGAAATAAAACCTTGTCCGTGTCGTTCCTAAACTTGTCTCCGTGAAAACCTATATAAAGCTAAGCCTTTATAATAAACTACTCTAGGTTAGCTGGAGTTCTATTATACTTGTCTAGAGGAGGTATTCGCAGGCCTTCTTTTGCCTCGATCACGGTAGAGACTAGTAGTAGTAGCGCCGGGGTTCCTACGACGCTTCCGGCTAGACTAGTGACATTTGGAGCTATTATTAATAATCTAGTACTTACTAAGAATAGGTACTTAAAGTGTAACGATTCGGTTCTACCCGGGGTAAACTAGGGTTATCGTAAGGTTAGTATGTTAAGAAGTAGGTATAAGATTATCACTTATAGATTTAGAGATCTATTCGTTACAATAAGAGTAAGTTAAACAGATAATATACTATTACTATAATGAGTTGAGTACGAAGCTCCTATCTAAGGAAATTATAATTATTATATAGAACTTCCTTTCCCTGAGTTCGACAGGTTCGCTAGTCGAACCCGTCGAACTCCTAGCCGGTTCGACAGGTTCGCCTAGCGAACTTGTCGAACTTCTATTATCACGTGACGGCGCCTTAAACCGGGGCCTATCTGCCAATATAAACATTACTAATATTAACCAAATTAAGCTATTAGACGGCGGTCCCAGGAACTACTCGATTCCCGTGACCTCGCCTAATCCCAGGACTTTTGGTCCTAGGAGTATTACGACGCCGAGGCCGACGCTATTCGTAACAAGTTATAACCTTCCTTTATCTATTACCTTACTTTACTGTAATAGAACTACTGTTTATCTAGCGCGGTCTATATCTTATTTTACGCTTTCTAGAGGTTCCCGAGAATTATTAGAAATACTAGGTCTAGTATTACGTATATATATACTACTTAACTATACCTAGTAATATCTATTTAGAAAGTAACTACTTCTTTAACCTCTAATTTCCGTATAGTAGAAGAGACTCTTATTATCTTTTATTTTTTATTACTAATAAACTTAAGACTAAGTTCTTTTATAAGGTCCCCGTTAATTATAGTATAGTATTAGTATCCTTTATTAATAAGAGTAAAAGTTTCGAAAGTTTTCTAAAGAATTATATTTATATATATAAGATTTCTATTTATTACTTTCTTTTCTTTCTTCTATCCTTTAGCTAATACTCTTTTAGCTCTTAGTTTCTAACTATAACTAAGAGCTAGACTTTTTCTAATTTAGAAGATTTAGGCTCTATAGTTTTATTATCGTCTTCTAGAAGTAGGCCTAACCTAACTTAGTTAATTTTAACAGGTTATATAGATAGGTTATATAGGTATTCTTAAATATAGTACTCTAAGGCTCTATATTAGAAGTAGAGTTTTTTTTCTCGGTATTTCTCTCTCTCGGCTACGTCTACCTATTTCGCTCTTTACTTTTCGTTTAAAGACTTATAGTCTCTATTACCTTTTTCTTATTTACTATATATATATATAGGTACTATTACCGTATTACTATTAGTATCTATTCTAGATATTACAAAGAGTCTCTATAACTATATAGTTATTATTATTCTTATTATAGAGTTCTTATTTTATTCTCTCTATTTTCTATTAGCTAATTTAAACTAATTAGTCTCTTTAAGGTTAGTTATAATATATTCTACCTCTTCTATAAAGCTATAGTAGTCTATTATCTTTACTATAGTTACTATATATATCTAGATAGAATTCGAGAAGGTATTCTTAAGGTAGCTAATCTTAATATCGCTTTTCTAGCTCTCTTTACTAGTATATAGTAGAAGTTTGTCGAATTCTAGCTAGTATTTATACTATAGTTAACCTAGAGAGTATCTTATATTCGATAGTCTCTCTAGGGCTTTAGCCTTCTTATTACTATTTATAAAAGTCTTATTAAGTTATATAAAAAATACTTTAGACTTCTTACTATAAGTAGTATTCCCCTTTTCCTAGAAGTACTTTATTCTAGCTCTTTTCTAGAATAAAAGGGTATTATAGATAGTATTCTAATAATACTTTATAGAGAGAGTTAGTTTTACTATAGAACGTACTCTATATAAGCTTTTAAGTCTTAAAAGATAATTCTAAAAGGTATCTACTCATCTATTCTAGGTTAGTAGGTACTAATCCCTAGGGCCCGACGGTTATTTATTAGACTATAACTTATTCGCGTTAAGAGAGGCAATTAGAGCTCTTAAAAGGTTATTTATAAAGAGAGAGTTTTCTAACGTACTTAGTTAACTCTCTCCTTTCTCTCTACGTTTTCCTATAGAATACTCTCTTTTTAACTCGGCCTCTATCTCTTATTAGTATACGTAAACCCTTTAAAGTACTTTTAATAACTTAGTATTAATTAATACTTATTATTATTATTTCTTAGTAGCTAATAAGCTTTCGCTAATAGATAGTATAAACCTATTAAATTAGGGGACTTATCTTAGATCTATAATTAATTAAACTTAATATTATAGGAAAGCTATATATATATAAGGGCTTACTTATAGAATTAAATAAGTTTAATAAAGAAGAGAGAAGAATTCTACTTAAAGCCCGCCTTTTATATATAGAAGTACGGCGCTTAGTAGTAGCGCTTTATATAGCGTATTAGGGTAGGGCCCTCGCTTAGTAAGTACTAGTACGTATAGCTAGTATTCTACCTCTAGAGTCTAAACCCTTATATATAGTTATTAGAATACTCTAGATAGTAGTCTATAATATTAAGATAAATAGAAGAGATAGAGAGATCTTTATCTTAAGCTTAGAAATAAGAGTAAAGTATATTTAAGAGAAGAAATTTAGACTAGACTATAAGTAGATCTCGGCTATAGTCTTTATAACTTTAATAAGTAGTTTCTAAGCTAATAAGCTTAGAGCTAAATAGACTATACTTAGTAGTAATATAGCTAAGTATATAGCGAGTAAGAATAAACTATACTCTCTAAAAAAAGAGTATTATATTAAAGTATTTATAGCTTCTATAAAAGATATTAATAAGATATTATAAAGTAAGAAGAAACTAGATATAAATATATTTATTAGGTTATAAGGTATATAAGTATATAGAATATATAGATATAACGTAGAGAGAATAGCGGTAATTATTATAGTTATAAGACTTAAGGTTTTAAATAAACTTATAGTATAGAGAATAAGTTAATAAATTACTTAAAGAAAGAAGCTATCTACTTAGAACTAAAGAACCCTTATATAGTAGAAATCTTAACTCTAGAAGATTCTATTTATTAGAAATTAACTAGTTATTATTATTAATATTAATAAGAATATTAGTAATATTCTTATTCTAGAATATTTACTTAGAAATTAAATTTACTACTTTAGTAATATATCTTTCTAGAATATTCTATACTTACTATAGACTCTTTATAAGTACTATAGTATAATATAGGTATTTATTACTTAATACTTATAAATAAAGACTACTTATCTTAAATTAAATTTATAATTATTATATATAATATAAAGAGTAATTATAATATACTTTATTAAATCTTAATTAAGTATAAAAGAGTTACTAGAAGTATACTAGTATTAAAACTATATACTTTAGTATATATCTTTAATATAGTAGCTATTCTAAAAGTTTTAATTAACTTAATACTTAATAAGTAAGTTTTACTAATTATCTATATAGATTCTAAGTTAATTTATAATAATCTTATTAGATTAAAATTACTATAAAAGAAGTAATTAATAATTAATATTATATATCTATACTAGACTTATAAGAGATAAGAGATTACTAAAGTTAAATAAATTAAAAAAAGTACTAATTTAACTAATACTAAAATAAAAGTAAAGCTATAAGACTTACTTTAATAATTAATTAATATAAATAGCTATAAACTTAAAGTAATTAAATAAATTAAAAGAAATAAAATTAAAGTAATAATTTAGTAATAGAAATAAAAGATATAGTTACTTAATAATTAAAGTATATTTTTAAGAAGAAAAAAGTATATTACTATTAGTTAAAAGTATTTAATATTAACTTAATCTAGTTACTTAAAATATATAATTATATAATAATTAAAGTAATTTTTAGACTATTTTAAAGTATCTTAAAATAACTTAGAAAGTAGAGCTAGTATTAAAATAATCTTATTTCTTATTAGCTATAGTCTATACTTTAAGTAAAGCTATTATATAGTATAATACTATATCTTTTATCTTATAGTTCTTATAGCTATACTTCTAAATTTTATAAACTTACTATAATAAAATTATAACTTTAGCTTACTACTAATATAAAGTATTAAGTACTATAATATAATAGTAAACTAATAATTATAGTAAACTTTAATAGATTTTAAAGTTTATATAAAGTTAATATAAAACTCTACTATCTTTCTCTTCTATTAAAAGTTATTATAGTAGACTTATAATCTAACTAGTCTAAAAACTATAGAATTAACTATAAAATTATAAAATACTACTTTTTTATCTTTACTATATAAACTATATAAGTCTTCTTAAATTTAATAATTCTACTTATTTATTAAGTTTTATATTATATACTATATTATCTTTAATAAAAGAATATTAGTAGAAAAAATTTCTTAAATTTTTTTATCTTTTATTTCTTTTTTATCTTTTTCTTATATTATTTTACTATTAACTATAAAAAGAGAAAATAAAACTATAAAAAAGAAGAGAAAGAGAAACTAATATAATAGTACTTTAATAACTACTAGATTACTTTAGTAGTAGAATATAGTAGTAGTATATATTTATAGAATAGTAATACTACTAGTATATCTTATTTAAGACTAGTCTATATATATAATTTATTTAAAATAAATATTAAAATTATTAGTATTCTTTTAGTATTATTTTATATAAAGTATAGACTTAAGTAAGCCTAGTTTTACGTCTATATATAAAAATTATATAACTTAAATAGTAGTAATATATAATTACAAAAATATAAGAAAATATTTCTATAAATATTTAGTTTCGATTTCTAAAGGTGTAAAAGCTAACCGAAATTTATCTTTCTCACCTTTCGTACCTTCGGGGGGTTACGTCATTTAGCGGTGAGAGAAATATTTACTAATAAAGAAGAGTAGTAATAAGATAGCTAAGATCTTACTCTATATATAAGACGACCCTAGTTATTCTATCCATGTAGATTGAATTATGCTTAGTAGCCCTTTCGTCGAAACCCTGGTGTTATTAATCGAACACAGCTTTACCCCTTGAAACTGAAATCTTACATCGGCTTTCTCAAAAAGCGGCTGCCACTCACTGGATTCTCTCTCTCGTGCATTGAAAAGAGATGTCATAGTCAAATCGAGGGATCTTTGAGACGTCAATGATGTCGGGGAATATGTAGTGTAAGCTGCTTACCTTGCCCGCCTTTCAGCTAGTAAATCTAATTCTCCGGGACTAGGCATAACAAAATCGTTGATAAGCACCGTTGCACCCCTTTTCAAGGCGGGTACCAAGCTTTGCAACATTGCCACGCAGTTCTCGTCTGGCCAGTCATGGAGTACAGAACGGAATAGGTAAACACCTGCACCCTTTATTGGCTGACGATCAAATGCATCATGCGCCATGAAGACGACTCGGTTCCTAAGCTCTGGTTGCTCTAGTGTTTCTTCAAGGAACATCCGCTCCCCAGTCTTTACTACCTTTTCAAAATCCTGCACTGTGAATGTAAGGTCTGGAAAAGCCTTTGCGAGCGCAATACTAGCATGGCCCATTCCTCCACCAACATCGACAATGTGCTGTGCGCCGAGCGCCGCCCAATCGAAGTTGTCAATCAGTGGCTGCAAGGGCTGTTGTACGCTCCAGTTGTACTTCATGAATGCAGCAAATTGGACGGCCCGCTCTAGGTGCTCAGCCTCTAGCTCTTCAACCATCGGCCGGTGCGCATTGTTTGCTAGCGCCCATGCAGTGTCTGTTGCCTTCAAAGATGTTCCATAATTTCGCATCGCACTGGAAAGGCAAGCAGCGGCCGGGAACATCTCGTCGGCGAGCATACCCACCGTGGCACGCATCATGGGGTCATGGGCAAGGCGGGAAGAAATAACCGTATGCGAAACGGATTCAGAAACGGGCTCTGTGAAGATGCGGTTGGTCATGGCGTGTCGGAGTATGCGGCGAAGATGTACACGAGGAATAATGCCACAGGTACTTGCAAGTTCGGAAATTGTGACCGTCCCTTTAGTAGGTATAAGTTTTGCAATCTCAAAGTCGTGAATGATGTGTAAGGAGGCAAGGTCAAATAGACCTCCCTATACTTGTCAGTATCGGTGTACACCAAGGGGCAACGTGGGAGACGGATGGTATGTGAAAATTGGTTGCGATCTAGTGCTACTTACTGAGAGACTCATAATGCTTCCCAAGGGTCCCAGTAGCATACGCTGCAGCTGTAACACCGCTTCCAAAGCTTGACTTATTGTTTGACCTTGTTCTTTCGTTGGTTTACCTCCAGGAAAACGCAATTCTAGCGCCTGCTCATCGTAGAAGTCATTGAGCTTTTCAGAGGCTGTTGAAATGGCGCTCGCTATTTCAATTAGTTGCTGATGATTTGGCATTGTTTTGTAGCAATGACGTGAACTTTGGCAACGTAACGATCAGCTGTATAGGTATAAGATTATCTCGGTGCGACAGGTTTTGCAAAACGAGTCTGATACGTTGTTGTAGCTGATTATGACCGTTTCTCGAAGCAAACCATGCCAACTGTTGGTCGGACATATGCGCCCTGTTAAGGTTACGTCAGCATATATCATATGAAAATATACTGCAATTCTCTGTACTTCGTTCTCAGCCAAATGCAAAGAGTTTAGCACCAGTTGGATCAATTCAAAAACCTCACGTTAAGCTTGGAGACTCAGCCGTCTGGCTATAATTCGAGCAAGTTAGCGGGTTGCTACACATTCGAATTGAGCACAAAAACCACAATGGGGTAATACCTTTGATTTGAAAGTTGATAATTGCTCTAGGGGGTTGAGCAATGTTAACCGCATTTATGATAGAATTGATCAGTTTTACATGTCTCCCCGGCACGTTTCAACAGATGTTCTTGGTCTTAAGATTGGTTTTGGCTGACGAACAGGCGACGACGATTTAAACAAAGGCCGTTGCCAGAGGGACGACCTCGCTTAAGTCTCGCAATGGCCGTTGTTGGTTACTTTGACTCTCTCGCGGAGGACAAAATAAGTGGCAGCCAAAAAACAATAATTCTTCGGTTAAGTTAACAAAATATTGTATATTTAGTGAATTAACTTGTAAGATTATTACTTCACCGTCAACTATTCAAAGTAAATAAGACTTTTTACGCTCTATTCGAAGTCGACTTCTTATTCGGTCTCGGATTAGTGGGTAGGTGACTGACACTTATTTTGTCCTCCGCGAGATTGTCTTCTTAGGAGACGGTAATTTTATTGTTACTTGCGGTGCCATTCTTTCGTTCGTTCTCTTGGGTCATGTGATATGGGATTTCAAAGAAGCACTAGGGAGAAAGGTGTTTTTGGTTCACAAAAACCAGGCGGCAGCGAACTGTCATTTCTTACCACTTCACTTATGTGATTCAGACCAACACATGTTGCCACACAAAGACGTTTTCACATTGAATACTTAGGGCGAACAACTTCGCTAACTGCTTGTACAAACACTAATCGCTGTACTCTCGCCTCGACATGGACAGTACACAGGCTAAGACACGCCCAGTCTTGTACAACTGTATCTTCACAGAATGACGGCGCGCTGCATGCAATTAATCAGAGATATACCAAGTATTTCTTTCATCTAATACCCAACAGGGCTATTACAGTCTGATAGAGATGCGTTCTTGTCTGCTCCGGGACCTATATATCATAAGTAAATTGTTACCTAGGGGTCCAGAAATACTAACGTTATGAACAACAGAGAAGGGATCCCAATGAGGGTTTGTATGCGGCGCATATTCAATGAGGTTCATAATGTAATCAATATGATCGCTACCATAGAGGTGAGTTAGGAAAGCGTATGTCATATCAAGTCCTGCAAGATATTAGCTCCAGGAGGTCTTATTAGTGTGCCGGAGGACAGCAGGGTCTATGATCTCTGCAGTCACTTACCAGCAGCTACACCCGAACTAGTCCAGATATTTTCATCTACTACCCATCTCGCCGTCGGAACCCAAGTAATGTTCGTCCCGAAACTGACCACACTGGACCATGCTGCTTTGTTTGTGGTCGCTTTCTTACCATTAAGAACGCCTGATCTTGCTAAGCTAGCTGCTCCAGTACAAACGCTCAGTAGATAATCCAAATCGGTAAATCTCGTAGCAACAAAATCTTCAATCCAAGTATCTTTTGCCTGGGCAAGCGCAGCAGCTCCCTTGCCACCGGGAACAAAAAGAATGTCAAGCGGTGGGGCAGAATCGTGCGTGTGCGTTGCCGTAATTGTAGGACCAAGAAGAAACTTGAGGTCGACAACAGGGCCGTCCTCACTCAAGGCGTGAGGTGGAGGAATTGTTGAGACCGGGCCGTTTTTGTTGGAGATGATCGAAAGAGTAATGTTGTAGTAGAAAGACATCTAGTGAGTATTTTCTCTGTCAGATCAATTGAACTTGGTTGGTGGAGAAGAGTCTAATAGCTTACGTGGAACAACATTTCTAAGGGGCCGAACACGTCGAGTGGTTCCCAGCCCGGGAAGACAACCTATCGTGTTCAGCTAACTCCTCGCCAAGAAAATACAACAATACAGATTGATCTGTAAA
Source organism: Glarea lozoyensis ATCC 20868 (assembly GCF_000409485.1). NCBI lineage: Eukaryota > Fungi > Ascomycota > Leotiomycetes > Helotiales > Helotiaceae > Glarea > Glarea lozoyensis. The sequence continues at coordinate 1,016,840 of NW_007360990.1, read as the reverse complement.
ATAGGAAACTCTGCCACGTGGACTTACATAACCAATCGAGAATGAGCGCTCTCTATTCTTAAGCTGCTTGGGAGTAGTTGTTTGCGCCAAGCGGGGCGTGGTTTGGCAACTAGCATAGTGAAGCAAACCCGCTAATCCAAGAAATAACAGGCACATATACTTCTTGTGGTACCACATACTGTACAGCAACTGATGCAAATTGGAATATTCAAAGCAGGGAAGAAGTTTCTTTAATAGTTTTCAGCGCCATCCACCGTCGCCCAATATCGCAACTGTCTCACAGTTACATGTTAGTCCCCCCTTACAATCATGCTGGGCTTGCAATTAGATGTTAATATCACAGCGAATTGGTGGGCTCGTATGCTTGTGATTAGGCTGATAAGAACGTTGAATAAGATTGTTGATTAGGTATTCGTGTACATAGAGTCCCCTTCGCGAAGCTGCCTGATCACAAAGTTGCTGTAGACTAAAAATTACCTTCATTTTGTATTTATGTTACAGTGTTCCTGGGTACTTCAAAACAGCACTATGATGCTTTAATGATCGTTTTTAACTTGATACAGTCTTTCTCGCTGCAGGAACCACGCATAATATAAAGTCTTATTGCCAAGCCATGCAGGGAATAGCCAGTGATGGATTCTGTGCTGGGCGTTCACCAATCAGCAGAATCTCACTCAATCCTTCTCTTTCCTGCTCATCTCGGTCTGGATGTTTTGATAGATCTTCAGTCTGGGGGTTAGCTCTGTGAGCAAGTCTTGTCTTGATGATAAAACTTGCCTGCCCCATGACTCCTTATAGTTCCACGAATGGACCTTGATTATCGTAGCTAAAGTTACCAGTGGAACCACCAAAATCAAAATTGACCGTATCTCAGAGTAAAAAAAAAATTCTGCGATCATATGGACGTCTTGCAAGTGGAATGCGTGACTTTGCTGCCGTTATGTATTGCTTAATCTGACAATTGTATTGTGGTGCATCGACGCTGGTTTGCTGCACTGCTGTGCCCCACAACAAAGAACAGGATACAAGTATTTGGGAGCCGACAGGGGCATCGGCCTCATCTAACAACAAAATTCAGATGACTCATCAGCTCAATCGAAACTTATCCTCCTTAACTCAAATCCGAGGTGGTCGATAAAGCTTGATCGCTTCACATGAATTGAAGTAGAGCCTGGGTCGGCTTGAAGTCAGCTTTTTGCGGCGCCTTATAGATACCCCGTTCTTTTTCTGTCCCCCCTAGGCACTCGAGCAAGCCAATAGAGCCCTACAGCCGCGGTAATATTGAAACCCACATAAGCCCAACAAATCCCAAAATTGCTCCACCGATTGTCGTATTCTGCACTAACAGTCTTCAAAAACACATTCGTATCGCTACCACTACAGAAAGCGCATTGAGTAAACGAATTAATACTTTCAGACGAAAGATACCCGCCGAAAGCTTCTGCGTAAGGGGCGAGATAAGTAGCGCAATCCAGGTTAGAAGGCGGAGAAAAATGTAAGAGTTCTTCGGGAGAACAGAAAATATGTGAGTTCGCCAGGCCGACCGATAACATGCCCGAGACGAGGTAGCTAAGTGGGGAAACGCGATACATAAATATCCAAAAGCCGGGCAACGCAGCGGGGGTTGCCAGAACACTGGAAAATCCGGATTAGCAGACCTCTTACTATAAGGACAATTGAAGGCTTAACATACCCACAGAAAATCAACGCAAGTGAGAAAAGCAGATTGGTGATATTACCAGCGGCTTCAGCAGTGTCCACCCCAGCGATAACCATGTGTGTAAATGTACTAGAGAAGATCAAAAATACCAAAATGAACAGAAACATCAATGCGCCTCTCTGGGCAACCTGATCTGCTTCAACGGCATTTTGCCGAAGATCGATAGGGTAATACCAGCCTAGAAAGACGAGTAGAGCCATGAGGGTATTCCAGGGTATCTCAACGATAACATTTGATAAAATGAAAACTTGCCAACAATAGGTCTTGGACGGGCGCTCCCGGACTTCGTAGAGCGCCCGCTGAGTAACAAAATTAGGTAGTATTTGCTGGGCGAAGTTTGCAAAAATCGTAAGAAGTAGAAAAATAGCGAAGAGCTGGTTTTGAAGTCCTTGCAGAGTGTTGGGCATTCTCCAGAAAGAGAAACCAATGAATAATGCCTGGATAGAAATTAGAAGCTTTCCTGTGTGACCCATGACGTCCTTTAACTCACACTGAAAAGACAGAGAGCAACTTTGGAATACAGATACGAAGGCGTGCGCCAGTATTGCTGAAATATGCGTTTGAGTACAACCCGAAATTGCGTAACGAATGATGCAGCGAAAGGGCGAAGCACGTCTGCCTCAGTGATTGATGTAGGCTTATCAGACAGTGCTTTCTTCATGCGAAGAAGCTCTTCCTTCACATTTTTATGTTCCTTTGAGTCGCCCCATATAGCTGCCCAATCTTGAGTAATATCGGAGCCTGGTGCCGTGCCAATAATTTCAAGCATCCATTCTGCGGGGTTTTCATTTCTGCCACATGCTCTTGCCCCTTTGCCCTCGAAGTAGGCCGTAAGAATCTCTGAGCTTTCGCCGATTTCCCCAAAATAGACTGTTTTACCCTCTGGTGCAAGACATAGCAAACGATCGAATTCTTGAAATAAAATAGCAGACGGTTGATGGATAGTGCATAGAATAGCCTGGCCGTGGTTCGCAAGCTTGCGTAGAAGGGTGCAGATAGACCAAGCTGTCTGGCTGTCGAGACCTGTGATCAAATTAGAACCACGTAATTTAGTCCCATAATTGGCTTGCGAGAGAGAAGTGAGAAACGGCTGGCTGACAGGAAGTTACTAACCAGAAGTAGGCTCATCCAGAAAAAGCAAAAGGGCTGGTTTAGCAGCTAGTTCAACGCCAATCGTCAGACGTTTTCGTTGCTCGACGTTCAAACCTAACAGATGTCAGTAACCAACATCTGTGTATATATGAGTAGAATAGATAAAATCTACCCTCGCCGGGCACACCAATGATTGCATCAGCGTATGCCTCCATCTCAAGGACTTTTATGACCTCACCGACATATGTAAGTTTGTCAGCATATGGAACAAATTCTGGCTGGCGTAAGATAGCGCTGAAAATTAACGCTTCCCGAACAGTGGACGTGGCTAGATGTAAGTCTTGCTGTTGAACATATCCTGTTTTTCGTTGAAAACTGGTGTCGCGAGGTTGACCATCTACAAGCATCTGACCACTAACAATACCCATGGTTACACGGCTAGCAAGAACATCAAGCAGAGTAGTCTTGCCGGCACCAGAAAAGCCCTAAATATATTTGTCAGCCATCAATCCTGTTTGCTAGTAGAGAGATATACCGACCATCAGTGCTGTCAATCTCCCAGGTACAATCCAGCCGTCAACATCATTTAGAAGTCTCCGTGGGCCATTCTCTGTGTTTATGTCGTAACTAACGCTATCCCAATGAAAGATTGCTGTTTGCTTTTGGATGTTGACCGGAGCGTCAGCCACCGCCTTCTCCAATGCAAGTGTCACCGTATTGAGCCTTCCGTCAGCAAGAGCTTCCTCGTCAAATTTTCGCTCCAAGTCTGGTACATGGCCTCTCCGAAACAACAACACTTCACCCTTAGACTTTTTTGCGGAAATGTATTCTGTAGCTATGAGGTAGACAACACAGCCAAATATCATTAATGCAATCATAATCCCCAGATTCCTGATAGAAAATGTCAGTATAAGCTCCATGACTTGAGATTAATGCGCCAGTTCGTTGTAGGGCTGACGGGACACCCTTAACTGCAACAATGTCTATTGTTGACTTTCCAACAGACCTTCCTCGAATATGGAATATGCCTTATTAAAAGAGACAATCGTAAAATTGCTCAAGCAGTTTGAGGAAATACGTGTCTCTGGACAGAACATATCGCTACTTTACCGCTTGGAAACGTCCCGTCAGACTTGCAACATACTGTTGATGTATGGGGTTAACTGGAATTTACAAGGGTGTCACCTACCTCCAAAGATGCTCAGAGGAATATTGAAAGTTGGTAGCCAAATAGACATCACCATCTACGAAATCAGCCCCGGAAGCAGCTCCAGTCGTCGCACAGATCTTCTGGCCCGAAGAAATACCACTATAACTAGCGCCCTCCGGAATGAATCGTGTACAAGGTATTGTGCTATTGTGGAACTGAATTTTCATTAGACTTAGCATATAACGTTTTCGAAGGCTCTTACCTCATTGATCATTAAAGACTCGTAGGCATACGCCACGGGGTTTAGGTAATTAATCCACCGAAACCACGGATGCATGTCCTTGATGGGAATTGTAAAGCCAGTATACATAACTAACGATAAACCGAAGATGGCTCCGGGTGCCATAGCCTGAATCATTAGCCTAGATCAGAATTATTGGCAGTAATTGCTTACCTGTACCAGCGTACGAGATAATGCAGCGATACAACGAAAGTACATGGACATAGTGAGGGTGCATGTAAACGTGAAAAGTAAGAACACAAAGAAATGACCAGGTGTACGTCTCAGGTTAGTCATGAAATATAGAGCAAGGTCAAACCCAATGGCGGTTAGGAGCTTGTTAGGCAAGTCGCAAATCATAGAGGCTGCTTTGTGTCAGCTGTGACCACTAGAAATGTAAATCATCTTACCAATTGCTTCTGCAAATGGATGATAAAAAGCATATTTGGACTGCTTCTCTACGATCGGACGTTGCGCATAGAGTGTTAAGATCTACTTTGAATTAATTGATGTTGTATATGATGAATATTTGTGCACACCTCTAGAGCACTCGCAAAAGCGGCCAACTGGATTCCAAAGAAGAGTAAAGTACCACGTCCGAACAGCGAAGCAGTGTTATTTGGCAAGTTATAGAAAACACTTCCGACAACAAGTGCCATGATTGAATTGAAAATAATGCCTGTGATAACCACAGTCTTGTCCCCTAGGAGCCTTTGATATCCTCGGCTCACGCAGAGCTTAATTTGCATCGCGACTGAAAGAGTATACGGCGATTTAATGCGCCTGCCTGGAGTTAAAATCAGAGATGAATCATGGGCAGAAATTGCGACATACTGTGATCTTGCTTGTGCAGCTTTTCGGGAGTCCCTGAAGGCATCGAGCGACGGTCCTTTGATGGGATATTGACTATCAAACTCATCGATCTCTTTGAGGAGGTTTGCTCGGTCTTGACTTCTCTGCCACAGAGAAGAAAACTCATCCGGCGTATTAGGTGTCTTTCCCTCGAAGCCCTTTCGTATTATTCTTTCTGCTGGATTTGTTAAGGATGTCAAGAAATCGGCCGTTGTCTGCCGTGTTGAACACTCGAAACCTAATGTGATAAAAAACCTTTTGGCAGCATTGATTGCACCAAAATATATCTGGCGGCCCTCATAAAGAACAGCAACTTTATCAAACACCTTGAGTCATCAGTAAGCCAAAATATCAAGGGTGAAGAGGATACGTACATCATAGATTGGCTCTGAGGCCTGATACAGTGCCACAATAGCCGTTGCGCCGGTTAGCTCCGTTGATGTTCTGAGTGTCCTTACGAACTGTAGGGCAGTGGCGCTGTCGAGTCCTCTTGTACTATTATCCCAGCACTGTAAAGGGCTTCCGCCGATGGCACTGCACAGAATATATGAGCTAGATGAACAAAATAAATCGCGTGAGATTTACGCTTCTGCAATGCTGACTCTTTTTCGTTCCCCTCCAGATACACCTCGCACGAAATCGTTGCCGACCTATAATATGCGTCAGTTGGCATTATTGGTTCACATCAGTTGATTTCATACAACTGTGTTGGCCGCATGGCTTAGACCAAATACCGCCATTGTGACATCCCGCAGATGGTCTGCATATGCCTGACGAATATGTTAGCATCGTGCCTTTACGTTTGATTTGTAAGATGGGACTTCGAAACATACCTCGCGACTGACACCAGGCAATCGGTTACGCGGGGCCTTTCACAAGTCAATAAAGGATTCACGCCAATGAGGAATAATTGCCACACCCTAGCCCGAGCAGCAAAATGCAGAATTTGACTAACGGTCAACTGAGGGAAGTGCACATCATTTTCTGCCTGATAAATGCACTCCCCTCTGAAGTCCTTGTGCATGATTTCCTTTGGAATGCCTTGGTAATTTAGATGAGTTTCATTCGCAACAAAGAAACCGTCGGTCTCTCCCGATATTGTCTTCAAGAGGGTTGAGCAACCGCTGTAGAGGTAAGTATTCTTCACGTTTCTGTACTCAAGCATGACTTACCTTCCGGGTCGTCCAAGTACAACCAGCATCTCTCCGCTTTTTACCAGGCCATCGAAACCGCGCAATATATCGATTCTTGTCTTCTCCTCCTGTCTGAAAAGCCTTTTCGCTTGATTGAGCAACACGAAAGGATAATTTCCAAAGGTTTTCTGGTAGTCTGTGGGTTCCCCAAACCCATAAGCAGACAAGTTCCTGTAAGCTATGCCAGCAACTCGCTTTGGATATTTCTCGGGATTTCTCGACTCTATACGCATAAGAGTTTCAAGCCATGCGCGTGGGTTAAATTTCTCAGAATGCGGGTCCAATGACGGATCTTTAGATCCCAGAAAAGGATTGATAAGTTCATTTCTCTCTCTCTCAATGCTCTGAGCAGATGAACGTGACAGGCCCTTTGCGAGCTGTGTAATCCTGTCCTCCTCGCTTTCTCCCACGGTAGAAATTGCTAACGTGGAGGCCTGAATATCATTGATTTCTTCTGTTCCAACCTGATCGAGTCCTGCTTTCTTTTCCTGGAAGTAGCTTGGTCGACCATCCTCGTACACCACTTTCAGTCTGGCATCTTTCTCAAAATCACCTTTTGGGGCACTGATCCACCCACCGTCTGCCAGTAGCGCAACACTACAGTGCCAAGGCGTAGTGAAACCGGTTTTCGTATCAAGTAAGCTCATTGAAATCTTATGCTCACCTGTAGATTGATGGATCGAAAGCCGTAAATGATCTGGGAAAGCCGATTTGCATGCGCCCGCAAAAGCCTAAATGAGAAATGGTCAGCAGCTGTAGAAAATTGCTCGAAGTGACACTGTAGGTTTTGATTTGACCAGCCGATTTGTACTTACATGTCCTCGAATTAGCATCTGTTTTGCAAGATACTTCACGTCCCTTTTGTAACTATGCCCGGACCTCCCTTTACCAAGAGGAAAAATGTACTTCAAATCTGACTCCAGAAATCTTCTATATCCAAGATAGGTCATATGCATGTCTGGATTTGTAGCGATCTCGTGGTTGATGTCCAGATCTTCTTTCCCGTGTTCGTTCAGGAAAAGACGACGAAAGTTCGTAGCATTAGCAACGTAGGTTATCTCTTCGAGCTTCTCTGGCATAGGTATATTAACCAAATCTTTGAGTCGGGAAAACTCAATATTGCTGAATCCTTTCTGAGCAGCCATGGCGCGCAGCGCTTCTCCGTACGCCCATGTATCGCGGTCTGGTATGCTTAACAAGTCTGTCAATACAGATAGCCAAATTAGCAAGTGCTCAAATCAAGGAATCGTGGAATTGCGGGAGGGTACAGCGTACCGTTATAAACAAGGCCATCCGAAATAATGGTGAGCTTGGCGCCATGAGGATAAATCTCTCCTATGCGTGTGCACATTGTGTTCAATCTCTCAAGTGCTAACTCCTCAGCCTTGTCTGGCAAAGAACCTAGCACTTTGTAGATTTTGTTGGCTGACTTGAATGGAAATGCTGGAAGGCACATTTTCAATTCAGTCTCGGCTAGCACAAACCGGTCGATGACTTGCAAAAACTTGGGTATACCAGCAGCTAACCTTTTCACCGAATCATCAAACTTGTTCAGAGCATATTCAAAGACTATAGCCAAAATTTTGGAGGATATCTCTGTCATTTCGGTTGTAGCGTGTATGGTATAACATGCCTTCTCATCGACTGGAGCTAGTTCTCCAGCGTAGTTGGTGGATTGAGGAAGAGGCCCCATAGTGAAGAGATAAAACCAATGTAAAGTTACAAGTTTTTCAAGAATGAGCTGCTAGTTGACGAGGATTCCCAAGAACGTTGGGCGCAAGTTACTTAATATAGGGAGAACGAAACAATTACTTCGACATTTAATCCTCCTCCGAGAGGACAGACATAACCAGGATTACTGTGCCACGAGAAAGAAATTCAAACCCCAATTTTAGACTCACGGATGTTTGTAAGAAACCCGGCATATTGGGGCATAAGAGAGTAGCTAAGCTTGGCCAAATGAAGCTTGACACTAGAGTGAAGAAGGGTATAAGCCGCTGAGCGTAAGCTGAGTGCTGCACTGCGGCTTCCTCCCCAGTATCTGCGACTTCTACGCCCTGTCACAACGAGCCTAGTCTTGGAATTGTACGACAGAAGTTGATATCGTGTTCCTGCCCCTACGGGGCGAAGATGGAAACACAAACTCATTTCGCTTAGATGATGTCGGTGAAGCCTTTATACCTAGGTAGGTGGGTTCAGCAGTCGACTGCTCCGCGACAATCGATACCGGATATTCTCAAGATACAAGAGAACCCTTCGGGGAATTTTATGTTCCTGTGTTGAGAGACTCGTGTACCCAGTTAGTCTGACCGCGTTGACAAAACGCTGGGCTGGCCAAGTCGTAAATGAGCAATTTCGACTGAACTCTGCTGACAAGGGTCTAACTCAAAAGCTGTTAGCACTCTTGCTAGCGCTATCCAGTCTAGTTACGCAATATGATGCTCATATTAGATCAATGAGAAGTCTACCATTACGGCCAAAGTAGAGCGGAGTTCCCATAGGTCATCCAGGCGGCGAATTTCGTCTGGGTGAAATGCTCATTTCCCTGTAGATCTTTGATTCTTTGTGTTTGCTACGAAGCCGTACGATGAGCAACATATTTTAGGATGTCGCGTCTGCTGCCATCTGGACATTGTCTTTTTCTACATTACTTTGTTTCGGAACAACTGCTGAAAAACAGCGCAAGAACGGCGTGTTTCCTGACCAACTGTAGTCTGGTCAAGCTCGTCGTAAGACCATAAGAAGCAAAGGAGCATTCAATTGGTATAGCCTCGCCTTGGATGATGAGCTAACAGGACCGTATAACGTTCTCGATGAATGGTAAATACCTCAGAGCGCTGCACATCCCGAACGCACGCATATTGCGACGCATTCGACCAGGTACACACAACATTCCCGAGCTTTGATTGGTGAAACACGCGGAGAGTATAAGCTCATAAGATAATGAGAAGCTGAGTATCAAGCGATTGAACGTCTAAATGACAAGTTTCGGGCGTCGCTTTGGTAGACGAGTATTACTGCTCAGTGCTCACGCATGCCTTGGCTGTACGACGTAACACATCCAGGATGGCAAATTATCATGGGCGGTGAAGGCTCGGCTGCTAGACGGCCAACCCGACCCGCTAAGTGCCGCCCGCATACAAGTACTGCCCAGGTGCTGCCGGCTGCACGACCCGCTCGCTTACCGTACGCCCCATCTCATGAAGAGAACTTCATGGAGAGGGATTCTCAGGGAGAGGACGACAAATTCCAACTTTCTCATGCAGCTCGTCTGGCTGAGAATACGTGAACTGGCCGTCATCATCGTCTCCAAGCAAGTCTCTCTTTCACATCGGAACCTTCCGACGCCTCGGATTCCTCTCCCACGTTACGGCTTTGTCTGACCATGAGCCATGATCCATCCCATCAAACTGGAGAGTCGAGAGTCGAGACCCGTCAATGTCTAGCGGGTTATCTCTTATTACTGAGGCTGGTACCACGTTGCCCTCCGAATTTCTCGAGCCGCGAAGCTTGCTCCATACTGCTCTATCGTGCTCACTTAGATCGTGTGGACGCGTGGCGGCATATTTGCTCTCTTCGCCCACCGTTGTTGCGCCTACGCCGTGGTAATAAGACGTCTCAGGCGATGCACTGATAACTACCTACATACATGCACGACGGTGGATATCATAGGGCTCGTATGTACGCCCCGGAAAGCACATCGTCAAGAGAAATGTTTGATTTAGGTACGCCGGCACACTCGAAAGGCGTCTCTCGCGCAGGAGTCTAGATCACTTGGGTGTTGCAAGCACAAGAGCAAACAAAGTTTCTTGAGAATTTGACCTCCGGTTTCTGGCCCAGCTGATCCATGTATTCGAGATACTAGTCGTCGTATACCGCATTGCCTATAGCCTTTTGGTCCTCGCAATGTTTGAAAGACCAGACGGCCCTGCAGGTAGGGGCCCGTTGACATATGATCTCGATTGCAATCGGACCCATGCCCAACTAGGCCTTCAATCTCACGCTGATGGTCTCGTAATACTGTTACGGTTGCAAGCGCGGCGCGATTGTTCGGCGAAATGGACTCTCCACTCGGGGAAAGGAAGCAGCTGCTTCTACGATGCAAGTGCTTACAACGCCGTTGCATACCAGAGAATCGCACACGAGCTGCCTTGGTCAAGTCATCCCTCTTGCTGATCCCATGCTAAATCATGGCTGTAAGTTATTGGCACAGCTTGGATCATGCTGTCCGACACACGAGTGCACATCTGTGGTGCGTTCAGCTGAGGGTAAGTAATGACAGCACGTGGCTCGTCTACAGGTTGATGTCAAGTTTTTCCGAATCTTTTAAAACATCAATCCTCTAACCCATTGCTTATAACACACAAAAACAGACTGTTATTGTCCGAAATTCATTCTAGCTGCGATCATGGCAATGACTGATGCGGTCGATTATGGCAGGAGGTTGATTCCGCAAATACTGGATAGCGTGGCCTCTGCTGATCCGGATCGAATTTTATACTCGGTACTCTCGCTCTCTGAAGATTCGCCAGAATTCAGACATATCTCTGCTTATGATTTTGCGAAGGCGGTCGATAAAACTGCTTGGTGGTTACACGGTCTGGTTGGAGGGACTACATCAGTCCGGACTGTGGGCTATATCGGACCTCGTGAGATTCGAAACAGCAACAGATTCAAGTATATTGCCTACTGACAGCGTCAGATGATCTTCGACATATTTTATTAACATACGCGAGCGTCAAGGCAGGCTGTTGCGTAAGTGTATCTTTACCAATGCACAATGAGCACACTGTATACGAAAACGCTGACATAGACTTCTTTGGACTTGTAGTCATTGTTCCTCTCCCCTAAAAACAGTGTTGAAGGCGCTTTACAGGTGCTCGCCGCATCCGAATGCGATATTTGGATTAACCCTCGTGGCCAGCTATGCCTACCTCTCGTGGAAGACTTTCTGGTTCAGCGCCCAATGCAAGTCCTAGAGTTGCCTGAACTCGATGAACTCCTTGACTCCGAAGCCACCGTACCGTTTCCATACGACAAATCGTTCGACCAAGCTGCCCAAGAACCGTTCTGTGTTTTACACACTTCTGGAAGCACAGGATTGCCCAAACCGGTCGCCTGGAAAAATGGCCTAATCGCGACGATGGACGCAGTGCGGCTGCTTCCACCGACTGAAAAGGATAACGGGCTAGCACCTTGGACATCTTTGTGGAATGAAGGAGACAGGATCTACTCATCTTTCCCAATGAGTCACGTGTGTAAACACCCCTTTTTCCGGGAAGCATGTTGCTAACGTAATATCTCAATGTGCAGGGAGCCGGTATCATCATGAATATTCTTTTGCCCTCACTCTTTGGCCTGCATTGTATTATGGGGCCTTCTGGTGTACCTCCCAATATTGATCTACTTGAATCTCTTGCAGATCATGGGAAAATTGACATTTGGAGTATGGTTCCATCACTTGTTGATGAGCTGGGAGAAACCCCTGCCGTTTTGGCAAAGTTTGCGCCATCAAAGTTTATTTGTGCATCTGGTGGTAAGCATCCCGGCTCTATTGTTGACTATTTGACGTCTTTGGTGCTCATCAGCTTATTTGCTCTGCAGGTCCCGTGAGTCCCGTCGCCGCTTCTAGGGTGAACGACGTGATTAGAGTTTTAAATTTGACAGGCACAACAGAGGGCCTCTTCATTGGCAACCTCGTCGTAGAGAGAGAAGATTGGCTCTGGTTTTCTTTTCACCCTTATTCTGGGTTTGAATTCAAGGAAGTGGAGCCTGGTATATACGAGCACTGGATACACCGTAACGAACGGTGGCCATTGTTCCAGGGGATCTTTCACACGTTTCCTACTGAGCAATCTATCAATCTCAAAGACCTATACATCAAGCATCCAACCAAGCCAAATTTATGGGCTTTTAACGGTAGAAGCGATGATATTGTGGTTCTGTCTAACGGATACAAGATTGCACCACTGGACACGGAAGCTCTTGTCACGACGCACCCTGCAGTTAGCGGCTGTCTTGTCGTGAGTGAGCTCACTTTGATTTTTCCATGTCCTCGAAAATTTCTACAATGAAGCTAATGCAATCAATGTGTCACAGACAGGCACTGGGAAGCACCAAGCAGGCCTACTCGTTGAGCTGAAAGATCCTTTATCAAAAGACAATGATCTTTTTGATAGTATATGGCGGATTGTAGAAAGAGCCAACGTCCTGTCCGTACACAAGAACCAGCTGCAAAGGGATTATATCGCATTTGCGGAGCCGGACAAGCCGTTCATTCGGACAGATAAGGGTACGGTAAAGCGACGCGCGACGCTAATGCTCTACGACGGATTCATTGAGCGTTTCTACGACTCACGATCTGAGGACATAGACGTTGTCACCGTGAATACGACCTCGCTTGATTCAATTACCGAATCTATCAGTAAGATTATCGGCGCTCTTGTGCCAGCAGTTCATAAAGCATCCTTAGATACCGACATGTTTAGTCTTGGCTTGGATTCGCTCCAAGTATTCCGCGCCATTAAGAACATCCGGGCTGCTACTGGTTTACAAGATCAGCTCGCACCTCGTCACATCTACGCAAACCCCACGATTAACAAATTTTCAGCTGCTCTTGACCATCTGTTGAACCAAGCGAGGGAGACGAATGGAACTACTTTAGATGGTGCTAGCGACACTGACGCGACCAGGATGAAGAGGATGATCGATCAACACAAGAGACGACAGCCAATAAAGATGAATCCGTTCGACCAGGTGAACTTCAATCATTATATGGGCCTAAATTTCTTTTTTGCTCTCCCAAAAAATGTTGAATTCAGAGAAGTATTTACTGGACTACAGGATGGTCTGCGCCGTGCGATGGACCTCCTTCCAGCTCTCGAGGGGAAAATCATGATGTGCTCAGACCTGGAAATCGGATACAAAAGGGGTGATCTTTATGTCTCGATCCCGCCGCTTCAACCACGAGCGACTTGTGAAAGCGAATCTAAAGCTTCCCTTAGTACGCCGCGTCAGCTTGTATACAAAGATCTATCCAATGTGCTCCCTTCATACGAAGCTCTACGAGATGCAGGGTTCATGCACCGTACACTTAAGGACGAGCTACTTCTTACGGGATATGCATTTCCCCAGCTACCCGCAGATATATTGATTGCACAAGCCAACTTCGTCCAAGGTGGTTGCATCGTTGCGGCGAACTTCCACCACGGATGTGTTGATGGTATTGGGGTCATGACCGCTCTCAGAGTCTGGGCTGAATGCTGCAGATACCTCCAGGGCGATGCCACCGCGACATGCAGCTGGCTGGATCCTGAAAGCTTCAATCACAGTTTGCCGCAAATTCTTTACGAGCAGGAAGGATACGCTCGACCTGTTAACGAGGTGGATCCTGGCGTGTGGGGATTTTTGCCATTCTTACGACCTGACGAATCCCCTGAGATCTTGACCAATGGTACGAAGAATTCCCAGTCAACTGTGCCAGGAAAAGAAAAGGCCCTCCCTCCAGCACCTGTGTTTACTCGTAAGTTTGAGTTGCCTCCCACACCCCCCAAGGATGGCCGTTACTTGAACACTAGCATGTTCTTGATCCCCCCAGAAAAAATGCAGCAACTCAAGCAAGACGTCCTCCCCGATGCGCAGAATCAAGGCATTACCACATCAATCAGTGATATACTACAAGCTTTCTTCTGGCGTGCTGCAGTAAGAGCACGCTATAGGGTCGCCGTGGAGCATCGAGGAGAGACATTCGGATCAGACGAGATATCTATCCTAGAGCTGCCGATAGATGGACGACCGTACTTTTCTTCTCTGCTACCATCATCGTATATGGGGAGTATGCTCCTGCTCAACCGACAGAGCTTGCCTCTTGAAAAACTATGCTCGCCAAAGACCAGCATTGGAAGCATTGCCACTGGCCTCCGTGAAGCGGCTGCGCGAATAACTCCCTCGCTTTTCCATGACGCTTTCACACTACTGCAATCATTGCCCGACTACAGCAAATTTACCATCGCTAACATGGGTGTCAATGGACACTACAACGCGATGATTTCTAACTTGATGCTATTCCAAACCAGCGAGATCTCATTTGGAAATGCCCTCTTTGACAACGGGGGAGTTCCTGAGGCCATGCGACCACAAATCGAGAGAGGCCATCAGCATTTCCGGTTCTTGGTCATATATCCGATGAAAAGCGATGGGGGTGTGGAGTTGGTGCTTGGGACGCTTCCGGAGGAGTTGGAAATGCTGAAGTCGGACGAGGAATTCATGGGGTATGCGACACTTGTGGATCGATAGGCTGTCAAGCTGAGCACCATTCTGTGTGATTATATAGAAGAATGTTCCCAAAATGGCTAGTCTGTGAACACAAAGCACCCTGCATCTCTCACCTATTTATTATACTAGGTCCTGTTCATCCAGACTGTATTGGTGTGGGCTCGTGTAACAACGCAGTAGTTACAGTAGAAATAGGACAGCAATCAATCTTACCAAACAATCCAAATGATTCCTATTCTCAACTGTACGGGCTCGCGGTGGACAAGATAAGTGGTAGTCGAAACACGATGTTTCTTCGATTAAGTCAGGGAAATATTACATATCTAGTAGATCAACTCAGAATAACTTTACATCTTCTGTTAATTATTTTAAGTGCAGATAACATCATTCGGAGTCGACATATCTACCTAGGTAGTCTAAGATCAGTGGCCACGAGACTGTCACTTACGACTTGTCCTCAGCGAAGCGGGCTCGAGGCGGGCCAACAAGGGCTGTCTGCAGGTTTCCAGGTTCTGCTTCACCCCTGCTAGGCTTGCTGGGCAGCGGGCCGTGCTGGCGCGCCCGCAGATTCGAGGTCCCAGACTCCAGCGGGGGCGGGCAGCTAGAGGTTCACGAACTTCATCTGACAAACATCCATTTCCAACGCCACGCCAGCCACGTATCACGCCGATACCTCGTCTGCTCAAGAAATCTTCACTGCACGTAGGGGCCCGGTCTTTGTACCACCCCTCCAACTGTCCAAGATGTCGGTGCAACGGTGAGCTTGTTCTTGGAGTACCAGCCGCTGCTCGGGCGGGACATGAGAAGGTTTGAGGCTGTTGCTGACGGCGAAGCAACACCTACCTCACGCTTGATGGACGGCTCTCGCCTGGTTTCGTCCTATATAGGGGCCTAGGCTTGCAATTGAGAAAGATTAAGAAGGTTTGAGGCTCTTGTCCATCGAGGACATATTGCCAGCGCAATAATAAACCTCTCCGCGGCGACGCCCCAAATACTCAAACGAGATTCTACGACTGTAAGACCTCGCAACCCCGGGAGCTGTTGACGATTGCTTTCTCTCCCCACGCCGACGCTTCTCGGCAGCATCCCTGGTTGAAGTGAGCACGTTTCCTCCGATCCACCAACCGAGGAAGTTGGGTTATTTACAGTCATTGTTGAGGAGGTCATTCTACAACCAAACTAGATCGATTGTTTTCATCATTGATTCTCTTCCTCGCCTACTTCGAAAAGTGCCATTCGCTGAGGTACCCAGCTTTGTTCTTCCTCTCCAGCAGCTCGGAGTTTTCCACGAATACTTACTCTACATCCCGTCATAGCAGCTGCCACTGCGATCATCACTGCAGACCCACGACAGTTCACCATGGCGTTGCACACCGAGACTCTAGTGATCAAACAGCCCGATGCTTTCGTGAGCAATGGTGACGGCTCCGTTCCCGATAGTGAAGAGTCTGCCGTCGATACCCAAGCTCAACCCGGTGTCCAGAACATTGAAGCGGTCACGGTGGCGTGGACAAAAACCGCTTTGATCGTGGCATACGTGATGCTCTGGCTCATTTACTTTGTCGAAGGGACCTTATCTGGCACCAATGCTGCCTTGAATCCTTATGTCACCTCGGATTTTGCCCAGCACTCACTCACGCCGACCGTGGGCATTCTCAGTAGTGTTATCGGCGGCGTTACCGACTTAACACTGGCCAAGATCCTCGACGTTTTTGGTCGTCCACAGGGCTACTTTCTTTGTATCGTAATTGCTACAGTGGGCTTGGTTATGATGGCTGCATGCAACAACGTCGAGGCCTACGCGGCTGCCCAGGTCTTTTATACTGTTGGGAACAATGGAATTCAGTACAGCCTAAGCGTTTTTGTTGCTGACACCTCATCATTACGGAACCGAGGACTAATGATTGCCTTGGTGACCTCGCCGAGTCTGATCACTTGTTGGCTCGCTGGCCCAATATCCTCAGCGTTTCTGAGAGGACCTGGCTGGCGGTGGTGTTATGGAGCCTTTTCAGTTATCGTCCCAGCATTTACCCTTCCGCTACTAGGGATATTCATTTACAACTACTTCAAGGCAAAAAAGCAGGGCTTGATTGCAAAACACCAAAGTCAACGCACTCCTTGGGAATCTCTTGTTTACTACCTCCGCGAATTTGATGCCGCTGGTCTCATCCTGCTTTCGGCTGGCGTCGCACTCTTCCTCCTGCCTTTCAATCTCTACACTTTGCAGGAAAAAGGGTGGCGGGCTCCACTGATAATCTGTTTGCTGGTCTTTGGAATTCTGCTGATCGTTCTTTTCGCTCTCTGGGAGCGATTCTTGGCCCCAGTGACCTTCATCCCTTATGCACTTCTTCTGGATCGCACAGTGTTTGGTGCCTGTATTCTGTCAAATGCATTGTTCCTGAGCTACTTCTGCTGGAACAGTTTTTTCAGCTCCTTCCTCCAAGTTGTGGTTGACCTGAGCATTTCGGAGGCCAGCTATGTCATTCAAGCCTACACTGTTGGAACCTGCTTGTCGGCGATCGGGGTAGGCTTGCTGGTTCGTAACACTGGGCGCTACAAACCGGTCTGTCTGTATTTCGGAATTCCTCTGAGTATTCTGGGTCTTGGTCTGATGATCAACTTTCGTCGACCCGGCGTCAATGTTGGTTATCTCGTTATGTGTCAGATATTCATGGCCTTCGCTGCGGGAACCATCATCATCTGCGATGAAATCGCCATCATGGCTGCTGCTTCGCATCAACATATTGCCATCGTTATAGCCATTTTGGGTGTCTTTTCAAGCATTGGGGGTGCCATAGGTCTTACTGTAGCGGCTGCCATTTGGCAAGATGTGTTTCCAAAAAAGCTTGCTGAATATCTTCCTCCCGAAGAACTTCCAAACTTGCCACTCATTTATGCCGACATTGTCACGCAGTTATCGTACGCGGTTGGCTCCCCTACTCGTCTCGCCATTCAGTATGCCTACGGCGATGCGCAGAAAATGCTTTTGGTAGTGGGCACTGCCGTATGGTTTATTGGACTTCTTGCGGTTGTAATGTGGCGAGACATCAATGTGTCGAACATTAAGCAGGTCAAGGGTACTGCTTTTTGATCCCTCCTCTACCAGCTTTCGGAATCGACATGCAAAGTCTTGCCAGTCGCTTGAAGGAGAACTTGCTCGGATGTATTTGCGAGGGCCTCTGAAGTACTTATATTTTTGACCAAAATAAGGTACATGCTATCTTTAGGTTCGATCAAAATCACAAGATATTTACGAAGCTCGAAATTTGAGGCGCGCAAAATTAGGTGTTCGTATAGTACATTTGATGTTGCATCGACGTTTGATGCTTGTGAAATACATCATATCGTTCTGGGTACGGAGACGAACCCTCCATTATCTACGAAAGTTATAAATCCCGTAAAATGAAGGAGCATTTGTGAGCGGTTGGTGTACATAACGTCCACCGTGTGAATTCTCGGACACAATCGGATTGACCAACTGCGCTGACTGCTCTGGAAAATTTCAGGCGGCTCGAGTACATTATTCGGACATGTCCCGCCAAAATCACTTTTTCAGCTAAAAATGCTTGTAGTGGTAATGCATAGTGGTGCCCATAGTAGTTACTGAATACAGATTTCTATCTTAAATAATTATTATGATGTAGTTTATTTAAAAGTGACATCTTTATGCAGTACTCTAATAAATACGATATATTTTGATTTTATAGTGTTCTAAAGTTGGACTGTAATTGCCTTTGCCCTTATTTATACTTATTCTATAGCGGTCTAGGTGCACTTGTTATTCTTTTATTTTTATCGTCATCGTCCCCTTCGTTTGGATTATCATCTTTATCCTACCTCAATATCACCCCTAAAGTACTATTATCTATCTGCCTCTATGTTGTATTCTGCCACTACGGATCCCACTCAAGCTAATATAACCAATTTATTCCTGTACGCCTATTGTAGGCTAGAGACCAAAACCAAACGGGTTTACAAATAACTCACCAATAATGTAATAGGAAGTCGTTAACATTACGAAATCGTAATTTAACGCTCATTCTATCATTTGTTCAACTACCAATAGAATGTTAAGGTATACATAAAATATCTTATGCGTAGCAGTACCAAATCCGATGCGAAAACAGGTGTTTGGATGAAAAAGTGATTTTGGCGTGACACGTCTCAGTGTTGCACCTTGGCGAGCCTGATTGGGGTCGGTCGCGGCAATAACCCAGCAGTGCCATCATAGCGAGCCTGATTAGGAGTCGGTAATGGCAATAACCCAGCGCCAGCAAGGCGGCATGACCGACTTCTCGCTTGAGCATTGCACTGCCTGTTACGTTCAACATACCTATATAAACGGCATTCCCAAATTATCTGGGCTCGAATCACTCTCGTCAACCGCACTAATACATACTATCCAAAATACCGCGTCGATATGGCTTCTGCCCTGTCCATTCATGCCGCAAGTGGTGATCTTGAGCGGAATACGATCTTGGCGATGCGAAAAGCCCACCTGCTAGAAAGCTTCCTGGTTCAAAGTGAGTAGTAGCGTCAGAGTTAGACATAGAGCATGCTGATATTTGGTAAGATGTTCGCGATATCGTTAAGATGAAAGATCGTTGTCAGAATTTACATCAACGAATCTATGTAATGGAAATGCAGATCCAAAGTTCGGGTATAAAAACAGTCCAGTCTGAAGGTGGTGCAAAACCATCGAAACTCAGCTAACTTCCGTCTTATTAGGACTTATCGACAATGCACGGAAGTATCTTGGTGATGATAGCTTCATGGAGAATAGAGCTCGAACAGCCTCCAATGCATGTGGTCGAACATCGGAAATAGCTACTTTCTCACTCTCATCTCGACCTACCCATCAAGCACCAGATGTTGAGGAACAACCAAGTAAAAGACACAAACTTAGCCAAGATAGTACTGCTCCATGTTTGCGTTGCAGAGTTTTGAAGAAGAAGGTCTGTTTTGGCTAGTGTCGATTAGGGGTCTAAATTCTAATGCTGCTTAGTGCGACTCTAATCCAGTGTGTTCTCACTGTCCTAGCAAGGGTTTTGATTATGAGAACGATCATTGGAAGGTCCTTGGCTGTGTTCGTGGCTCTTTGAAGGAGATTGCGGGGTCGATTTGTCTAGGTGAGAGATATGCTACATGACTTTTGTGCTCAAGATTCGAAGCTTCTGATAATTTGGCGGGAGTATCCCCTGTAGTGTGACTTTTACTGACTGTTCTCCAGATTTCTCACGTGCTCCAAGCCGAGTCCTTAAGTGTCAGTCAGGCGAGCTTCTGAAGATTGACTTCACATTCGCAAAATCAGGTGTTTCTCTAGGAAAGAAGAAACGAATCGTAAAGCTTATGCACTCTCGAAAAGATTTTATGGATCTCTGTGATTCGTCTTGGAGTGATCTTGCCACAAGGCGTAGCTTATCACGACATGCTACTATAGAACAAGCTAGCCCCGAAGATGTCTTCAGTCCACACAGTCTAAGCATGTCAGAAGAATATGAGGCCCCATGGGCACTAATACAGGTACGCTCAAACTCTAAAAGGGTGCCATGCTCTCAGCCAGTTGACATATTTTTGACTCGAAAAGCTTCATTCGCTAATATGGATTGTTGTGGATTAGGCCGTCTCCATGGATTCACGTTACGTTTTACCTACTGAATACAATCCTTTCGCTCTGCTTCGCTTTGGCAATGCTTATCTTAAAGATGGTCCAGTAAGTGGAAGAAATACCAACTCAGCATTTTATTCTAACTCTGTCAAGGCTTCTTGGGACTTATTTTCGAAGTCGAAAAGCATATTACGACAGTCGGTCGAAATTTACCTGCTGGAACGACTGTGCGTTCATATCGCTTCAGGAGACCTTACCGGCCCCCCGCCATTTGATCCTAGCAAGTTGCCGATTTCCAATAGCTTGATTATGGTCGATATCAAGACCGATATTGAAGATTTCTTGACCGCATTTGAACGAGCTTGCGCGGGTCGTTCTAGACTCACTGGACAACAACAACTAGCTTGTCTCTACTCCTTACTGGTGTTTAGTATTGTAAAGAGCTTACTAATAGATGCTTATTCGCTTCGAAAAGCTGCCGATCTCATCAATCCGTGGGATGTGACACATGCACTTAGTATCACTAGTGCGTTCAAATCGATGGTCAGCATCTTTTGTTGGTCTTCTAAGACTGATGCGATACTCTCCAACAATTGTAAGTGGCCACATACTATTTATTCTCCTCTCTGGTGTGCCTCCAAGATAGAGAACGTCTTCGAGTAGCATCTTTTATTCATGGCATCCTATGAGACCTTGTATTGGTACACCAATTAAACTGTAAAAGGGACACATGCTGATAAAAAGCCTTCATACAGCAATGAATATTTCACAGACCAGAGATATGCTGATAGTGGACAAATGGCCAGAGCGTGGTTTTAAGACCACGAGAGACTTCCTTATGGCCTTAGGATCTCTAATCCTACCCGGTGATAATTACAACGGGTTCTTTCGTCAAAAGTTTGGAATTGAGAAGCTGCCAAACCACGTTCACCAAGAAACAACGTTACCCTTCTGGGCGCCAGACAAAGCTAGCTATCTGGATTCTTCAGATGAGGAGGAGCAATCAGTGCTCGTTAATCCAATACTAAGTCCACCAACAGACGGTACTAGCTCCTCCTTTTTCAGCTCCCAAGTACCAGAAATTGATCAAAGGCTGGACAGTCCAAGGACTCTTTCCCCGTCACCATCAATACCGATAATAAGCCGTAGCAGGAGCAACTCTATCTCCACCGGCTCGGAATCTGGTGATTTTAGGCAAAATTCTAGGTTCACATTCGTGATAAATGATCAGTCTGCGGATCTTCACAAGAAATCTCACAAGGGCCGTCGCGGTGCACTAGACGACACTACTCTTAAGAAGGTCAGAGACGTACGTAAAATTGGCGCATGTTGGCATTGTTGGGCTATGAAAGTACCGGTAAGTCGCTGTGATGAATTACAACTTCTTCATTCATTGTGAAAATAAGCGCAATATTGATTGAGAACTGGCTAACCTATATGTTAGTGTTCTAACAGCAGCCCTTGCCATCGATGCAAGGCACGAATGAAAGGCGATCATCATCCATGCAGTAGAGCGCCCTTCATATCACAAATATCTCTTTTCTTTCCTCAAGCACTCAACACTCGCTTTACACCGTATTCTACGGATGTGTATGTCAGTGAAAACGTTGCCACATTCAATGCTCTCGCGCTCCCTATTCGAATATCTTGGCTTGGACACCGTGAACTGGAACTTTTCGCATCACCTTTCACGTCGACGGAGAATTCACAGGCGCAAATAAAGTACGACGGCCATGCTGGAAATGATTGTATGTAAATTTTATTCATCTCTAAACAGGAGAAGAGAAAATTGTCTTCAGACACAGCTTCCAGCTTTGGAGCCGATTATGAAATAGCATGCTGACTTGTTCCAGTGGGCGTCGCTTCACTTCCAATTGGCTTATCATCTCTTGACTTCCCAAAAGCAAGAGACGCGTGCCAAAGCCATATCGAATCCTTGATTCAAGCCCCTTCGATCAGTCCTTGGATGCCACTATATCCTAGTTCAACGAAAAGACCAGCGGGCAAGGAAATATTCAAACTTGTGCATTCATTCTACAAGTCCGGAGAAGAGGTCAGTATCCCAACAAAACAAACTAACTCTGGTAATTTGCTAAATTTTATTGCAGACTCACGGCCTTCTTCATGATGTTCTATCCTTTCACTTAATGTTGGGGATGATGAGTGAACCTATATTATTTACCAATGATTCAGCAGAGCAAATTATTTCTCGAGTAGGAATTCCTCAGGACGAATCAAACTACTACTCCTCTCGAGTTTTAGACCGACAAATCAAGCAAATACTCTATGAAGACAACTTGAAAACGCTCGAAAATATACTCAGAAAGCTGGAAAAAGCTATCCGAGCTCGTAACGTATCTTCATGGCCAGTTGTTTTTGCTTCTGTTGTACTTCTCAGCTTTTCCATAGAAGTTATCCAGAGCCAGGCTGCAACTTACGTCAGTACTTTGTCTCCTAGTTTGGAAATCCCCGCAGATGCAGATTCCGACCCCTCGAACGCAATGCTTAAAGAGGCAAATGCGATCTGTGAATCCATCGAGAAGGATGCCTTTGCACAGTAAGTAGTTTGAGACCATCGTCTCTTCTGATGTGGTGTCCCCAACTCAGTGCGTAACCAGATTGGACTGAAGTCGCTGACTTATAATCACTAGACTTTCTTACCTTTTTCACACGGTATATCGAACTGCTCAAATTAATAAAGGAGGCTTGAATCCGTTTCATAATCTTGGTTCTCTAAGTACACAGGTTAAGAACTTGATCGTACCATTTATTCAGATTCTTGAAAAGCAATCCGAAAGTATCACCATAAATAAAATTCGAGCTCTACCATCACTGCGTGGCGGAACGCATGCATTCGCATTACAAAACTCAGGGAGATTGTTGTCTAAGTTCTTGGTACCCTTCGAGATTGGAAACCAGTGGATGGCATGCGCTACGGGGCCTATATTGCACATTGGCTGATAGATATGTTGGATGAGGATACAGCCTCGTAGACTTGATTACTATCGTCGGTTGATGGGCAGACTAATCAATCGCTTCTTAGTGAAAAGAAGACCTAGATCACGATAAAATTGCGTTTGTTTAAAGATATCGTCCTCTGACACTTCTGAGCAAACTAAATAGGTCAGCTGCCTATTGAAATCGGCTAGCTGAGCTGTTTACTTGTCGACGCGCCACTAACAAATGGACAATTGAAAGATGACCAAGCTGTTAACTTCTCTGTGAATATTTTTCTAGGGGAAGAAAGAAATGCAATGATTGAGTATACCAGAAGGCACTGGAGTAAACAGGACTCCATAATTTGAAATGGAGCTGTTGCCTCCTCCGCCTCGGTTGCCTGAGTGTAGGCAAATTGACCTTACAAGTATATGAGAGGAAAACCGATTTAATACGAAAATTGGTGCAATATTGAGGTGCATATAGTTTTTGGGGCAAGTGCATGGAACATGAAGTCCAAATTAGTCCGGGTCGTGGTATGAGTTGTGTCGAGCGATAATAAATTTAGTGTCTACAAGCGTCAAGAAAATCAGCTAGAATTGGGTACATGATTTGTTGTGAGCAAGTAAGGTTTTCACATTGATTTAAATTTATGCAATCTTGTGTGGATTAGTCTATTTATGATATGAGCTTAAATCTAACTAATCAAGTAACAAAGCTTTTTTTTTGAAAATTACCAAATCTAACCCTTATCAGTAAACATTCCTGCAACAGTGGGCAAAACATGAAATACATGAATCTTCTGACAGTTGAATTATAACATATATTACTAATAATATCTCGACTTGACTTTTACCTACTTTCCAGTTTATTCATCTTCAAAATCGCTATGACGGAAATATTTAATGCCAAACTCCATATTTTATGCCCTATTCCCGTATTTCAAATTGGGTGCTCTTTGCGCTCCTCCCAGTATATTATTTCTCCCATTTTATTTTTTTCAAAAGTTCAAATCTATTGTTTGTGCCTGTGAAATCTTGGACGATGATGGTGGTGTGGTTCCCCCGCCGAATCCTGGCCTGGATTTGCTTCTTCATAATTGAGCCACTTGATGAACCTGAAATATCCAGACGTAATGACAGCACCCAGAGCTGGGCCCAACCAGTATATCCAATGGTAGCCTGGAAAGCTCGTAGATGCGACGGCGGGTCCAAAGCTCCTAGCTGGGTTGAGAGATCCACCTGTGTAGTAAACGCCTGTATTCTATCGTCAGCAAATTGGCTTCGATTCAGAGTGGACAGGGAGCTATACCAGCGAGCTCAGCAACAAACAAAGATAATCCAATTCCCACAGGTGCTAGGAAAGTATCTTTACTTTTCTCAGAAGCAAGCATTAGAACCGTAATCATCAATAGACATGTTAAGAACATTTCCATGAACAATCCTTGGGCGATACTGGTCCCTGGTGCCAACAAGGTGTTGACCATCGAGATTGAAGGTGGGAACATGACGCTCACGACAGCGGCTGCAGAGACGGCACCGAGGATTTGAGCTGGGAACAGAATAAGACCACGTGCCCAGGGGAGACCACCGGAAAGCACGAGACCGAGGGTTATCTGGAAACATCAGTCGAAGAAAGAGAACAAATTAAGCGAGGAGTAGTACCGCAGGATTGAATAGACCACCGGAGATTCGATACCATACCCATGCGCAGACCAAAAGACTGAATCCATAACCAAGTGATATAAAAACCACAGTCTGCGAGTTGGCGCCAGCGTCTGTGCCCACGGTTTCTAAAGCTCGTGTACTGGACATGATGTGGATTGCGAACCCGAAAAAAAGAAACATAAATGTACCAACAAATTCGCCGCTCGCTGCCACGAAGTGGTCTCTCACCTTCGGTCGAGCATTGGGATCGATAATTGGACTGCTGTTGCTCTCGGGGTCGTAATCTCGCTCCGGAGAGGCTGGAGGGTTTGGTGTGTGCTGCTGCTGTTGGGGGACATGAGAATTGCGTCGCGGAGTATAAGAGTTGTTGGTCGAATGCTGGGAAAGAGAATGTCTAGGTGCGTAGTTTTGGGGGGCACGATGAGGATTTCTATGCCGACGAGCCTCGCGTTGGCTGTTGCTGTATCGAACGTTGACCGTTTCGTTCTCCATGTTGAGAATTGAGATGAACTTTGCGTTAGATGACCGAGGGTTCAAACCTTGGAAATTCGGAGTGCTTGATCGTCCGCGGTGTCATACCATTCCGTAGAAGAGATGATACCGCCTCGAGCTACTTCGCAAAGGTACTCTCCAAGGCAGACAAATCGCACGAGAATGAAGAAAAGAAATGCAAACAGAAGGAAGCCCTTTGAGCAAAGAACTTGGACATGGCTGAACCCTTCCTTCCCTCCAGTGCACTGAACTGGGAGGCTAGGCTGGTGCTAGGTAGGTAGGTAGGTAGGCAGCTAGAGTGAAAAGCACGACAACGTCACAACAGAGAGAACAGGGAGAACACACGAAACAGGCATATCATATCGTATCGTATTTCTCCCACGTAGCAGTACGTACTCGAGTAGCTCAACCCGTCCGTTCGGGGGTAGTTTTGTGCCCGCGCGATGGTCGCTTTTCGGCGAGCCTCGCTGGCGCTGGCAAATTGGCAATGGCCAAATGCATTCGACCGCAGTGATGTCGATCGGAACGCGACGATCTCCTGTGTTTGCGGGGAGCGATGCCGTAGGAGGCGCGGCGCTTGAGGCAAAGAGGCTGGACCGCCACGGACTAGACTAATGGAGCCTCATACAGTGCTGCGACTGGTACTGTACTGTAGCGGTGCACTAGACATACTAGTGGAGGATGTAGGAGTTCGTGCGCACTCGACGCCCGATCAATGACTTTTCGACTTTGTGATAAAAGCAATACAGTAACATGGCATCAAACGCTTGTATGAGGCCGCCAACCTCGTGCTTGAATGTAGAATGCAAGACCGCAAAGTGACTATTGGAAGGGCAAGCCCCGATCAAGATTAACCCCAGCACGACTTCAGTTAGGATACTGAAACATGCCAAAGGTTAATGAAACCGTCAAACCCTTCTGATCGTAAGACTCAGATACTGCTCTAGCAATCGTTGGTGGATGGGGACAATGATAACTCTTCCTTCTATCATTCTTGATTAATTACAACTTGTTAATCATAAATATCAAGAAACGGTATTTGTGGTGGAGAGGAGATGCCTAGTGCTGAGCTAGAAGTCCGGCCCCAATGTCCAAGGCGGCTTCGTAGAGGGACCGTCGACGGCGGCAGCCAAAGCACGCTTGACTATCCCAAAACGTATCCGGCATACAAGTTGTATAATCGGAACAGCCGGTTCAGACTTCATGGAACAAATCTACATTGAGAGCAAGATCCTATGAGAGTTTCGCCAACAATATCAGCGTGTGGCGGACAGCTGTAAGATCAAAAGTCTCGCTCATACGTGATAGTGTTCGATTGATCTGATTGCTCCGTGTTTGTACTCGAGATCAAACTCCTGTAGCGGTTGAATATTAATTAATTCCCATGGTGCGAAAGCCGTCAAATGTTGGCTAATATTGGCATGAGCCGGAGGTTGGAAACGGGCAGAAGTTTGCTCGTCATACTTTTAATTTCGGAGACCCGGCTCCCGACCGCCGGCACGGCCTCGGAGCGAGAAATATATCCTCATAAATCCCTTGACTATTGAACTTCTACTTCTCTCGCTACAAACACTATTCCTACGGAAGGATGTCTTTGTATATCTTACCTTTCTCGCATCCTTCAGACCATTTGACTTCCATGTGATCTCGTCAGGCTCACCTTCGGATCCTTCAGAAAATGCACGATTGTGTAGGTACAGCAGCCAGAATGGCAAGCTGCATTCACTCCGGGCTGTACGACTTCGCGGACCATGCACTACCGTTTGCATCAAGCTCGTTTCTTTGCTTCTCACATTCACACTTTGTTTCTCTAGCCTTCCAGTCGGGACGCCGTACGTGACCCTCTCAACGTATAGCAATTTCAGCAGCTTCATGTGACAAAACCAAAATGCGTTTCAACTGTGGACAATGGCGCCGCCATTGTTTGACAGTCGTTGGTCTGATATCTTTCGCAACTGCAATGAATTGCGACTACTTTGAACATAGTGCCGCGAATGCTTCGTTTTCAATTGCAATACCTGGCTTTCAACCCTTCATCAATGCGACTGGTTTGACAAATAACACATGGATTCTATCTACGTCTGTCAGCCAAAAGCGAGATGTTGCAAGCAACAGCTATGTGATGGACCAAAGTTTCTATCTGTCCGATCTGTACTCTCAACGGCCCAACAGACTATCGCCATCCGAGCTACCATTACACCGGTTGCGCGATTCTGTTGAAGGGGTTTTCGTCGACCCAGGTGTCGACTGGTACTCAGAACGCCACCGACAGCTGCAAAGGAGTATTTGATTCAGCTTGTACAAGCGCCATCATGACTAAAATTGATACGCAAATCTCGGCGGCACAGCTAGCAGATGATGATATATGCCAAGCTGTCATTGCAACCCCACCAGCGCAATGCGGGAAAAATCCTTGGAGCGCGATAGTTGCAACCCGTAAGTGTATAACCTGGGCTTGATAGTGCATTCATTGACGCTCATCTAGAACCATTTGGGAATCCTTCTTACTACGCAAGCATTAATGCGTCTTGCCCTTCGAGTATATTCAACGGAACCTCTGATCTTATAAAAACCACGTCAGAAGTAGCTTCTCCGCTAAGCGACACAAACACATATGACAGGTGGATTTTACAAGCAACTTCTTTAGTATTGGTGGCTTTCGCGAAGAACAAAACTCTGACTGTACCAAGATGGGGAAACTCTGCGATGGTATGCTTGACGCCAGATATCGTCGGGATAAAGAGCAGGTCGCCTTCGGGTGCAGTACAGCATCAGGCTACGCCAACCATATGGAGTATCGGATTAGGAATCTGGATACCACTTGCTGCTGTAATATTGTTTCAATAATCGAGGCTATACACGTACGTGATGTCATGCTGATACATCGAGCGTACAACATCAGACTGACAATCTACCATTAGCAGTCTTCAGTAGTCAGGAGCGTATAGCTATATACTAACTCATTTACAGCCCTTTAAAACACATACCAAACGTATCTGGCTTCGGATACAAAATAACAAGCTTCTTCGAGAAAGCTAAACAATAGTCTAGCACAACAAGCTTACAGCCGTATATAGACTTTCAATTACATATCTGGACATTTAACCAACACTACACGCCATTCCACTGCCAATTATAACACTAATCGTGGATTTGCCTTCTAGTTCCAAATTATCTTTGCAATAAAAAGCAGTGACCTTTCGACGTGCGTGTATCACGAAATCTCGGTCAGTCCAACTACTTACCCTCCACAGCAGATTGGCGGTGGAGGCAACGTAAGTTCTTCTTGCGGGGTCGATGTGTTCTCTGTGATACCTTACGAAGCCCAGTCTCAACCTCCAAACTCCTTGCCTCAAAGATACTCCGTGATTTTACTTATTGATTTTTATGATTATGAACTTCAATGGCTGCTGAAGCTCTTGGTATTGGCGCCTCGGTGGTTACGTTCGTAGGCGTCGCCGGCCACATTGTCCAAGGCTGTCAATATGTGCCTTCTATTCTCAACGACATTGACGATGCCCCAGACGATATCCTCGATATGAACGCTAGTATAACGCTATTTGAATCGATCCTGCTCCAATTACAAGCGGTCCTTCAACAGCTAGATAGTTCAGGTGTTCCCGTCGACCATCTCTCGACAGTGGAAGTCGCTTTGAAGTACGGTGATGATGCTGTAGCAGCTTTGCAGAAAGCCGCGGCCAGAATTAAGAACCCGAATACAAGATGGTGTCGCATACGTGTTGCATTTAAGAATGGAAAATACGCAAAATATTGGGACAGACTTGAAAAAGCTAAAGGTTTTATCTCGGTTGCCCAAGGTGGACGCTTGTTGTAAATTACCTATTCCTCAAAACCATAAGTAGTAGATGGGCATTGACTTCTCTAGATCCTTAGCTCACCGCCAGGTTTCAAAGTGCCAAGCTACACAGAACACCATTAGAGATCCATTGTATGCGATATAAGCCAGAGCTGTAGAGTTGTTACCTTGAATCATTGTCTACACCTTGTGTTCAAGTCTGTATCCTCGGCTTCTCGTTGGTAGAGTTACACTAAAAAATATTTCAGCAGCGCGTTTATATTCTAGTGCCTTCTTAAAATAATTACCGCTGTGTAGCAAATTAACCGTAAAGGTTGGCAATGATTACTCGCTAGCAAATGACTTCCGAGGACAGAATTGACCAAGAATCTGGAGACTAGGCCACACATCTCGAGCTATAACAACGATCAGTTCGCAATTGTTTTTGAACGTCAAACTCAGTTGCATTTCCCACGAATCGGAATTTTGCGGATGTAAGATCAAATACTTTTGTTTCTCGATGACAGCAAGGTTTAGAGTTAGTATATTTTTTGTGACCTGTAAAGACTCACTGCTCAGGTGTCATACCGATACAGTCAATTAACTGTTTGTGTAAAATTTGTCACCGACTCACCGAGAAGACCGGACAAAATCAATTCTGGTTTCTGGTGTAGTGGTCGTACGTTTCGTTTGAGGGGAAGGCATGGGGGAAAAGTGAGATTGCTAATTCGTTTTGGAACTGTGCCGGTGCTAGTTTTTGATTCAAGGTTGATGAGTCTCAAGAAGTAAAGAAACTTAATACGTCTCTCTGTATCTAAGATTTCTTACTCGTAATTTTCAATCACGAAGATCGGGAAACCCTCACATCCGATGTACTCGTAATCCCTCGAAAGGTGCCACTCATCTGAAGTGTAATATCTCAAGCTTGGAACGCTGCGTGTGTAAGTCACCAATTTCGTTTCCTAATTTAGAGCAAAGTGGGGCTAAATCATTGTTTACGATATAATTCTGCTGTCAATGTTTAGCTTCCACCCAACCCCTTTTATTAAGCGAGCTTCGTCCCAACGACAAGTCAACACGAATGAAACATGTGCATAGGGATTCCTGTCCCAAACTTCATGATAGTTCAAGATATTGATATAATTATGTCGTGTTGGTGATAGGGAATTACATTTAGCCCAAAAATAATCCAGTCCCAAAAAATTTGCTGGAAATCCCAGAATTGAATGTGACAACGTCAAGAAATACCACTTTCTTACTGTAAACCACATTGTCTCACGAGAACATCAAAATGTTCTCTTAAAACCCTAAGAAAAACTATACTTCGCATAGTTCTACCAAGCAGAGCCACTCGATAATTTCAAGAAGCACTTGGATCATTTTAGAAAATCTAGGTTCATTTGATACCTCTGACCAAGCGTCCGAATCTGGCAATTCCCGGAAGCAGGAAAAGATTCGATACCCTATTCTTTGGTACGACAAAAGCGAGAATGAGTTGATTGGCTTATCAGATATCAATCGTGTACTGGGCTTGGTGAATTCTGTCGGAGCAGTAGCAAACTTGTGGTGGACCAGGTAAGTGGCAGTCACTTTTAAATTTAGTGTTAAAGGCTGCAATATAAAATGGCGTGGGTTGATCGACCACCGTATTAAGGCAAGAGTCGAGTTGTTCTTCCAACCTAAATTCAAGAAGAGTTTTGGAGTTTCTCACTGGAAAGCATAGACCAAAGCAAACAATACGGAGATTCACCATCATGTCATGAAGCTATCCAAACTATGTCTCGGGACCGACCACATCCGTTCCAGCTGTATCAAAATGAAATCAGCTCACGCTATCTCAAAGAATAAAGGTGTATACGGGTGGAGACAATTAGTATAAAAACATCCTTTGCTGTCTTTGATTCAATTTTCTTGAACATCATTCCTGATCAACACCCTTTCTGATACTACTCCATACCCATCTGTCACAAGCAAGTTGCTCTGAATCGATCAATATGCAGTTCGTTTCAACACTTCTTGGCTTCTTAGGGTTTGCCGCTCTTGCTCTTGGACTGCCCGCCACCGATAACAGCGAAACTGCTGGGGCTGATCCCGCTGTCACCGTCAAACTCCCTTACCCGGTTGAGCCTTTCACTTTCAACGGCACCATTGATGGCCACGAGGTAAGTGGGACATTTCGTGCTCTTTCCTTTCTTTCCATAACACTTGTTCATCCGAGAACAAGGCGAGCTTTCTAACATCTGTCTCTGTAGGTCTATTTAGTCGGATCCATTGATGAGCAACTCGAACACATGGAGAAGACCTATCCAGATTTCGACCGTAATAACTTTCAGGCTGTCAGAGCTGATATACCGGAAACAAAACATGAGACACGCAGCGTAAATAACAAAGTTGGCATGGGGCAATGTTGTGACGAGCCACAAATGCAGAGTCACGGGTGGAACTACGTTTCTAGTGTTGATATCAGTTTCGCTGCTGCACAGCTTGCTGGATATGAGGGCGGTTGCCCAGTTCAACCTCACAGATGCGTTTTCTTTACCAGATCAGGTCGTGCTGGTATCCACTTATGGTAATAATTTCCTGTTCTCAAGCGTGCTCAACATTGAAGCTATATTTACTAACTTTGGGCAGCAATGATAATACCTACTTCATCAGCCCAAGCTGCAAATATCTCTCTTCATACGCCGTCGATATTCGCGACCACTGCGGAAAGGGGTTTGCCACTAGTAACGGCCTAGAAGCTAGATCGTGTGGACAACAGTTTGACACTGATGGATACAATGTTGTCGTCGTCTACGAGATTTAGGGATGTCAGCATAGTTTTGATTCAGGGATGGATGGCTGTGAGAACGATTCGATGCAGAAAT
This sequence comes from Glarea lozoyensis ATCC 20868, assembly GCF_000409485.1. Taxonomy (NCBI): domain Eukaryota; kingdom Fungi; phylum Ascomycota; class Leotiomycetes; order Helotiales; family Helotiaceae; genus Glarea; species Glarea lozoyensis. The sequence continues at coordinate 984,912 of NW_007360990.1, read as the reverse complement.
GGAATTATGTATTCAGCGGACAGCTTGTTGATACTCGGTCATTTTAGTTGCTCCAACTGCATTTTTCACTCCAGCTCTCATGATAACAAATTATGACCTCAAAAGGATTGAGTAAACATAACGTTCCGGGAATGATGTTGCTGTACTACCGTAGTAAGGTGTCCCGTTAGACTTGCAATAAACTGGTGCCTGGCTTAGAAAATGTTTGAAAGTTTCGTTCGGAGCTTTGGGTGTGTCTTCAAGGGTCGTTTCAATCCGGCGGCTTCATCGAAAACATCGAGTGCTGAAAATCCTGAATGGCACGAAGAGTCTTCCACCCAGAAACCGTGCCGCGAGACTAGCGTTGTACAATCCATAGACGGATGCAAGACCGCTCATGGAGTGATAAGCTCTTTTTAGGTGCGGGGATATCCTTTATTTTGGTGTCAATTGACATCGTTGTTACTTTTTGCTAAGAAGATAAAATGGAAGCATAATGTGCTTAAGATTAGACAAGGTAAAAACTTTGCCAGAGCGTGTCGCATAGAAACACAACAAAACTTCCAGGTGATAGCGGTTGGCAGCCGTTCTCTAGATAGGATTCATCATTATAACTCTGCGCGTAATAAATATAAATTAGTTATCCGCGAGTTACACAGCATCCCAGCAGAGCGTGGTAAGCGGCTCCTAACATTGTACAATCCGAGGTTATATATCCATAATTCTTGTGAGGTCTACGGGCTGAAAATGTATTAAAACCTACAACATCCTCACACGATGCACCATGTACTTGTGATGAGCTGCGACATTTGATGTGCCTTCACTTTCGTTCTATGCCACCAGGCATCGATGCTTTTGCCTTATTTTTGGAAAAATTAAATCTCTACATGAAATATACCAATCAATTCATGCTATAATTTGCGAAATCACAAGAAAACCTCCAGATTGATTTCGAGTGTGCTCACAGGGTATCTACATTGCCAGATATTAGCTGCAAAAATCCTCGAAAAACATTTGGGAAGACATACCTCAGCTCAAATTTCTCAAGTACCGTAGGATGTAGAATGCCAAATTCTCCAATACGAACAGCCTTTCCGTCAACACGCAAAAAGATAGCAGCTGCGTGACCCTGGAAGAAAGTTTCCTCGTTGATTTCTTCGATCCAGTAACCGTCTACCTTGGTATGGTCCTCTCTCACTTCATAATTAAGCCCCTTTCTTGCTTCCAATCCTTCTTCATTGGTAAGGAAAGCTGTCTTGAGCATGAGGAGAACACGATCTAGCAAGCCGTGAACGATCTCAAAGCCCGAGGACTTACCATACCAAGCAGCAGCAAAGTGGCGTTCATTGCGAGACTTGCGCTCAAGAGAAAGGTCCTTGAAAGCTACGTCCGAGACCTCGAAAACTTTGATAGGTACCGAGTGCTTCTTGTTTTCTCGAACCGTTTTTAACAGACCGGGGAGCAAAGAAGTGCGCACAATTTGGTACTCGGCCGTTTTGGGATTAGCAAGCCGGACAGCGGTGGTACCATCATCCTTTCGATTTAGCCAAGCAAAGTTCTCGTCATGCGAGCAGAGAATAAGAGGCATAACTTCACTCCAACCGGCCATAGCTGCCTCCATGCGGACAATATCACCCAGCTTGTTGACTAACAGAGGCTGTGCGATGGTTGAGGACTTATTGGGAGAAGTGCGGGGGAGATTATTGAAACCGTACCCAATAGCGACGTCTTCCATGATATCGCACTGATGAAGGACATCAGCTCGGGTAGGTGGAATGGAGACATCAAGAATGTTCTTGTCAGAGGTTGATGGAGTAGCCGATAAGCACATTTTTTGCAGTAGCTTGCAGATAGATTCAGGTGATTCGGAAAGACCACAGCAGTTATTGATATAATCAATTTCTGCTTCTGCCTTTCTGGGGCTGATATTTGGGGTTTGTCTGGTCTCTCCGTTGTGGTCTGAGACAATCTGGACTGGCTCGATTGTGAAGGGTTCGGCGCAGTATTGCGAGAACATAGCAACAATGATATTGTTGACAATCTCCAGCTTTGTTCGGTCGGTCCCGGTCATCTCGATGAAGACATTGGTGGTATTAAGAGAAATCTTAGAATGATTACCATTAATGATGGGAGGCATCGAACACACTCTGCGCTGAGAATCGTAAATCACTGGATATACTGGCTTGTCACGGATGATGTGCAGATATCTACCAAGATGCTTATCATTCTCATAATGCTGCATCAATTCTTCGGCGCTCATTACCGTAGTTTGGTTCAATGGCGCAAACTTAATGTATTTTGGAGGTAAAGCCTCGTATGTGAAAGGACCTTGGATTGTGTCGAGATCGTGGGTACCGATTGCAACGAGGGTCCGCTGCCTTGCGAGATTCTGATGTAATTTGTCTTGCAACGATATGAACGAGTCATAACTCTCTTGTGTGAACTTGATATTCCTTAGAATGGACCCTGAAACGTATGGACGAACTTTCGCAGTATCAGGGTGCACCGTGATCGTTTCCAACTTGCCGTTCTTAGGCTCCACGAGTCTGTAGTTTGGGAATGGTGTTTTTTCTCGGAAAACGTTCAGCATAAGGGCAATTCCTTCAAAGCAGAGCATATCATATCGGTTCGCGGGGATTTCGATTTTGAGCTGCGGGGGTTCTTGTTTGCCATTGACGATTGGCCGTTCTATATTTGAGGTATCTTCGTCCAGCTCAATCCCAAATTCGAAACATAACGTCTCGAACTCCTCCGTGGTGTACCTTGAAGCATTGTTAGCAAAATCTCTCTGAATGTGGGGAGAGCCGCACTCTTGCCCCAAGGCCTTGTAAAGTTCAGCCTTGTCTACGCTGATGGTGGGCATTTTCGTGGATTTTGGCGGGATCCCACCAGTGTCTGCGTTTTTTAATGTGTTTGCGAGGTCGAATATTGAAAGGGCAGCGTCTAAAACGGATGATGCAAAGGTGATTTTCCGAGTAACTTTTTTATGACTCCGTCGTGAGGAAAGCTATAAATTTGTGGGTGCCTAAGGCGTCAATGTCGTTAACTGGGCCGCCGGTGAGAACTGAACTTGGGGAGGAACTGCCCTTCAGGAACCTCCCCCACCAACAACCGCTTTCTCAGTTCATCCACATAACAAGAATATAGACCGCTCTGTTGTGTTCATACCCCACGATCCTGTAGGTTGGTTCAATTGGTTTTACCACAAGATTCGATTTGTATTATTCATGGAAGAGCTCCGTCATTTAGCAGCAAATCCCCCGCCATTTCTAGAGTCGACAGCTTTACCAGCCTACTACTATTCGCGCGTTTCCTGGCCTTAGCTAACTGAATATTAATATAGATTTACAACCGACCTTATCGAAGCATCGAGCTTGGAATTCAACGTCCTGCGATAACTCGGGCAAGACAAGGCTACCAACACGCGATCAACACAACTCAAAGTCCCAGGTAAATAAACCACGACCTGGGCTTCTCTTCCCTCCCACAACTTTCTCCATCCCCGACACCTCTTCTCGAGTACTTCAACATGGCAGACGGCGCAGATAAAACCGATGAGCTCTACCCTATTGCTGTCTTGATTGATGAGTTAAAGGTACGAAGTGGATGATGCTTAGCAGATTAAGTTTCCTTGCAACTGGCACTGACACGCAGCATAGCATGATGATGTCCTTTTACGATTAAATGCCATACATCGACTCTCCACAATCGCACTCGCGCTGGGAGCGGAGCGCACTCGAGATGAATTGATCCCTTTCTTGGACGGTATGCGCACGCCTCTTTCCATTGTATGCATAATCTGCTTTAAAATGATGCTAATGGCTTTGCGTAGAGTCTGTGGAGGATGAGGATGAAGTTCTGACCGCCCTGAGCGACGAACTCGGAGGCTTTGTTGAGTATGTTGGTGGTCCAGAATGGGGCCATGTTCTTTTATCACCTCTTGAGAACCTCGCAGCGATCGAGGAGCCTCTCGTAAGAGAAAAGGTATATTTACAGGTACACAGCAACCAGATTCTTGCTAACTTGTAAAGGCTGTAGAATCCCTAAACAAAATCTGCGAGGAATTGTCATCCCAACAAGTCGAAGAATACTTTATTCCCCTCACAATCCGCCTCTCCAAAGCCGACTGGTTTACCTCAAAAATATCCGCAACGGGCCTCTACAATGTTCCATACAAGAAGGCATCACCCCCCATGCAAGAGCAGCTCAGGCATCAATTTGGACTTCTTGTGCACGACGAGACACCGATGGTTCGAAGACAGGCTGCAAATAACTTAGCAAAGTTTGTGAAGGAGATGCCTGCTACGATTGTCGTAGAGGAAATGATTCCATTGTTCCAACATCTCGCGAGCGACGATCAGGATAGTGTACGTTTGTTGACAGTAGAGATCTTGATTGCGATCGCTGAAGTCGTACCTAAAGAGCAACAATCTAGTCATGGGGTTCTACTTACATCTTTGAGGAGTTTGATCGAGGACAAAAGCTGGAGGGTAAGATATATGGTTGCAGATAGATTTGAAAAGGTATGTGGTCTTTGGTTGTGCCTAGGATAGGTCACTAACAAATAATAGATTGCTAAAGCAGTGGACGGAGAGGTCGTAACAAGGGATCTTGTGCCAGCTTTTGTTAAACTTCTCAAAGATACCGAGGCAGAGGTACGGACAGCTATTGCTGGTCAAATTCCAGGCTTCTGTAGATTGGTTGACAGGGAAATGCTTCTCAATGAGATTATGACAACCGTGGAAGATTTGGTTTCTGACACTTCTCAACACGTCCGTGCCGCTCTGGGAACTCAGATCAGTGGTCTCGCTCCAATACTAGGAAAGCAAGAGTAAGCATATTGGACCCCTACAACCCCACGCCAAGCTAAAATAGTATAGGACTATTGACCATTTACTCCCCATGTTCCTGCAGATGTTGAAAGATGAGTTTCCTGATGTACGACTCCATATCATTTCAAAATTAGAATTGGTTAATCAAGGTACGTTGAACTTGGAAGTTGTATTATCACCACTGACAAATGTAGTCATTGGTATCGAGCTTCTGTCCCAGTCGCTTCTGCCAGCAATTGTTCAACTCGCCGAAGACAAGCAGTGGCGCGTACGCTTGGCTATTATTGAGTACATTCCGCTATTAGCAAGCCAGCTTGGTGTCAAATTTTTCGATGAAAAATTGGCTGCTCTGTGTATGGGCTGGCTTGGCGACACTGTTTTCTCCATTCGGGAGGCCGCAACCCATAATTTGAAAAAACTCACCGAAGTCTTCGGCGTTGAATGGGCCAACGAGGCTATCATTCCCAAGGTAATGGCAATGGGAGCACACCCAAATTATCTCTACAGAATGACAACATGTTTTGCGATCACTGTAGGTTTCCCGCACCCCACTTACGTACTTTGCTAATTTTCAAGACCCTCGCACCAGTCGTTAGTCTCGACGTTGTCGCGAAGTCAATCTTACCAATGATGGACAAACTCGTTGTCGACGATATTCCAAATATACGATTCAACGTGGCCAAATCATATTCTGAAATCATTTCCGTCCTCAAGCGCTTACCTGATGAAGGAACTGTCTACTCATTAGAAAAGTCGGGAGACTCAACGCCACCATCAGCGAGAGGACAACAGCTTATTCAGGAGAGAATTGTGCCAAATCTGGAGAAACTAGCAAAGGATGAGGATGTCGACGTTCGATTTTTCGCCACTACCGCAGCTGGATCAATTTCTGGCGAGCCAATGAATACGTCACCTTAGATGAGTTAATGGCAAAATGATGAAAGGAAAATGATTTTGGGCCAAGTTATACCATTCCCACAAGCTTATATTTGTTCTTAGAAAGGAGCAGAAGAATACCATGCATAGTCTCCTTATCAACCGGATAATCCCACGGCGTAGAGTGAATCATTTGCGCAAGTACCTGTCGAAGCGCGACGTTTGTGCCGAAATATAAAAGTTCCCACTCTCGCTGTAATTATAGAAGACATTTTCCTTGGCCTTCAACACCTCAGGTTATACAAGATTGGTCTTCTCGATCCGGAATACCCCTGATTTAATTGCTACCATATCTCGTGATACATTGGCAGTGGAGAAACCCGTAAACTTGATACAGGATGTCTGTATTTCCAATTCCCTCCTGTCAGTGCTCATAAATACAGGCACAGAGCTAACTCTTCACGAGACGATATCAACCGAGTCTCCCCAAGTCTATGCTAGAAGTCTTTCAATCCCGCCAAAGAAAACGCCTGTACACAATTCATGCCCTTTCTTTGGGACCATTTCTTATCCATTTCCAGAAGATCATTTCCCATCATTTCATCATTATCGCATGCAATCTTACTGCATTTCGACCTCCATTTCCCTGCCTTTGCCTTTCCAGCTCGCTGGGCTATTCCCGCCGTTGGCACCACTCGAGCTTCCAGATGCTGACTTCCCCTTGCCTAAACCTAGTCCTGCAATACCGTCTCTCAGGGTCGCGAAGCCGGCAACTGCACCATTGGATACAACTCTCGTGGGACTTGATGTTCGATTAACCGTCAAGGCCGCGTGTGCAGTCTCCACGCCTGTCAAGACACCCTGGTTGATTCCGAGATTATTAGGATTAGGTCGCGGACTAGGACTACTCCGTCCACGATCTGGAGTCATGTCTCCGCCAAGGTATCTTTCTGTGACAGCGTTGCTGGGCCCGTTCATGTCTGCGTCACTTCGGTTGAAGACATCGTTCCACCACCGCACTTTATCCAATTTTGGAAACAAAAGGCGCTCTTGACCTCTGACATTGTCGTTAATTTCTCCGTTGTATTGTGGATTTAGGAACTGCACTTTGTTTGCTAGGAAGTATCCCCAGACGCTGTTAGTGCGTTCATGAACTCTGGCGTCAAGTCTTGACTTCTCGTTGTTGTAAAGAAATGTTCCGTATTGGCAGGAGTACAGGTGGTATAACATTCGCTTCAAAAATCGCTCGTTGAATTCAAAGCGTGTAGGGTGCTGGTGGAGAAGTTGATAAGTGGCATCGAGGAATTGGTGGAAAATCGGACTGATATTTTCTAAATCTGTAGCTTCTTTAGCAGAATTGGCACTTTTGGCGTCTTCGAGAAGATCCCCTGACTCCCGATCTGCGTGATCTTGGGCTGATGTCTGCGTTTTAGCAAATAGACGTTTCGTGCCTTGAAACAAAGTTTCGAACGTATCACTTCGACCTTCTCCACGGTCGCCAGGATTGATCGCTGAGCCGGCCATAGCATCCTTATCTATTTTGAACCACTTCTCGCTATTCAAATAGCCTCCTCTAAGTTGAAACATGTGTCCATAGGACAGCCAGTCCTTTTCCACAAGCACTACAAATCCCTCAATAGTTCTGTAGTAAGGATCAAGCATCAATTGAGATAGGGCACTCAGTTGACTGGTGCGGTCCCATCCATCCGAGCAGTGTATCAGAACATGTGAGTGTTGAATTCCAACTTGGCGAGCAATGAGAGCCGATCCATCTAGTACTCCCGTGATGTGCTTAAGCCATCCGCTCTTAGCTAGTAAGTCGCGGTTTGGAGGAAGTTTCGACACATCGGAATCCTTGATAGCCTCGATGACCACATCAAGTGACTTTCGCATGACATGGATGTTATCAATTCCCAAATATGCTTTCTTCGCGAATTTGTAGTGCTCCATATTTTCCGAGCCCTTTCCCGCTGCCTGCATTGCCAAAGCATTAACAGTAGGACGAGCATCGACGATGAGATTGTTCTGCTGCGCTCCATAAATGTGAGGCGCATCCTGAATTTCAATCTTCGATGAAGCGGATATCATCTGGTCCTCCAACTTTTCCGTATCGCTCAATTCTCCTTCCACCTTTTCTAAATCGAGATCAACCTGACTAGACGCTGGGCTCGCCCGGCTTGATATGCTCGAGTTCACATCACGTTCTGCAAGAGGCGCGGAAGCCGAAAAACACGCCGCAACGAGCTTCTCGTCTTGGATACTTCGATTCCCTCGAAGGCCAGTCAGGGGTTGCGAACATCTTGTAATCGAGCAATTATTAACTGGGTGTAGGTACGTTAACGCAGGAATCCGGGCCCTCGATCGATATCTACCAGCATAATTCAAGGTATTGTCGGAGATGCTGGAAGGAACAGGTAGTAGGGCTGGATAGGTTTCTGAAAACCCATAATCGACATTTATCTTTGATATTCTCCAACCTCTATCTGGTTCCTTGTCACTAATCCCCTGTCTTTTCCACTCTGCTTTGGCATCGTAAATCTCCCACCCATTGATCCCTTCGCCGTTGGGCTGTACGCATTCGAAGGCATACAGCTTATCGATGCTTCCTAGCGTGCATGTACATGATTTTAAGGTCTCGAAAACATCCCTAGCCTGCTTGTCCTGGTTGAAGATGAGTCTGGCAAACCGGAAGTCGCGCGTTCGGATTCGTATTGAAGATTGATGACTGGAAGTTGGCGGAGTTGGCCGGTAGATGACAGAGGAGAAGAGAGCATATGCGAACACCACTGATCTGCTCTTCGCAGGTTTGCTGGGTGTAGATGTCCCTTGGGGAGGAGTTGAGGGGCTGCTGTAGCAGATGAGATGGTGCGCCTTGAGGTGTAATGTCACCACGGTCGTTATCCCTTCAGCCAAAAGCTGGACGTCCTCAACTTGAAGAAGGTCTTTTGGTGGATTGATTTCCGCAGATTTCCTGGTGTTGACTTTTGGTGTCTTGAGGTTGTCGGTCATCTTGGGTGTGGCTGCTGATATCGCGAGCTGGGAGACTGAAGAAGTGGAGGCCTTTTCATGACAAAATGATAGGTGCTACGAATGTGTATGAGAAGTTGTCATACAAAGCGCGTTGGACGTCTTTCACATAAGTTTGTGCAGTCTAGTGACGTTTGTGTTATCAGCCTTTTCGAGACAGCTTGAGAGTCCACATGGTCGATCGGGACCCGCAATCACTATTGGCCGAGCCTTCCAGTTGGCTTGTCAACGCAGAAGAGAACAGCGAGGAAGTTTGGCGTTAATTAATTGTTGATATATCGCACCAAGGTATCCGAGACGGATGGTTATAGAAAAATAATAGTAGTAAATAAATGCCGTAAAATATGCTCTGCTCATCAATAGCAAGGGGAGCATTGAGAAGAGTTGCAAACCCCACCACGAGGCTGAGGCGTCAAGAATTATCGCGAGGCACGCATGGCCAAAGCTTCAGATCTCGAATTTCATATTTGATCACGTGTAGATACCAAACCGTCCACTACAATTTGGAGCGCTGCCTTCTTATTAACCCAGGGAGTACTCGAGTATAGGTAGTCAAGGCCCAGAGTATTGGTATCGGTAGCCTCTGATTGACGAGACCTGGAGTAACCTTAGCTAGAGAAGCTCAAATCTCACAGAACTTGCAGCCCTTAAAGGTCTGACAATCATGAGTATGAGTATATCTCCATCTTGTCGCGCCATGTGGTCCAGGAATAGGGACAGGTCAAACAAACCAAATGATCCTTACGCGCATCTACAACCGTCAATTCCGTTCTCGCTCCAGTCAATGATGATGGCAACTGTGCTTTGAGAAAATCTACCAAGTTTACCTGGTCAGTGTTGTTTATCTCTGTCGCGACCAGCTCAATACTCCGCCAACTGCCAAACTTAGAGGAACCACCATACCACCTGAGCTTGCCAGCATTCACAAGTAATATCTCTCTCGGCGCTCCGAAACACCTGAAGAACTCTGCGTAATCCGTCGCTGGCGACACTTTAGGCGCGCAGAGCTCTCTAATGCCACGTCTGACCCGCCAGGTCTTCGGCTTTTCCTTCCATCCTGCAACATCCTCTGGGAGGCTCTCGACGCCGAATTCTATCGCAACCCTATCAAATGCCGCAAGCGAGTACGCTGACGATCCGCAGGCTTTGGCTGATTCGGTGTAGACCATTCTCATGATCGCATAGTGAGAGATATACAGCGTGTCTAATCTGGGATGGATGAAGGTTGGACCGCATGCGACGAAAACGGATTTGCACATATCGCGAGATTCGATGCACACGGCAAAGAGGCTAGGAAGGTGTGTGTGTAGCTGTTTCGTGGGCCCGTTGCTGTATCCTAGAAGCCCTATTCCTGGGGGGAAAGGGACGCCTGCGTCGACACCTAGTTGGAGAATTCGTGCTTCGAATGTACTCTCGTAGATTTGGAGCCGCATCTCCTTGGGCAGCTTCGGAAAGAGATGGAATGTAGACAACATTGTCAAGCAGGTAATAAAGATGAGTCTACACGAGAGATCGTTGAAGATTGTAGTGCGGGACTTATGAAGTACAGTTGGTCCTGGGTATCAACAAGACAACCGCCTACCACAACCACAGATAAGTATAGAGAGGCATTAGATAGTATAAGATCAACACACGCTAAATCATCTCCTAATAAACTAATTCCATCTTCATTTTCCGCATACTGTACGTCTTCAACAAATACAGGGGTATACACCACAAGGCTGAGGTATCATTCAACATGGCCAAAGCTCAAATCTCGTGATCATCCGTCAAGTGGGCTCGCTTATTGGATACTAGCCTCTCTGGTGGGGGCGAGACGATGCGTCCGCACACAACAACCGAACATTATTTTCGATATTTCCTCGAAGTGGAAGCTGGATCTCATCGACGACAAAACACATTGAACCTCAACACCAGGTTCAATCCGACATCACAAACCAGACATCATGGCCTCCGGAGTTCCAGGAACCGCGATGTAAGCAAACTCCATTTTGTATCATCTGGGAAAGTGTAAAGAAGCACGGAAATGAAGATATACTTGCTGACACCCCCCGCCATGTAGTTCAAAGCGCAGAAAGTTCGTCGCAGACGGTGTCTTCTACGCCGAATTGAACGAGTTCTTCCAACGCGAGTTGGCCGAGGAGGGATACTCAGGAGTTGAGGTCCGCGTTACTCCAACAGTGACCGACATCATTATCCGCGCAACACACACACAAGAAGTCTTGGGAGAGCAAGGACGACGCATTCGAGAACTCACATCACTCATCCAGAAGCGTTTCAAGTTCCCAGAAAACTCAGTTTCCCTCTACGCCGCCAAGGTCCAAAACCGTGGTCTCTCCGCCGTCGCACAATGCGAGTCTCTCAGATATAAGCTCCTCAACGGTTTGGCCGTCCGAAGAGCCTGCTATGGTGTCCTCCGATTCATCATGGAGTCTGGTGCTAAGGGTTGTGAGGTTGTCGTCTCCGGAAAGCTACGTGCTGCTCGTGCGAAGTCCATGAAGTTCACTGATGGCTTCATGATCCACTCCGGTCAACCAGCAAAGGATTTCATCGACCACGCTACCCGTCACGTTCTCCTCAGACAAGGTGTCCTCGGTATCAAGGTCAAGATTATGCGTGGATCTGACCCAGAAGGAAAGAGCGGACCACAAAAGAGCTTGCCAGACAGTGTCACCATTATCGAGCCAAAGGAGGAGCAGAGTGTCGTTCAGCCAATGTCCCAAGATTACGGTGCTAAGGCCGCTGCCGCACAAGCTGCTGCTGAGGCTCAACGTGCGTCAGAGCAGGAAGGTGGTGAGGAGGTTCAGGCTGTTGAGGAACAGTAGGCATGACGGGGTTGATATTTTCTTCATTGCGTCAAGAGCGGAGTTCTTTGAGGATTTTTGCGGAAGGGAAAGTCCAGAGAGTCGGGCGCGTGGGAAATTCGATCTTAGAATCTTAGATTGCTACATGTCAGAAAACGAGCTTTCTAGGCCAGACCTATTCTCGCATGCGGGCTTGTAATTCTTGCCATGGAATGAAAATACAATAAAGACCACAAATCCAGTCACTCCATTTTGACGCAATACCTGTTGTCATCAGTCCTCTCTATGTTCTTAAAGTGCTAAAAGAATCAACACGTCACTGCCTATGTACATTAGAACCCTACTGTCCTGCGTCTACCAATCTTAGGAGTAAGATGGTAAGAATACCTATCCTAAACAAAAATTATAAATGTAAACATGATCGGTCAAAAGCTACGTGTGTCTGCACTCATACTTCACATTGTTCTCCCTGATCAGTTGTTCCTCGGAAGTCGCCCAAGGCGGCTACGCATCCAGATAATGTCACTTCTGTTTTTGGATATATAACTTACTACATACTCTAGATCCAGTAGCACTAGGTTGTTAGACACCCTGACTTACTATCTTACACTTATACATAATTCTACTATGCTGAGAATACTGTACATAAGTTTCTCACTAACAAGCCGTCGATCTACTGTATCTCTCATCACCCAGCCCCCAAAATACACCCCAAATAAAATCCCCTTTGCGAAAACTCAATCATATACACATATATATCAATATTTATATATCTACACATCCTTTCCCCTCCATTCCCAACCCCCCAAACTCCGCTCCCATTCATAAATACAATTCTAATTCTACTTAGAACAGAACAGGAGACATAGTATACAATCCCCCAGAGCCCCTCAGTAGTCATATGCATGTGCACACGCTACCTTCTTGACCAGTCCAGAAAACGCCAGACCGGGCCACCTCTCATAATTCATCGCTTGGTTTCTTCCCGATTTCGTGGCTGCCACTGATGTTCGCGCATCACCTATGCCTTTGACATAGTACATCCAGACAGAAAGGTAGATCTGTGCGTGTCAACCCGCTCCACCTCCCACTGAAGCCTCACCGTTTCACTCATGACGAGGCCTCCTATGCACAGAAAACAAAGGCAAGAAAACCCGTGGCGCCGAACCCCACAAATGCCATAGCCCAAAGCAGTAGAGGAGGAGTAGGAAAAAACTTTATGCATTCAAAACAAAATTCTCGGCAATCCCGCGCTACCGCGGCAGAGGAGAACTTTTCCTACTTACGGACCGTTCCCTCTCAATCGGTTCCGAGAAACTCCTTTTGCTCGCGCTCGCGCTCGCGCTGCCATTGGGATACAGTTTCTTCGCGTGTCCGTTCGCCTTGTGCGGATGCACCTCGTCCTCATCGCTGCTCGCTAGATCCGCGAGCCCAAACCCAGTGTTATGCTCTTCCTCATCGTATGCATGTATTAAACCCCTGTCTTCACCTTGTGATTGTCTGTAGCCGGCAGACGACATGCGGTGAGGATCCATCGAGCGTCGCGATTGCATAGAACGTCTTGTTTGAATTCCAGAGATCGGGTCTGTTGCTATTCCATCCATTCCACCATGTATGAGTTTATGCCCGTCTGGATCGCTGCGAGAGAGATTGAGGAGATAGACTCCTGTGAATATTACGAGGAAGCCAGAAATTAGCGAAAGTGTGTTTACGGCGTCTGAAGTATTGAATCCGCCGTAAAGGATGAATGAGGCGCAGAGTGTGGAGGTTGTGAAGGTCACGTAATACAGTGGATTGACACTGTAACAATTAGCTATGCTGTCAGCATCCTGTGGGATTTACATACATTGATGTTGGGAATTGGCTCAGTGCCTTATTGAAGTAATTCATCTGCGTCAAAATACAGACTGTCGTGACGATGATGAACACATATGTCGATGGGTGCGAAAATTGGTTGTTGCCAGCAAAAGTGAGCTTGACTGCAATACCGAATGCTTTAACAGACATGACCGAAACCGATCCAACCGTCGAACAAATCGACAGGTAAATGAGAGGATTCTGCTTTCCATATCGTGGCGCAACTCGGTATATCATAACGACTGCAAAAACTAATACCGTAAAGCAGAATAGGAGGAACCCTGTGCCTGTCAGATTTACGCAGGGGAAAGGGGTAAATGATACGTACCTGGTTGAATCGCGTAGTTTAGAATTTCATCAATTGTCGTGATTTCTTCGTCTGGAGGGGCATGTAGGACTATTATGACGGAGCCAATTAAACAAATTGCGCAACCCAATTTTCCTAATATTCCCAGTTCTTCTTTTAAGAAATATGACCCCAAAACAGCTCCTATCAACACACTCAACGCTCCCAGAGGCGTTACTAGAATCGCTGGCGCAAAAGCGTACGCTGCGAAATTCGCTATTTCTCCGATAATGACTGCGTGTGGTGTTAGCCAAATTTCGGAGCATGATGGACTTGGGCGCGTACGAGCTATTATACCCGCCCACCATATGGGGCTCTTCAAATATGAGAATCCATCACCCTCAAAACCATGTCTTTCTTCTGCGTCTATGAGACCCTAGAGAAGTGTCAGAATCCCGATCTATTTTCTCGCGTACTTGGCCAGCAGTTGTGTCCTGAATTTTCGTACCTTTTTTGTAATCACAAAACTCGTTCCTAGAGAACAGCATCAGAATACGGCTATGAAGAGCCTACACGACAAAAAACTAACCGATCGCCATTGTAGAGGTAATGGCCAGAGCCAAGCCAATATATCTGCCCCATCGTTAGCCACTGTGGTGATGTCCGCGGCGCATCTGTGTCAAAGGGCCAGCGCATCGACATACTTGTCTTCCAGCATCTTCGCAGATTGTGTATGCGCACTTCCTGTAGAGCCCGATGTATTCAACCTCCTCACCCTCGCACAAGTAGTATTTGGGCCTCGTTCGATGGCTAGAAATAGTCTAAATCGAGGAAGGTCGTATCTTCGCGCAAAAACGTTCTGTCCGCTAGGGCGTGCTACCCCGTACTAAAGATGGCTGGTGACTGTTCTCGTGTGATGATGTTCGTAAAGACTGTAATGTCTGCGCTTGCTTTCGGCGCAGCCCGAATACCTATCGTCGCTGGCAGGTGCGTGGTCGAGTCTGACGGTCGGTGTTTGTTGGATGAAGAGGGCGCTCTGCTATCGTTGAAACAATCAAAGGCGCGGAGCCGAGAACGAAGATGGTGGTGTATCTACTAAGAAAGAACCGCCACAACTCCAGCCCAAACCAGACTATCACGCGCAAATATAATTATTGGAAGAGATTGATCGTGCAGTAGATGGAAGAAGACACCGCGATCTGTTCAGTGCGGACAATGGGATGTTGCGGCTCTAGGCGCTGCAACAATGGGTGAGAGGATGTGATGTGAAACACTGGCAGGAGTGTTCTCAGTGACTTGGAGACCACCAAAACGTGCAAGGCCAGTTCACCGATCAGCGGTCTCAGCACTTGACTTGCACCGCGATTAGCGGGTCCCTCCCAAGTCCCAACACGCCACGCCACCAAAACCAAACTGAGCATTTATTTTTAGACGCAGTACGGACTGCTCCGCCCCCAAGTTCCCCTGAGAGAGACTCGGCCGCACAACCTGCACGCTGTGAGCTTCGTTGGAGTCTTCGAAGCTTTGAGCAACACAAGCGAGGCGTGGAATACACAGGTGGCCGCGTTGACTGTGGGGCAATATAAAGTACTAAGTGTCGAAGCTAATCATGTTTTTCCCAGGCCACGAATTATTGAACTGAACCAACTCCTGCATTAAAAGGCTTGTTAGCTTGTGTTGAATAGTTACTAGATTGGCACCTTCTGCTTCGACCCGGAGAAGTTGAGAATTGTTCAGTACAAACTTTTGCATATAACTGGAAAGTCTGAATTCTAGATAAAAAATACCGGGCTTCCCCAGTTCGCATTCCGATCACATACTCGTAGCTCAAGGAAGTTGGGTTTTGCCCTGTGGCACTGTATTCGACGATCAGATCTGTGTATCTTTTTGCACTTTCATAACTACGTTACCTATGGTTGCCATAAATTAGGTCCCACAGCAAAACATCCCAAGGAAAAATCAGTAAATGACAAGCGTGGTGGATTGTGTTCAGGTTGTTCGTAATTATCAGTGAACGACACTGCTATTCTAAATCTCTTACACTACTACTCAACCTCTCTCATGGTCTACCAATGGTACCAATAGTACCAGACCATCATTTCCCCTCGACGCTCGTAAACCAGGCAAGCTGTTTTGGTGGATTAATACCAACCCCAATGTTGATATAAGAACCATAAACGGAGTTGCGAGCAAATATTCCTCCTTATATGCCATCTGTCACGGTGCTTTTTCCCTCCCCATATGCAAGAACAAAAAACAGAACGCCAAACTAAGCTAAGGTATCCAGGTGCTAGAGTTATATGATTATGCAAGCGCCGAGCGCTGATTAGAAGAGGGGCCAGATATTGACGAAAAGGGGTTTCAAATTAAGGTTAGCGAAGGATAGAAAATACCTGCGGGACCTACTGTGTTTGTTCCTATCTTACAATATTAGTATGTCGCAATGCTTCGTTGGGAGGTTAGGTATCAAATGAGTTCGTCGGATAATTCGTATGGCGTTGAACTCGAGACTGATGTCCACGGATGTCCAAGTGCTCAAAGGTGGCGGAAAAATAGTCTGGGATAGGAATATATCGAGCGTCGCGATGACCAAAACAAAATGCCGACGATGTTGAAGATGGGTAAAAGTGACATATGACCTCAGCATCGAAGCCCAATTACGAACGTGGCCGTTTGGCTTCTGGAAGAATGTCAGTAAGTCTATCTGCGTTCAGTTTGAAGGGGAATTCCAACCTTTATCTGTTGTAGTCACGGCATCGTCAACGTCTACCTCGGAAAGGGGTCTTTTGGATGAACCATTGGTCATCGGTGAAGCATCTGGCCGGCTTCCCAGGGTTGTGGCTAACTTGATTTCAACCTCATCGTAATCAATCTCATCACCGGCTGGTTTGTCTAAGTCGAGCTTCGTTTCATCTTGGTTTTCGACATCGCGGCTACCATTTCCCTCGTTCGTTGGGACAAGCTCTTCTTCTGCATCTTCGTTGTATTCTTGACCTACAAAATCATCTTCTTCTTGGGGCTCACCAGCACTGACGGTAGCGCTCGAGTCGGCGGCGTCGGCGAATTCTTGCTCATCGACAACTGTTGCTTGTATTCCCTCCCCGTTATCTAGAAAATCTACGTCGCCTTCAAGCTGGAAACCGTCTTGGTTGATTCCAAGGTCAAGTTCGCCTTCGAAAAAGTGGAACTCGTCGTGGTTTGGGTCTTCATGGTTAGCACTGTCAAGTTGGTTCGGGTCCGTGGCTTGGTCTTCTGCGGCGTATTCATGGCTTTCGCCTATGTTTTCAACATTTCCCACATTAGAGTCGTCATCCTGGATAGGATTCTCAACTTCGCTTGGATCTTCAGCTGCCCCGCCTACTATGTCGTTCCCTTGTTCGTTGTGATCAGATTCAATCTCACCATTCGGTTGGTCTACAGCTGCAGAGCCATCGTCTTGAAAACCGTCTTGCTCGGACACGAGACTTGCATCATAATTACCGAGTGCGCCTTCCTCTACGCCTGGTGAAATCGATATCGTAGGCGCTTCCACTGCATCTTCGTCGTCTTTTGTATATTGTTCTTCTATTAAAAAGACACCTGAGTTAGCACAGTGATGGGAGTTTGACTTTTGACAGGATAATAGAAAAGAATCCAAATTACCTTTTTGTATTGAGCTATTAGTGTATTTGCTCTTGCCATGTGCTTTAGCTGCTTCTTGTTCACTCGGCACCTCCGGTTCTTCGTCTGAATAGTCGATCAGGTCGTCTTCCTCGTCTGGTGCGCTGTGGTCTTCAGATTGACCGTCGTTCGATTTCAAGAAATCATTCGGTAGAGGGTTGTCGAATACTGGCGGGTTCTGTAATGTTTCTTGACCCGCCGCATCAGTCGAGGTTAGCTTGGATGAGTGCTCGACAGGTTCGAGATTCTCATTAGTGTCGTTAGTGTCTGCTACATCTCCCGTCGCAACAGATTGAGTACTAAGCTCCTTGCTAAAGGCTTCATTCTCTTGGGTTTCGGCTGGGTTGTCCGACTCATCGTTTTCTACTTCGTCATCAACTAAGTCCCTGTTTTCTGCACCGATGGTATCATCTCGAATATCCTCTTGGCTTCCGCCCTCTTCGCTATAGACGATTACGTCTGACAAGCCTTTACCACCTGCAACGCCAGAGACACACAGATCGTACCGCTTGGCGAAGTTTGGTCTCGTATTTAGATTCAGATATAAAGGATGAATATCCTGGCCGTCGTTGACTAACAGCTTGTGAAAAACATCAATCACTTGGCTTAAAGTATAATCTTGACAATGAATAGATGTCTAAGTAACGAATTAGCGTGCATAGCGTAAGCGGGTTAAAAAAGTTTGCTTACCTCTTCAAACTCAAGGCCTAAATCACCAACGGCCATGCAAAGCTCATCTTCATCCTGAAGCTCGTCGCTAAGAACCTCACGTATTGACAGAAGAAACTCGCTCAATGGCCGCCCAATTATTTCCAAGTCTGAAAGGAAAAAGCTGTCTGGGCTGTCAGATTCAGATTTTGGAAATAACGAATACTCATTGGATTGCCAGGCAACTACAACGTCCGGTCCAACGATAATGGTACCGTCATTGGCAGTATTTTCACAGTCGATATTGGCCGCGTTGTTGTGTAGACTGGTCTGTGGACTGTGTTCTTGTGGCGATGTCGGAGGGTTTGCCGAGGACTCAGTATGATTTCCATATTCAGATTTGGTTCCATTTTCACCTTTGGTATTTACATCGGGCGATGGATTGTCTTCTATAGCTGATGTAGGGGAATTTACTTTTACTATGCCGTCAGCGTTCAATGACTGCTCTGATAAAGGCTGTGCTGCGTTCAGCTCTTCGTTTAGATCCGATGATACTAGATTTGAATTCGAAGCGGGCTGAGAAAGGGCCACTCCAGAAGGGGTAGCTTCACCCGGAGACCCAACATGAGGGACCTGGGGATTTTCTGACTGCAGATTTTGCCCGGATATGCTATCTTCAACTTTCGGTGCAACATCATTCATGCTTGGTCGCGGAGTAAAACTACCAGGCCCCGCTGGTTCGTACCCTTCAGCAAAAGCTTCGGAAACCTTATCCATCATGACAATTGGTTCAAAATCATTCTGAACAGCACCTGCATCACCAACTAGCTGATTCAGCAAATTCGAAGATGACATTGGCTCATCAACATCGAATCCTATTGCTAGATCCGAAGTGCCGTCCATTATAAATGATGAGCCAGGTAATTCCATGTTCTCAGGGAGCTCCGCGAAAGAACCATCCTCCAGGGTGATCGTAACATCTCCGACGGAGCCCTCGTCAAGCCTGTGGTCTTCCCCACTTGTTTCGTCAAACATAGCAACATCGTCAACTGTAGAGCCGTCCTGACCTGCTGAAGGTAGATATGGGTGGCCAAAAGCTGTTTCCGCTGGCGCCTCGTCCACCATGTAATCTTCGTCCCCAATCTCATCTGCCTCTCCAGTAGTAAAGTCGATATCAATGTCGATGTCATCGTCAACATTATGGCCATGGTCCGACGAGATCTCCATGTCGTCCGCCATGGCGTACTGTCACAGGGCGTGAAATTGGATGTATATGTGCGACGTGCGACGATAAATCCCTTGATTGAAAGCTCTTCTGATGCCGGGTACGACAGCGGCGGTTGTATATATTCTGCTGCAGTCAACACGCCAAACAACAAGAACCACTGGAAAGGGCTCGTGCTGCCACAGCAGATTCTCTCAGAGGTAGTAAATGATTGACTAGGCAATTTAGCGTCCACTAGATGTCGTGTAGAAGTTCAAGATGCTGTACGGGTGTATGAGCGCGTATGAATAGGATCACATTACTTCGGAGTACTGTTCTGGAAACCTACGTCGATGGTAGAGATCAGGTTGAATGTGAGGTTGGATGAGACGAGTCTCGTTCAGGGTTGGCAGTTGAAATCGATTCCCGGCTGAATGCGGCCTAGCTGCCGCAACTTAGCGTGGGACTCCACTTGAGCCCTCCTGCTCATCACGTGGTTGGGGCGTTGCTCATGTTGAAGCGGGTCCACCGTCTCTGATCTGGCGGGCGCTGTAAACCACATTCTGAACAGCAAGACCGATTTCACTCTACCGCCAACCCCTCACACTCCCGACTTTTATTTTACAATATGGTGCGCAGAGTCTCAAAACAATTGCCTCAAATATCTCTAATATGGCTATAGGTCGTTCTTGCGGCGTCAATCTGTACGAGGGGGGGGAAAGCTGTCCTTTCCAGACAGTTTCGAGAGATGCAACGGTCGAGAATCGAAGCTCTACTTGCATCATTTCCAAAACTAGCAGACAGTAGCACTCAGCATACTACAGTAGAGCAAGACAATGTCCGATTCGTTTACCAACCCCTCGATGAACTCTACATGGTCCTTATAACAAATCGCCAATCGAATATCCTGCAAGACATTGATTCCCTACACCTGTTCGCACAGGTCGTTACTAGCACCTGTAAAACTTTGGATGAGAGGGAAATTTTGCGAAATGCTTACGAGCTCTTGAGCGCGTTCGATGAGCTGGTGACCTTGGGTTATAGGGAAAACCTAACAATCAGTCAAATCAAAACCTTCTTGGAGATGGAGAGTCACGAAGAGAGGATACAAGAGATCATTTCACGGGTACGATGGCTTCTACACACACCCTCTACACGGTTGTTGCTCTCTGAATTGTGCTTACTTGCTGTAGAATAAAGAACTGGAGGCCACTGAAGAGAGAAAACGAAAAGCGAAGCAATTGGAAATGCAGCGCAAAGAGATATCCAGAAGTGGGAGAGGCAATGTCTCAAGAGCACCTGTATACCCGACATACACACCACCCGCCCGTTCAGCCGTTACAGAAACCTACGATTCGTACGAGGCAGAAAAGAACAAATCGTCCAAGTCAGAGATCCCCATACACCTCTCTAATTTCATACTAATGCTTATACAGGGCCGGCGCGCTGAAAGGAAAGGGCATGCAGCTAGGCAAGAAGTCAAAGACAACCGACATGTTCGAGCGCGTCAGAGGCGATATGGGCGCCGAAGTGGAAGAAACAGCGTCCACTCCACTGGTTCCCAACAACCCTACACATGTTCCGTCAGAGAAAGCTGCACCACGCATCTCTTCATCTTTGGATCGTGATGCCATACACGTTACAATTGCCGAGACTATCAACGCTAAGTTATCGAGAGAGGGTGCTTTGAACTCGCTGGTAATCGCAGGCGATTTGCAATTGAAGATCTCAGATCCCACGTTGACAAAGGTCAAAGTGGACCTCACCGCAAATGCTAGTCATGGCGTACAATTCAAAACACATCCTAATGTGGACAAGAATCTTTTCAACAATAATAAGACGATCCAAATGGCCAATACCGCAAAGGGGTTCCCGGTTAATATCTCTGTGGGTGTTCTTCGATGGCGAGCAACGCCGAAACCAGACGATTCTAGCGCTCTTCCAATCACATTTACTGTATGGGTCAACCGAGGCTCAGATGATACATACAACATCACAGTTGAGTACGAACTCACTGGTGGCGATCCATTAAAAGATGTTACTGTTGTTATCCCTTATTCTACTAGCGAGCCTGCTGTGTCAAGCTTTGACGCGACATACGAAGTATCTGGCGACAGCCTCGAGTGGACGATTGGTCTGGTCGACGAGGATAACGCAAGCGGGTCGTTTGAATTTGAGGCTCAAGCCGCAGATGAGAACGAGTTCTTTCCCATGCAGGTCAAATTTAGCAAGACTAAACCATTCATCGATGTTGATGTAAGTTTGCCCAAAAAAAAGCATTACTTATTCCAAAACTAACAACATAATTAGGTCCACGATGTTACGCTTCTCGAAATGGATGAGACTGTCACTTTCTCCAAAGAGATCAAGTCTGTTGCAGACTCTTACTTGATTGAGTAGAGGGTACATTGGGTACAGGCAAAAAGTTCATGGGATTTCTACTGCATGGCGCAGGATGGGTTTACGTGCATACCCAATGGTTGATATTCTGTTAGCGTAGATTCCTTAGATTTCTTCAATGAGATGGAAATCTCAAAGATCTAGTAATCCGATACTATCACGAGCTCTCAATACCTGATAACTATTATTGATGGCATCACACGGCGAACTAAGAGCCGCGGTGTAATGTCCTGACTCGAAATTTGTCTGATTTGAATGTCCAAATTGTCATGTGTTTTCCTGTCTCGCTTGGCGGTAAGAACGCGCCGAGCGCGTCGTGACTGCCTCCACTAAAAATTCACCAGAAGTTGAAAGTACTTCGAAGTATTTCCATCACCCAGACATGCTGGAACTTCTTCGTAGAGACTGCGCTCCATAGAAGAAGAAGAGTCAAAAATCGAGCCACGATGAGCAACCCTTCCCTGCTCAAGCTTGTGGGTGAAAAATCTCTACCTCAGGCGGCCGACCCTTGTCTCATTTCATACTGCCCGTCCATGGACTTGGTTGCACTTGGCACAACAGATCAACAAGTTCTCATATATCGTCTGAACGGCCAAAGAGTATATGGGGCCGCGCAAAAGACAGGAAAGTTGAGGGTTGAGAGCATCAAATGGAAGCCGAACGGTGAGAAAGCCAACAGACCCCAAATATTGACTAATTTTATCAGGTCAGTTACTTGCAATTGCGTGGAACGATGGCTCCGTCCGACTTGTTGGAGCAGAAAGCACTAAAATTGTACATCAATTCTCCACAGGGGAGAACGTCTCTGGCATTACATGTATGGGGTGGGGTTCTAACATTACCGATAAAACGTCAAGCTCAAGAAAGGTCGCGACGTGGGAGGATGTTTTGAAGTCTGATTCTTTCATCTCAAAGGATACCATATCTTTGGATTTACCAAGAGATCTTTCTATGATCGATATTGAACGAAGTTTGCCTAAACTTAGTCTATTGCCTGCCGGGGGCACGTCGTATGTCTCTCGCCCCCGAGTCTTTGGGATGATTACTGATATAAATTAGGGATGATGTCTTCTGTTCTAGATCTTCGTTGGATGCTCTATTTCGCCCATTTGATCCCAAAGATAATAGAGCCGTCGATGTAATGGTTGTTGGGACTAAACATGGACTAGTTCATCTTACTATCTATGACTCGTTTTTCATCGGGTCCTTTTCCCTACCAACAACTTCTGAAGGGATATCACTCAATTTTGTTCGCCATAGTTCTCATCCCCAGAGTTCCACCCACTCATTACTACTCGAGAATGGTGATTCAAGAATCTTGTACGTGGCGGCGTTAGATTTGCGATTCATCTCCGCAACAAGTGACTACCTCTCGCTGTTGGCTTCACGTTCTACCGCTCTTCAAAACCTCTTAAGATACATCCATCAAGTACAAATCTTAATGGTTAATGAATGGAAGTCAACTCAAGAGCTCCCTGGAAGGTTTATACGTAACATCAATGAAACTCTGCAGGAGAAGGCTAAAGGGGACATTGTGCAGGGTCTGTATCACTCTGTTGCCACAGGCCATACATTTCCCGCAGTAAAAGAATGGTTAGTCGATGAGCTTCAAGAGAGAGTAAGTCGACATTATTTATTGTCATAATTACTGGGTTTAACGCACTTAGGGTCTAAAACGATGGGAGAAAGCCGTGTTCACTGGACTCGAAAATTTGCGCCGTTTGGTACATGAAAATATGTTGCCCGCGTTAGAGCGGTGTTCAATGATCCTGAGTCGCTTCTCAGGAATCGCCAAATTCCAAGGCACTAATGACACCGTTGGATTTTCCAGTAAAGATGTCGGCCGTATTATGGACACCGTTTCTTGTCTCCATCTTGTGGCTTCAAAGATTTTGATTCAGGTGGTCGACGAGATTGATCTCTTCTCGGCGTTCACTGCCTGGATGCGATACGAAATTGACAGACTCTCCGCTGACTCTAGCGTTCCAAAAGAGGACGAGCTGGAAAAAGAATCTTCCCTAGATCACAGCAAGGTATTGCTCTACATTCAAACTTGTATGACGACGAGCCCATTAGAAGTATATCTGGGAGAGAGCACGCCAGATGAGGCTAAAAACCCATGGGGCCAGTCGGAGAAAGGTGTTCGCATGTTCGAGCTACTTGACAAGCAACTCCATAAACAAGAACAGGGCATTCCATACATCAAATCACTACCTCGGGTCGAGCTTCTGTGTACGCACCTAACAGACCAAGCAAAAGAGGTATTTGGCCAGATAGCCAATGCCGAAAAGCGAAACGTTATATTTGGGACTCCTCAAGAAGTTGGATCCGGACATGATAAGTCCCTGCTTGACTTCTGTATGATTAGCAAGGTACGCGATCCAAAGACTCGATGTACTTGTCTCTAACGGTAGCGATAGCGACCGTCAGTATCTCAGGCCTACGTTGCCTTTGTCCCGACAGGGGCTCACGACTTAAGTAAGTCATTTAAACTACAATGCAATTATTCTTGACAGAACTAACCGTTCATAGTACAAGTTACTCGTGTCACTTATAGTCTTGAACGGGGACTCAGCACCATTAAAGACACGTCTTCGTCATTGCTCAAATTAACTGGCGGATCAATCCGAGATCTGAAATTACAATCTACCGGTCACCTGTTGATCCTGTGGGAGACAAACGGTATGTGCGTGCTATATGAAAGTAAGATAATCGAAACTAATAAGACTAGAAACCCACCACCTGTTGACTATTCCATTTGACGCACCTGCGGGGACAGTGAGTTCGGATAAAGGAACTTATAGTATGGAATACGTTCCGTACCGTCCCAAAGATGCGGCCCATAGTCCAGTTTCTTTCAATAATGAGGAAATTGAAAAGCGCTTCTCAATTCACAAGTTCACGGACGGTGGCCATTTTGTCCCTAGAAGCTTGGAGATCAGAGGGCTTAATCAGCTTGATCTTAACCTTCGACGCATCGTCGTTCTTAGCAAAGATAAACACCATTATCAAGTCTTCGCTTTTACCAGCATGAAAAGCGACGCAGCAGGAAACACGACTTCGGAAAATGAAGACGTGTCAATGTCCAATGACTCTTGACAGTCAAGAATCCGAGGTACAAGTTACATGGCCAGCTCGACGATATCGTCAACTTTGGAAATATCTTTACTTCTTCTTTAGCAGAAGTAAAGATCAGAGCCCGGTTTAGTTTCGGCCAAACGTATCACTATTTGATGCATGCGGGAAATCTATGCAGCTGAGATAACCGTAGAAAATGTAACGCTGCATGGAGGATCTGTACGAGGAATCTCGAACTTTGGTGCCATCGACATAAGTGGGGCTTCCCGATAGGTGCAAAAGCTTCACATTGGCGACCCACAAACCATTCCCATTACGGCGATTGAATTGCATCCACAGATAGGCCGGTTCGTGGTCTCGATCGGCGTTTGTTTCTAAGTGCCTTTACCCAACGGCGTATGCGATAAGCGCATGGTGCACGTAGAAAGACATCTTAGTTGTCGCTATCCTTTTGTGCTCCAATCAATCGTCTAACACACACTCAAATTCGGATCTTCTAAGCTTTATTAGCAACTGTTCTACCCACCCAATAGTCTGATGGAAGAAAAGAAACCTGAAATCTCGATGGCGTCGCGTAACTTCCATCACGGGCAAGGAATTGAAATGAAGGGGCCCTACGATTCATCCTCACAGGAATCGACAGCCAATCCAAACGTGGTTCTCCTCACGGACCCGAATGATTCTTCACATGGAGGGAATAGCAGTGATGAGGTTGATATGGCGAGACTGGGAAAAAAGCAAGAGTTCAAGGTCGGTGTGCCTATGACATCTCTAATTAATTTGCGGCTTGTCGCAAGCTTGGGACAATTGAAAAATGCTCGGACTAGGAAGAAGAAACTGACTAGTAGAAACCAATAGAGAAATTTCAATCTGCTCAGTACCTTGGGCTTCATCAGTATTTATATGGCAACTTGGGAATTCGTCTTAGTGTATTTCTGCCTTTTGATCTGTTCCACTTCTCCTAGAAAGAGCAAAGCTGACATCGTTACAGGTCATTAGGAGCTGGCTTATTGAATGGAGGCTTCGCGGGTCTATTTTGGGTATTTCTGGGTACTGTCATATGCTACAGCTCTCTTGTCGCAAGTCTTGCTGAAATGGCGAGCATGTAAGTGAATCGTCTAAACAAGGTGACAGCCCAGTGCTCACCAGCTCCAAGGTCACCAACTTCAGGTGGGCAATACCACTGGGTCTCTGAGTTCGCTCCTCCTCAGTACCAGAAGATCTGTTCATATGCCTCGGGATGGATGTCCACTCTTGGTTGGCTCGCCTCTGTTTCATCCTCTGTATTTGTGCTTGCGACGCTTATTCAAACACTCGTTGATGTAAAAGACAGCGATTTCTTGTTCCCAGCATGGCAATATACGCTCCTCATGTTGGCGTTTCTGATTATCACCATTTTCTTTAACACGTGGGGCGCCAAAGCATTGCCAATGATTGAGACAATTAGTTTATTCGGACATCTTGGGGGATTTTTTGTTACTATGATCGCGGTACTAGCTTTGGCTCCAAAGACTAGTGCCAAGGAGGTGTTTACTCACTTCGAAAATGGAAGTGGGTGGGGAAATATGGGGGCAAGCCTTCTCATTACGCAAGTCAGCGTTCTATATTGCAATTTGGGTGAGTCCCAACCACCTTCCGAGGATCTTAGTCGCTGTTTCTAATAGGCACCTAGGCTCCGATAGCGCGGTTCATATTGCCGAAGAAGTAGAAGACGCCTCCCGCAATGTGCCTCTGGCTATGTGGTGGTCCTTCGTGCTAAACGTCGTTATGGGTTTGGCTATGCTTCTAACGATGCTTTTCTGTATCGGACCACTTGACGTCGCCCTGGAAGCCGATGCACCATATCTCGTTCTATTCCAAAATACAGGCTCGGATGCTCTAACAACCTTCCTTCTAGTCGTCTTGCTTATCCTCATATTCTCGGGGAATATTACTGCCTTGGCCACGACGAGTAGAGAACTCTGGGCCTTCAGCAGAGACAAAGGGTTTCCATTCTCGAAATGGATTTCTAAGGTGAGTTGTTAACATTCGTAATAAGCGATGCAACGGGACTGAATAGAGTAGATGAACCACAAACGCCAAGTCCCTGACAATGCAGTCTATCTCACCTCCCTCCTCGCTGGCCTTCTCTGCCTGATAAACTTCGGCTCCAATCTCGCATTCAACATCATCATCTCGCTCACCCTACTCGCTCTACTATCAACTTACATGATATCCATTGGCTGCGTTCTCCTCCTTCGCCTCCAAGGTCGTCCTTTACCACACGCGCGATGGAGTCTTGGAAGATATGGTATACCGATCAACGCATTCGCATTTGCATACAGTGGGTTCTGCATTATTTGGTGCTGTTTCCCAGCTGAATTGCCTGTCACGCTGGAGACTGCTAATTGGGCGCCTGCTGTCTGGTTTGGTGTTATTTTGCTAGCGGTTGTGGTCTATTTTGCACATGGTAGGACGAGATATACGCCGCCGGTCGTTTTCGTAGAGGGTAGGAGAGAGGGCAGGGTTGGGTTGCAGCATGTTGATTAGAGATGGAGGTAAGTACTGTGTTTGTGATGGGTGTGATTGGAATTTTGTGGTGATGTTTGAATACTTGCTGATTTCTAAGCACCGAAGACAGTATCCAATAGCTTAACTATGAATTAAATCGGCATTTCCGATGGAGGGATAATACTGTTTCAGCGGATCTGCTAGCTAAGTAGACACCTCAATCGAATGGTGTATCAAAGTTTTCGGCATCTTTGTCACTTGGCTCTGTTCAACTCGCGACACAGATCAAGCTGAAACTTACTAACCTGAAAATTTCTGTAAACAGCTTCTGCGTGGTAGTCTTCCCCTAGTTCCGTCCCGTTCAGCGAAGCGGCCGATATCAGAAGTGGCTACTATCAAGGGACAGAACAACGCCAAGGCAGAATTTCAACGACCGCCTCTTTGCATGTCTCTGAGCATAGTCCTTCAAACTGCCGAATATCGGCGGTCAATCTCAAAGTCCGCATCCCCTATTATTCTCTTAATATCATGTACGGCTGTGATTATACATGTACTCGCTAACAAAAATCGGCCAAGTAAGACCGGCCTAACATTCTTTCCGAACAGTTTTTGAACGGCAATGACACATGAGTGTTAACCCTCTCGTCATAGAAGCCAGAGGAACGTAGAGGTTCGAATATGGTTGTTCGCTCTTGGTGGATAAACTGCGAAACTCGGTGATGATTTCCCATTTGGCAGACACAAGAATCCTAAATTTCATAGGGCTGGACATCTATTGACTGTTCCCCAATGACTATCCAATTACAGAGACAATGCTTGTCCTACGATATTGCCCGGAAAAGGAGATTAAATCTTCATGCAGCCTTACGGGTTAAATTTTAATCCTTCTGTTCTCTGGGTTGATGCTATTTATACGCTTATGGGTGATACAAGAATTCATGACTTGTTTTTTATAGCCTGTTTCGGCCCCTGAACGACGTCTCCAGTTAAGCATTTTAAAGAACCGTCAATGCTATCCTTGCGTCGCTCATCCAGTCGGTATGCAACGCCAAGGTTTCGATTGCCTAATACGGCGAAGTTCAACAGGTCTTTGAGGGGAAGCTGAGCCGCAGGTTCGGGATCTTTCCTCCACAACCAAGACAACGGAATATGCCCATATCGTAGTAAAACCTCACGTACCATGAACGCCGTTGGACTCGTACAACGGCAGCCAAGCGCGTGGTATTTACCGTATATCGAGTTGTCGTTCTTGATGAGTCGAAAAGTCACAGGTGTTTCGGGAGCGGGAAGGAGAATACGGCTGAGTGTCCGACGACATGCATCACATTAACGTCCCTCTTCGGGTTGAAAATCCACAGCCCCCATACGGGCTACGCATAGTCGTCGAAGGTTAGTGGCTGGATAGGTTTGAGCAAAGGATCACTGCTGACAGGAACTACAGCTCAAGGCTTCAAGCGAACCGCTCATGCCTAATGGTCGAGTCAAACGTGCGAGACGCCGTGGAGGTTTTCCTGGAGAGCCGCGTTTTCGTAGTCGCTTCATCGGGTGATACCTCTGTTATTGATCTTCTCGTTCTTCTAATGGCGCAGTTATTTTTCCTTTTGGTTTAAAAGTCTCTGAGGGCATAGCTATCACAACTCAGAATCAATTTCTGAGTTTGATATGTACGACGATCCGGAGTAGCTTTGGTTCCTGGTACCTTGCAGCAACGCTTCGTCTCGTCCCCATACTCACCCGCAGACTCGGACTTGATACTTCCCTATTTGAGAGTCACGGGCTAATCCTAAAGAATCATTGGGTCTTGCTCTAAGGCTGGAAAACACAAGCACATGGCTTGCATGGAGGAGACTATGTGGTTGCCAGGTTCCGTGACGAGGCTCCGGTGGCATTGGTTGAGGTGCGAACACTTCAGTTCCTAACCGCTAATAGTGAGTTCTGGATTTCAGGGAAAGGGTTCCCCTGAACTGACAACAAACATCCGTACCGAGTGTGGAAATTAAAGACTCTTTGGGGTTTGTATATAGCTTCATGTTTTTCTTGTGTCCCTTACCCTCTTTCACTCTCCATCTCATCCACGCTTTTCAAGCATAGTCACTCGTTCAGGATTCGTCCTAATTTTCACTCTTTTGCCCCTTACTTAATCTTCTACCTCATTAATCTCACCTCATTTCAATATGAAGTGGTCTTCGGCTTTCGCTGCCTTCTCGGCTATCGTCTCTTCGGCTCTTGCTGAAGATCTCCTCTTCCTCGATTCCCTCGTCGGTCGCGAGCAGGGAAATGCTGTCGATCTAGGATTTACCACCAAGGTGGTTACAGAAGCACAATTCCGAGCCTTGACCACTGCCGACTTTGCCTCGTTCAAAGCAATCATCTTTGGTGATGACTTTGGAGCAAGCAACCAAGCTCAACTGCAAGTTCTCATTGACACGAAGAACGTCTGGGGTCCGGCTGTGACTGGAAACATCATTATCCATGGTGAGATGTTCTGAATAGCTATTGCGGAAGGCTTTTACTAATCCAAGAGCAATATAGGTGCTGATCAATCCAACCACGCCAAAGATGTTTTGATCAACAACTCGATCAAGTTTGCTGCCTCTGGCAAATCCCTCAGTGGTGCTTCCAATACAGGTCTCTACTTCTCACTCTCTCAATACTATGACAACATCGCAGTGTCCAATGTCGACGCTCTTTCGTACTTCGGAACCTTCGAAGTTCGAGGCAAACTCTCCTGCTATGACAAGGTTCACATCGTCGCATCTTCCCCAGCAATCGATACCCTCACTGATGCCTATCTTTCCAACTGGGGCTGCTCTGTTCATGAAGCTTTCTCTGTCTACCCATCTGTTGGTATGAACGGTTTCCAGGCTATTGCCATCGCTGATGGTGTTGTCTTCCCTGGTACTCAAACATATGGTGACGGACACTCGGGTCTTCCATACATCATCACTCGTGGTGCTACTCCAGCCGGGTGTGGCGACGGGAAATGGGATACTGCTATCGGAGAGGAATGCGATGATGGAAACGTCGTTGATGGTGATGGATGCTCTAAATCTTGCAAGTGTGAAAGCGGTCTGCCAAAGGGTGATGGAACTTGCTATCTAAGCAACACCACCATTCCTATTCAACCATCTGGGCCAATCAAACCAACTGGATATACCAACAGCTCCAGCGCAGTGTAAGTCTTCCGTCGCGGCATAATTCTGAGTAAACCTAACGATATTGCAGTATTCCAGGTGGACCAACAACCACTCCTCCATACCCAGTGACGACTCCTCCACCACCATATGTCACCCCCGCGGTCCCAACTGTCTCCTGCATTGGTGTTGAAATTGTCGTCTCTGTGACCGTCACCGAACTCTGCTCCACCATTGCTCCAGGATCAACCGTTACCTCGACCATCACATCAGCATTGGCCACTTACCAAAAGCCAATCTACAATACCTACATCGCAACAGCACCATGTTACGTCTGCGCATTATCTTCCCAATCCATTGCCTACACCGCATTCATAACCGCAACCTCTACATACTGCCCTGCATGCGCAACACCACCGGCACCAGCGACAATCTACCCATGCGCAAACTGCCCTGGCACAACTCTCACAGCAGTCTGCCCTTGGGCCACAACCCCAGCCTTCAGCCAAGCAGCAGTCTACACTTCCTACTCGGCCATGAGCGAGATGCCAGCATGCACCACATGTCAATACACACCAACCGTCACCCCATCAATCGTGTACACCACACCTGCAGCAAAGAGCCCATTCTGCAGCTCCTGCGCCGCGACGACCAGCACATATGCCGGCGTCCAATACACGCCTACACCCTCCGGGCCAGTGCAATTCACTGGTGCTGCTTCCAAGAGCACCCCGGGCTCGATGATGGCTTTGATCGCTGTCTTCGGAGCTGGAGCCCTCGGCGCAGTGGCTTTGGTGTTGTAGGTTCGAGGCGCTTAAGTCCGACGTTTGAAAGTAATCAAATATAGTTACCCCATGTAGCTTTTTCTCTTTCGGCATCGGAGTAGCTGTACTTGCGCATACCCATATTGGACTTGCCTTTGCGTTTCCGTACTTTCGATGTGTATGGATGAATGACATTTTTGAGGTTGGATTAAAGGGAGTTTCTATTTCTGCTTTTGGATTTCCGTGGGGTTATAAGGGGGGATTTGTACGATTATTAACCTTATACTAAAACAAGAACGTAGATACGACGACTTCATGAATGAGAATATCATATGTTGTACCTACTACACCAATTCCCCAAGAAAAAGCAAACATTGACATCATTTTGAATTTGTCGAGAATAGAAATTGCTATGTTTCTTCAGAACGTGATACATGCCCGAAACGGAAAATGCACCCAACCAACTGCAGTTAGTAACAGGACGCACCCATACAATCCCCAGGAACTCGGGACCATGGCTTGTGCATCCTGTTACACAAACTCCTCACACCACCTATATTAGAGTAGGACATGGCATAATAGAGTTGGACATGCAAACAACAAGTTTAGGCTTCGGGCATAAAACGATGGCGTATAGGGACACGGCTACCGCACCCACAACCAATCGGAAAGACAACGCATATGCATGAGTTTTGCGAGAGGAAGACTATACGTACGGTCGTATATCACATATATTTCCCGCCCCATGAGTTTCCCATAACGGAAGTCGCTGTGCATCGACGATGTAAGAGACATATTAGGGGTGGGAGTTGTTGTGTTACCGAGTGCAAAGCAGGCATTTGCTATCCATGACTTCACGTCGGCATTTGTTCCTCATTGCAGTAAAATCGCTCGATCTGTGTGTATGAGGCTCAAGATGCCGAGAAAGGGATATGTTACGGCCTATCGCAGCACCGCATCTCTGCGAGGCAAGCGAGAGCGAGCCAGGCGAGGAGGCGGCTCGAGGGCGGCAAGGGGTGGAAGGAATGTATTCTTATTGACTGCCTTGAGTATCTGCTACCATGTGATTTAATACCGTTCTTCAATCAGACTATAAGACTGCTGTCATGCCGAGTATACTCTTGGTAAAGTTTGGGAATATTTGTGCCCAGCGTTTTGTATGCGATAGTCGTGTAACCGCACCACCACCTGACTGCATAAATCCGGGCGACCAACACATTGGAATTGAGGAGCTGCATGAAGAAGCTCTTGCTTTTTCTTCACTTTTCTTACCGGACTGCTTGCAAAAGGGGAAGGAAATACATCCCACCATTTACATCAACACTTGCCGCGACGAAGAATCATGATGGCTTCCTCGACCATGCTAGCACCACCCAGTCCAGTCACCCAGGCTCTATACCAAATCCCAGCTGCAGTCCACAGCCGAAAGAGCTGTCCCTTTCACGATGAAATATCACTCAAGTCATGCTCGGGATTGCAGAAGAAAGGAGGACCCTGTATCGTCAAAGCCGTCGAACGGATGAACGATGGGCTGCCCACCTGTAAGAGACATCGAGAGCAAGTCCGCATCGCAACTGTTTGCAATGCGCCTATGCCATGTGGTTTCCCTTGCGGAGCGTTGGTCGAGAAACGTCCTCACGCGTATCAACTATGCTATCGGCACTGGAGTTACGGGCCTTGCTACTTCTTGCAGCTTCCCTTGGAGTTGAGGTGTCGGATATATGATTTGTTGTTTCCAAATTCCCTGGTCTCAGCAAGGTTCCAGAACTTGCCTGGTGCTTCCGAGCGGACTTTCCCTTCCATCTTGAGGGCCAATCGCCAAATCCATAGCGAAGCTGCCTATACCCTCTATGGCCGGAGAACGTTTGTGATAGAAATCTCCAGGTTCACATTCACCATGTGTAACTCGTCGTCACGCCATGGATCTCAACCAAACCCGTTATATAACCCCACGGCCCATGTGATGGGTTTTCATAACGTTGGAAGCCATGCCTTACAGGACTATCAATTACAGCTCATGCTACTGGAACGGCAAAACAAAGTCAGGTTGATGATGGCGAGGCAGCAGCTGGGGGCATCATCCACCAATCCGCCTCCCATCTCTTCCACCTCATTCGAGAATCGTATGGTAAACTCGACTTTGCAATCGCCTATTCCGTACACTTTGGAATCTCATGGGCCAGCATGGATACCTCCACTTAGCTCAAATTATTTTAATATGATTCGCTCTTTTCGTGTCGTGCTGGAAGTGCCCATGGAAGGCAGTGCAGCCGCGGCTCGACGAGGTACGAACGTAAATGAACAAGAAGAAGAAGACAACAAAGAGTACGAAAGAATGATTTACGACTTTTGCGACCATATTCATCGCTTGATGGGAAGATTGCAATCTTCGTCGAGAAAAAGCTTAGAGCTGCTTGTCCAAATAAATGTCGCTCGACAATATGAGAGTCTGGAACTTGCGCAGAACCACCTTAGCCTTCTACTCAACACTTTCAAAGCTCTCGATGAACCTGTGCGTGTTGAACTAGGACGACTCGGCGAGAGCTTTTGCGGCCTCGCAGAAGAAGAGTTCTTGAAAAGTCTGGATCAGTACGAGCAAACTCCTAATGGCCGGACGGTAATGAGCGAATACTGGAAGCTTGAAAGGGTGATGGCTCGAGTATATGGGGAGTGTCCTCGTACTGTATTCCACCAGTTTAAAGATCTTCTCCACTCCGCGAGGGTTTGCAGGGAGCGCTATGATTCGGTTGGACTGACAGAGGTCTACCACACAGTCGTTGGATTATGGTCCGAGTATACAAGAAGCCAACAGTTGTTTCACAGTATTGTTGATCAAGAGTTTGCAGAGGTTCTCAAGAGGCATTGAGCTACAGAGCGAGTGCTGTCCTTTTGGCGTCACGGCTTTCGATTTGGGGTGGGAGTTTTGATTTCGTGTTTTGATGAATAATGAATGATGATAGCTTGGATAATATCTCTTTTTTCTTGTTAGCAAAGGGTGATCTAGCCGGGAGAAAGATTCTAGGGAGTATGTCGAGTATTTGGAAATGATGGAGGTGTGCAACCAGGCAGCCTGGTCCAGATCATATATCTTAATACGTACACCAGGTACTCGAGTAGCCGACTTGCGCACGAGAATGCTGCCTTTATAGTTTTCGAGAATTGATATAAGCAGCTTGAGATCTCAGAAAATGCATGAACAGATAGATGTATGTATGATCAAAAGAAAATGAAGTTTCTTGGTTTCGACGATCGTCCACTTGTTCTCGTCCCGCAAAGTGCATCCTGGGCTGCCAACAATCCGTGTCGAACGAGTCATCACCCCGCGAACCGGGAAGCAAGTTCGAAAAACATCGCATTTGACCCACCCAGACACACCGATTCTTGTGTTGGCATTCCTAGTGCAAATGTGTAGACCTTTACCAGATTTACAAGTATCAACAGCTTCATTGTTTGCTCCATATCGTTCGTGGGGTGCGCAGCAAACAGAATCTTCTCTTCTCATTCCATTGCCTGGGGAACCGATAAGCGACGATTGTTTACACCACCGACACAACGATCGATAGCGACATTGACGGCACCGATTTCCAACTACATTCCTTAGATCTTTGAGTATCTATAAACCGACATTCATTCCACGGCTATTTATCGATAGGGAATCTGCAGCAACAGCGTCATAACCACTGCGATACTTTCTCTCGGGGTTTTGGACAATAGATAGCTGCCCCTCGAGGGCCAGCGCATCAATCTATCGCCGGTATGGCTTCGACGGAAGGCCTTGCCCCAGCGGGGAGCAGTACATATTCTTCCAACACCTTATATGTTGGAGATGGGACCTGGGATTCATCGAGGAATAATTTCCTGCTGCCGAATCTTGTGGGGTTGAATTTTGACACTATGCGATATAATGGTAATGCTTTCCGTATCCATCTGTGATGGGATACTAACGAAGCTCGATAGGAATGGGGAATCGATTTAAAAATATGTCAGGATACTATAACTTGATACTAGGACACGCAATCCTCGCAGTCATAACCTTTCTCGTCATCGTCCCCTCCGCGATATTTATAGCCCGATTTCATAGAGGCACGAATGCACTGCGATGGCATATTTACTTGCAAATAATGACTGTGGCGCTTTCGACGGTGGTTCTTGTACTCGGATGGTTTGCAGTAGGACCGAACCGCAGTCTTACGAATCCTCATCACGGAATTGGTCTTGCTATTTATGTCCTGATCATGTTACAATGGCTCGGAGGGTCCTGGATATACACACGCAAGCCGAGGACACGAAAGAGACAATCTCTGAAACGATATCTACATCAATGGATTGGAAGGGCAACTGCTTTGTTAGCTATTGCGCAGGTTCCTCTTGGATTAACCCTTTATGGAAGTCCCCGCTGGACTTTCATACTATACGCTCTTTGGATGGCTTTCCTTGTTCTTCTTTATTTCATTTTATCCTATCGACGACTAGATTCACACACGGATCTTAGACGACAGAGTAGCCATGGCGGAACAGTCATTTCAGACAAGAAGTCAAGCCGATTTAAATTTTTGGGGCCATTGGCAGCTGGTGCGGGAGCGGCGGCTCTTCTTGGAAGAAGACGTCGAAGTAGGAGCAGGAGCAGAAGTAATAGTAGGACAAGGAGACATGAAGTAATACCGAGTCGACGAGGTAGCGATAGTTATGTGGACGAGAAGTTCGAAACTAGAAAACGAAAGGAAAGCGGAGGGTTCACAGATAAGCTCCTGAAAGGAGCTGCGCTGGTGGGAGCGGCAGGATTAGCAAAGAGTTTCTTCGACAGCCGCAAGAGAAAAAGCGCCGACGATGCATCTGACTATACCTCGGTAGCCCCAGATACTCCTTCAAGAAGACCGAGCCGACGACATCACCAAGAAAGTGTTATCAGCGATGAGAGTATGATGGAGCAAGGAAGAAGGCCAAGAACACCACTACTACCAGGTCCGGGTGATCCAGTTTTGGCTGCAGCGGCTATTAGTGCAGCTCAAGCTCCCACGACACCACGACCTGTCCGGCCGCATTCTGCCCGAAGATCTAGTTATGATAGTTATAGTACAGCTATCTACACCATCAGCGATTCTCCGTCGAGAATACCCCAAAAGTCTAGTGGAGCAGGGAAAGGGCTGCTAGCTGGTTTGGGTCTCGGGTGGTTTGGAAAAAAGATGGCAGATCGTAGAGCAAACAAAGAGCAAGCTCGGTTAGACAAGGAGGAGGATGCGCGATTAGAAGAGGAGAGACGGAGACGACAAAGCAGCTCACGCTTCACAGGAGACGGGTTTACAACACCTGTCCGAAAACAATATCGTCAGGGTGCGCATACGGACATGTCCTCAGACTTATCATCTATAATCCCACCTGATCCACATCAGGTGCGGCCAGGTGTTTCGAATATACCGCCAGTTCCCGTTGCTGTGAGCCAGTTCAGATCAAGACACGATATTACAGAGACAGTAGCAATGCCTCCCGCGCCGCCAGATCCACAAGGAATACTTCACCAGGAATCTGGAAGCGAAACCTACATGTCTCCAGGGGGCCATCCACATCGAAGGCCATCCGAACGAAGGCGAAGAGCAGGTGATAGAGCAGCCGCTGAAGCCGTAGCCGCAGCAGCAGGCCTAGCAGCGGAAGAGGAGAGAAGACGGCGGAGAAGCCAAAGCAGAGGAGGAGCAGGTGCCGTAGACTCACCACCCATAAGCGTCAAAGTCAAAGTCCACGGCGACAAAGACCGAAACGTCACGCTCCGCCGCCTCACCGAAGTCGAAGCAGCCGCCGAAAAAGAAGCTCAAAACGCCAAAGCGAGACGTACGAGAGCAGACAGTATGAGCAGTCTCAGCGGTAGCGACGTCCGCTCGTCTCGCCAACAACGATACCGTCGAAGCGAGCGCGCCGCTGAGCGGAGAGCGGAAAGTATAGCTCCTCCTCCACCGTTGGAACCTCCGAATCCGTCCTTCGCGGCCGGCAAGAGACCGAAGGATAGCGCGTATTATAGTGGAAGACCTGCCGAATCGCTGGGGACGAGTGTGGTGAGTCCTGATAGCCATGGGACGTGGAGCGAGATGAGTCCTTCGGGGGTGGGCAAACAGGGGAGTGAGAGTCATGAGGATAAGAGGAGGCGGAGGAGGTTAGAGCGCAATAGACAGGGTGCTGGGACGGGGAATACGGTTGATTTTACTTGAGCGTGAAGAGTTGTTTATTTTTGGATTTTGAGCGAAATGTGATACTGTGGATCTGGGATTGACGAGATGGTGTGATGACTTGATTTAGTGTTCTTGCATTGTGGGAGTTTTGGGGGTTGTATAATATGATGTGGTGTGATGTGAAAAGGGAAGGGAGGGTAGCATGGTTGTATATATGCTAGATTTGGAGGGTTTAATGATATCTTTACGTCTACTTCACCCGCTGTCTTCTCCTTCCCTTTTATCAGATTCTGCCAGTGAGATTCTGGAAATACCTCCGTGGTGCCACGTTTGACCTGGAAAAGTTGCGCTGGAGTGGGGAGTCAGTAATGTTGAGAGCGAGGAGTTGAAGATGTGAGGTTGGAGTAAATTAGTGAAGGTATGAATCTCCCTTGTTGATCTTCAGCGGAGCATTAGTTCTTGGTTAAAATACTCTCTTATATACAGGTGTCTAAAGAAGGATTTGGATATCTCCTCAGTTTATAAATGCGTGTTTGTAAATGTGGAAGATCTTCCTTGTATCGGTCGTTGAGTGGCACGTACACGAGCTGGTGGTGACAAATGACTAGGCTGTAGAATGTAGAGATTTTCATGCTGTTAGTTTGTATTCCATAACGACCGAGTATTAGTTGACGTTGGAAGTGAAGCTTTTCTTCGTCCTAGCTGGGCTGTTGATAGTGATGGATCAGAGATACATGGAGTTCATGGGTTCTGGCGTGTTCTGATCGGAATTGGGATAAAGGAATTTGGAGTGTAATTTTTGGTTCGTGTATTTGGAGGCCGAGAAATGTTTAATTTGGGGATATTTTGAAGTATGAATTTGAATACTTGTGTATGGTTTCCAGAGCAAGGAAAGGTTGACTTCACAGCATCTCATTAACTTACCAAATCCTTCAAAGGCAGTAGTGTAATAGATCCATGCCTCTTAGAACTTCCATTCATTCCTCCCTCCTAAAACAAACACTCGCAATAGTCTGTCCCTCCTCTCCTCCAAACCTAAACCTCCGATACGCAATCTCCCCCACAACTCCAAATCCCTCCCCCTCAAACCACCCCCTCAACTCCGCGGGCGTCCAATTACAACTCGTAACCAAGAACAGCCCGCCCCTCCTTACAAGCTCCATCACTCTTCCCTTATACCCTTCACACACCCTCCTTCCCTGCGCATCAACCTCGTCGCTAAGAGAAATAGCATCAAACGTGCCTTTATCAAGAACCACATCCCAACCCTCCGTTTGCTCGGCTTGAAGAATATCCTCAGGTGGCGAGCTAAGTATATCCCAATGCTG
Source organism: Glarea lozoyensis ATCC 20868 (assembly GCF_000409485.1). Taxonomy (NCBI): domain Eukaryota; kingdom Fungi; phylum Ascomycota; class Leotiomycetes; order Helotiales; family Helotiaceae; genus Glarea; species Glarea lozoyensis. The sequence continues at coordinate 946,387 of NW_007360990.1, read as the reverse complement.
AAACGCAATATCCTTCTCATCCAACCCTTTCTGCTCCGCTAGTTTCCGCGCAAACTCCACGCTCTTGGCAGAGTAATCCACACCCAGCATCCTGCCCGTCCATTTCACTTCCTCCTCGTCCTCCTCATCCTCTCCTACTCCACGCAATCTAAAAAGCAGATGTCCATTGCCCGTCCCTAGGTCCAGAAAACTGCAATTCTCCGCCCCTGTTTCCGGGCCTAAGATCTGCTTATCCAAGATCTGTTCCGCGAGGAATGGGAGGATTTTATCTTCTGCGGCCGAATCGGCGAACCAGATTGTGCCTTCGTCGGTGGTGTCGAGGGTGTGGTTGTGGAGTTCGGTTGTGTAGAGGGTTTCCCAGCTGTGGTTGTGTGCGTGTTAGAGACTGGGATGGTTAATGAATGTGTGAGTGAGAGATTGGGTGGTGATGGGATGGCGGGGAGATGGAGGACGAAGATGGTTGTGAAGTGTATATTCGGCTGCCAGTTGAGCTTACTATTCTTTTGTGCCTAGAGGTGAGGGCTCTAGATGACTCGGTTTGTTAGCCATGTTGGAACTGTCTGGGTCTCTAAACAGGTCGTCAAACTGTTGTAGCATGGTGATGCTGTACTTGTACATCAAAATATTGAAGCAATGGCAGAAACATTGCCCCACTTTCTCGTTTTGGATTGACCGCCTCTACCCCCTTCTCGCTTCGACAGTCGGATTTGTATCAACGTCTTTGACGAACACTTCATGATATCAACGACTTCTGTTGTCTGTTTTAAGAATCATAGAAATTTATCATACTGCGGCTCTCCAAGTATCAGCACAAGTGTCTGATGCAATTGTCTTCTTTATTATCTCATAATCACTTTCTCTTGAAATATAATCGATAGGTATTCATGGTTCCATAATTTCACCAATGCCACGACCCTGATACTATCTTTAAATCGTGGTGCTCGACAGTCACAGAATTAGAGTTCCTTTCCTCCGGTAGACCCTTTGAAGTTCCTGCTAATAGTATATAACCCTCAGAAGCTTCCCAGGTCGATTTCTAAGTCAATTAGTTGCGAAACCTCGTGATGAGCAACGCATATTTGATGGCATCGATCTTGCTCCGTCGTGGGATGTCGTTCTAACATCAAGCTGCAAACTCAAATATACAGAATTTCGCCCACAGGCGTGAATGAATGCGAGAAATTGACATTTGACCTTCCCCTTCCACGACATGTCAACGTCAACCTACCATCTCAATTCGCCAAATCAGCACTTTCAGAGCTACTCATCAAGCGGTGATGCTCTCATATCAAACCAATCAAGTTAATAACGATAACCAACTAATATAGAGGGGAGGACGAGGCTTTATCATGCACTCTACCGCATACTCTATGTATCCCCACCTACAAGTACAATGATCAACCCAAATTCTCCGTTTAGGCTATTCAGTCGAACATGTGGAGAAACCGGGGAGAAAGCTTGTTACACCCAGGATAGGAGCTAGCATCTCCCGTTCAGTGATCTGCAATGAGGATGAATAATGATCGATTAAGCACTCGCTTATGGACAGAAAACATCGTCGGTGAGCTGATCGGTAAGAAGATATACTCGCGATCCCATGACAAGATGTAGATTTTCTTATGATTTAGCCAGAGACCGAATCTCAAAAGCAACGGCAATGAAAGCCTGTCATCAGCTAGCAGCATATTAGTGCTCTCGAGCAGTGATCTGTAATAAGGATGAATGATAGTTCATTCCAACTCGCTTACGTGTGATGAGCTTCACGGCAGTGCATTCGCAAGAGGACGTGCTGATGGGGGAGGTGGTGGGATAGAATATCTAATGCTCATGATTCTGCAATGATTTAGCCAAGCGCCGAATCCTAAATGCAACGACAACACGGTGTGGCATTGAGATAGCACCCGTCAGCACCCCACGAACATCTCATGCAGACCAACAGATACGATGATGTGGGAGAGGCTTGCATGATGTATGGTCGCTGCAAGTTAAGTCGGTATGTGTAAAGGATGTCAATAGAACCAAGACTTGAAGTTTGTTGGTAGAAAGCCGATGTGGAGGGGTGTCTTGTCCGTGAAAAATGGATTGCTTTCAGCTCAAGTAGGAATGCGTGAAGTCAAAGTGTGTCTAAGAAATGGGGCGAAATAATTGAACTCACGACGTCTTCTGAATGATCAGTTTATAAAGTGAACCTCCCCAGGGAGAGTGCTCTTCTCCATCTCGAAACTTCGAGGCTGGATCTTATGCAGTGCCTTGAGAGGACCGGCTTGAAAATAAAAGTTTCAAGATACAAAACGTCTCTTTGAGATCCTTTTATAGCAATTCTCAAACTCAGGACTGTTGATAGAAGAACATGAGGATATTCGGATTCTCGGCTGAACAAAGACCCGGCTGGCGTACGGACCGCGAACCCGAATTGACTGAATCCCATCGAATCAAGATATGACGATAACGGCTTTACAAGGCAACAGTGTGTAAAACAGTGTTGGCTGCTTCGTTCCCGATTCTGGTCGCTCGTGGAGTGGTTGAAACGTGGAATCAAGTGAGATGACCACTGGGATATCTCCATCTGATGTTTTTGACTACGATTTTCGGCACCGTTGCAACCTTCTGACGACAGCGTTCGCCTTGTCGCAGATTCCCGCATCAGCTGCGAGTCTGCGTCTTGATCCAAGATCCAATGTTGCATCTGAACTTTGTCAATTGTTCACGTTGTAAGTGATCTTAGGCCGAGCCGAGTGTTCCGATGATGTCTCCGCATCTCTCCACGATCCATTTTTATCTTTGCAGTGGGGTATGGAGTAAGTCGTGTTCAGCCCCATTGATTTGGAGTTTTGGGACTGTGGAGAAAAGAAGGGCCGACGAGCCTTATCTTCACTACACTTGATCGAGTTCCCGAGCTGTTGACGGCGAGGACATCATAATCCACTGTTTTGCAGAACGGACGGGTGTGTCGGTGAAGGGCGAAGCACACATCCCAATCCGAGCTGACCGCTGAAAAGAGAAATGACGGTTTCGATAGCAGGATAGATGAATAAGATACGAGGGCCGAAAGAACAATCGATTCCAGGGCTCGCATTATTAAGGGCCAACCGTCCGAGAACTTATCGATTGTCGATGCATGCTTTTTGATGAAACATAGCTGCCGAACTAAGATAGTTTATGCAAATGCGGGACAGAGAAATTCCATCAATTGAAACCCGCCGAGAGGTTTATGTCAAGTTGCGAGCCTTGACCTCGGAATCTGAAGTGTCGTTGCCAATCGGATGGACCGCCAAACCAACTTGTGGTTTGTTTGTATGATGCTATGAGGTGAAATGTATTTTGGGAACCGCACTTACTCGGAGTCTTGTTATCTCCCAGCGATAGGGTAACGAGATGCGCAAGGACTTGAAGGAGGATACTCGAGTATTGATGTCTTGTTTGATCTACCAACGCCGGCCGCTCATTCATGTGATCTCGGTGTTGTTCCCGCACTTGGATCGAGACGAGCTGAGCGACGGTCCCGCATCTTTCTTGCGCGTAGCTCAAGCTCCTCCCCCATGAGTCCATATATGTATTCCGTATTCCTTCCAGAAAAGGGCCTTTCGAGGTGTGAAGTCATCATTCTGGACTGCGGCGCAAACGATGGCCATGTCAGATCCGAATGAGGCTGCTGTTGGTGGCGTCAGGACACGCTGATTGAGTGGCCTCGCGCACGAATTGCACCCGAAGCCAGGTTTACTCAGTCTTCGGATCGTCGTTCCTTGGACTCTCTCATCGTGCCACCCCACGACCCTAATCGGCGGATCGTTGGATAAATGCAGTCGAGATGGGCGAGATGGGCGAGATGGGGACAGAGATGGGATAATAAGTTGATGCAGCCAGGGGGCCTGTTTGCCAGATGGAGTCAAACAGGCTGATCGCTTTTGACAGACGAGCGCGCCAGTTTCCTTTTTCTCCGCCATGTCGAACCCCCCATCCCAATTAAGCTGATATTCGCCTCGTTCGCGTCGACTCCACCTGTGATCAGCCAAGCAGATTAATTCTTATTTATGGCGAATCGGGTGAGGGAGGAGAGGCATGTTGTCGTCGCGGGCGTCTGAGGTTATTGGGCACTATCGCTGGGCGTTGGGTTAGAGATTCCCGAGAGTTGGTGAGAGGGGAGAGGGTGCGCCTTGCTTGATAATTGATGTTGGAGGGGAGAGAAGGTCTCTGCTTGGGACTGCACGTCGTAAGTAATGTGTCTGTGAGGGCCAGACTGCTGCCCGTAAATGGCGACATCCCGTGACGAATCCATGTATGTTTGGTAATCAATCTGTAATCAGCTGTAATCAGCTGTAATCAGATGTAATCAGTCTGTGATGTGGAGGTCGGATTGGTCTGATACCCATACCAGATCGCGGTGTTAAGTGGACCCGCCGTTTACCGTCGTCTGCCGTTTGTGGGAGTGGAGCCGAGGTGTTCTCCTTGGTACTCGTAGTCTGGTGGACCGTGACCACGATTCCGTACTCGTACTCGACCCTCCAGACTCCACCGCAGGCTCAAGCAGGCCGACATGCATTGCTGCAGACTGCAGACGGGTGTAACACTGCTCGCAAAAGGACTGGTAAAGGACTGGTAACATCCGGGAATATTTTATGACAGCCCAGCACGGCTCTGTCGGTCCTTCCACGCACAATTCTACAACGACGAACTCTTCAACGCACGCCTGCGACGCTTCACCCGCTCATCACCTTCTCCCCTCAGATCCCGTGCTCCCACTGCTCCCACTCACCCCCTTCGCCAGCTCGCGAGCACCACCGCGACCCTCCCGGCCCACGTCGTCTATTTCTCCGTGTCGTCTGATACGACAAGCGGCGGCAGTTCAGTGACAAGAGACTAACCAGTCGATCATCTGTACGAGTACCCCGTCGACACTTCTCTCTTCACACGAGAGACTAATCACTCTGGATGCCAATCTACAAACCCATCTCTGCCTGCCCCTCCTCCACTGGCACCCCCCCACGGTCTCTCATTTCTCCTTTTGTCGGGCCTCTCCCACTCTTTTGAGCCTCCTCGATCCTCGATATTCTCCGACCTCTTCAACTCTCCTCACCATTCAACATCACTTCCACACGCCACCAGGAAACACCAAGAACTGAACATTCAGGAGCTGTTCGACCTAGTATCTCATCTGGAAGTCACGCCCCGTCACCAAAACAGGTTGTGCCAATAGTAGACCGCCTGGTACGTACGGGATACACCCGAGTTCCGATCACAGCACCACCACCTAGCAGCGATGCATGCATGATTCCGAGTTTCTTTTATGTACGACTGCATCTGGCTTTTGGAGTTAAACAGGGCCCGGACTAGTATACCACGAACCAGTCAGCGGTGCGGTGACAATGTCACCTCGCGCTGATATCAACAATGAAAACCTCGCAAGTTTGGGCGTCTTTCTGGGTGTAGAGATGACCGCTAGCCCGAGGTTATCTGTGGAGGATCATTTCCAGCGTCGTGGTGAGAGATCAGATTCTGGATGGCCATTGGGAAATTGGTCAATGGCGTCCAAAGAACTCCCACAGATTCCACCGCAGGATGAGCCGCCTTCGTATGACGAGTTCTTGTCTACCAGTTTACGCCGCAAATTCAACATCCAGCCAAGAGAGGATGAAGGCCAAGAAATCTTACCGCCATATTCATGTGCTCTTTGTCTAGAAAATGTGTTCCTGAGGAAGACTGAATTACACGGTGCGATTCATAGAGCTCACGATAGAAATTGGTATCGAGAGGTCGTCAGCTTGCAAGGAACTGCTTTGACATTTTCCAAATACAAAGGCGGGAACGTATTCAAGGATGGAAAGAATGACATTCCTGTTGGAAACAAGAAAGGCGGTCTCTTGAGGAGCTACAACTTACAGCACGCCGAGGTTGGCGTTGCTGCCGATTACCTCAAGTATGTACACATGCCGTACCTTTCTTCTCCTACTAATATATACCAGGAAGCGATTCGTTATTCGTATCCGTGCCGAAGCAGATCAGTTCTTAATCGCCTGCAACACCATAGAGACATTCGTCCTATGGCTTCAATCTCTGTTTGCAGCAATCGACCTTGCCGCCCCACTTGATGATCGAGATCTTCCTCGAGATCTTTCCATTCCACGTCCTCGTCGTCGTCGAGCAGATCGAGCAGCGGATCGTACTGTCAATGAACTTCGTGAGCAGCAAGAACTTATCGCCAGAGACTATCCAAACTTAGCTACAGCATCGACGAGTAGCAGCAGTCTGGTAAGTGATTTGGATGACACAGAGAGTGTCGATGTTCAATTGGTCACTCCTGCTTTACTTAATATTCGACCACCTTCTCCGGCCCCATCCGAGCCAAGGGTTCGACCGAGTCTCCTTAGTGTTGCGTCAAGATCAAGATTATTTCAACAACACGGACCAGCGGTACCATACAATTCCACATCCAACTCCAGGGCCAACTCCAGATCGAACTCGGGCAATAGCTCATTCTCAAGGTCGGCCAATCCATCCCTTACTGAATCTGGAAAATGGAGACCTCAACATCAATGGACGCCGTTTTACGATATGTTGTACGCCAAGAGATGCATGGCCATCCTGACAAGTCGAAGCCCGAGGAAGAGTAATCTTGTAATTATTAAAGGGAAACGGTGGGTTGTCGATTGGAGTACTGGGCGACTCAAAGCGTGGAGACCAGGCATGGAAGATGGACTTCCGGATTATGATGAGAACGATTGGACTGAAGAGGAATGGATGATTGGGCAACTTGGAGAATTGATACCCATATGAGAGACGCACGGAGATGTCGTTAATGGATAGCTCACGAGCTGCTAATTATGCGACTTCCCGGATTTATCAAAGCTATCAGACCTAAAATCAACACACACCGAGATATATTATACACAATAATCACCAACGGCCTATCGAGACATCAGACAAAAACGGGAATAGGGGAATATACACCAGGAGTTTTCTAACTTACGAACGCCGGCCGGCCTTCTTATAGACGGGTATTGCAATGGGATGGAGTTTTATTATGTTTTATTTTTGAAATTCGGGGATTATTAGATGGGATGAATAAGCTACCCACGAAGAAACGTTCCGAGGAACAGGATCTTGGAGAGGCATTTTAGTCTTGCATTTGAAAACGAGCGTTTGCATTGGCATTTACATGTTTAGTTTTTGTAAGTTTAGATGAGATGAGCAGATGGGATGAAGTTGTGTTCGATACCTGGGAGGAAGGGAGGTGGGTTTTGAGGAGGAGAAAGAAGGAGGCAGTGTAGATGCAGATAGAAATTATATGTGGTCGCTGTACCAACTTCTTCTGTCAGTATTCCGAACTCGTGTGTGAATGATAGATGATGAACCCGAGTGAGTTCAACTCGATACTGAATGCTGATCTTGAGCCAACCCTCTACATGGCTGGGAAGCAAAAACGTGATGAAATCGGCTTGTGTCTCCGTAATCTCAGAAAGCGGATCCTCGATCTTGTGTAACTTTCACAACCTATCAGATAGAAGTGCTATGCGCACGCCCACGTGAGAATGGACTCTCCTCTCAACCTTGAAAACTAACAACATTTTACACCTCACATCCGACAATGTGACTACTCGCAATGCCAAAGCAAATACCATTAGCACAAACCAAGGCGCAAACAAGATGGATTTCGCTAAGGTTACGGCGAAACCCCTCTTGACATCCCAGCGATGGTATGATGGCTTTTGAATTGATTTCGATATATTCAGAGAGAAATATGAATTTGATCATCCCAAATGTGTCTCGGACAATTCCCACATTTTGCTCCTGACTAGCGAGCCGCTAGGGGGATTGAGGAATGCACTAGTTTCAGGGCTGAGCCGTGTACCTCGAACGACGACGTCATGACACCAATTATCTGGGGATATTATTGATCTGGTGTTTCCAGCTTCGCTCGTATCTCTAACGATGGGGAAAGAAACTCGAGTGATATACTGGTTCCGAACGGATCTTCGACTTCACGACTCCCCGGCTTTGAAGGCAGCACTAGATCTCCAACCTACTGCTTTTTGGCCCGTTTGGACATGGGACCCTCATTATGTGTATCGTGCGCGTGTAGGTGTTAATAGATGGCAATTTCTGTAATTATTTTACCCAAGTTATATGTATCTTGAAACGAATCATGGCTAATTCACCCAGTATTGACTCCTTGAATGATGTCTCGACATCCATAACCAAACTCAACAAGAAGTCCAAACTATTTCTTCTAAGAGAAGCGCCTCAGACGCTTTATCCTAAGCTGTTTAAAGCGTGGAAAGTTACCCATTTGGTGTTTGAGAAAGATACAGACGCGTATGCTCGAGATCGAGACGCTGCTGTCATTAAAGCCGCCAAAGAAGCAGGAGTGGAAGTCATTGTCAAATCTGGCAGGACGTTATGGGATAGTGATGAGCTAGTCAAAAAGAATGGAGGTAATGCAACTATGACCATCACTCAGGTGCAAACCGCTGGTCCAAAAGTTGGGCCTGTTCCTAGACCAATACCCGCTCCGAAATCGATACCAGATCCCGGAGAGCTTGAATTACATTTTGAACAAGAACAACCTACTTCCAAACCAGACTTTAATAGCGGTCCACGACGGCATGATGATAAATCCTACGAGAACATATCAGGGCCGAATGGAGATTTTGCAGTCCCATCTCTCGAGGAACTTGGTATGCAGCCAGCAACGACCAAACACAGAGGAGGAGAATCACTTGCTCTCAAAGCTCTATCAAAAATAATAGCGGACAAAAAATACACCGCCACATTCGAGAAACCCAAAACAGCACCCACAGATTTCGAACCTCAAGCAACCACTCTCCTCTCACCACACCTCCACTTCGGCAGTCTAAGCATCAGAGAATTCTACTGGCAAGTCCAAGACACCATCGCGTCCTACAAAGGTAAATCATCCGAACCACCAGTCTCCCTACTAGGCCAACTCTACTTTCGCGACATGTACTTTGGCGCTCAAGCAGCAGGAGGTTGGTATTACGCGCAAACCATAAACAACCCGCACTGTCGCTTCATTCCCTTTTCTCTCCCCGCCAAAATAGATCCAGACACCAAACTCATAACCGGCGAGTTCCAATCCACAGATTCACAAGCAGAAGAATGGTTCGTCCGCTGGAAATACGGCCTCACGGGATTCCCCTGGATCGACGCTCTGATGCGCCAACTCCGTCTCGAAGGTTGGATACATCATCTGGGTCGCCACGCTGTAGCTTGTTTCCTTACTCGCGGCGGTTGTTTTATCCACTGGGAGCGTGGCGCCGAAGTTTTCGAGGAATGGCTGATTGATCATGAAGTCGCTTCCAATGTAGGGAACTGGCAGTGGTTAAGCTGCACGGCGTTTTATTCTATGTACTATAGAATGTATTCACCCATCGCCTTCGGCCAGAAATGGGACCCCGAGGGTAAATTTGTTAGGAATTTCGTTCCGGAACTCAAGGATCTCGATAGGAAATATATTTACGAGCCTTGGAAAGCGCCGAAATCAGATCTCAAGAAAGCAGGCGTCTCGTTTTTGACAACGGATCAAATCTTAGATCAAGTCAACCGCTTCAAGGAAGGCCTGTCTAATCCTACGGCTGAGGACTCAAAACAATATCCACGGCCGATCTTCGATTTTCCGGAACGTAGAGCGTTTTGTCTGGATGCGATGAAGAAAGCATATCACATTAATCTCTATGGAAATGATCCAAAGGTTTTGGATGGGAGTTGGAAGGAATTGTTTGAGCAGAAGGAGGTTGCGAAGGCCGACGAGGGGAAGGTTAGTGCGGATGATAATGAGGCGGCGGAGGGGGGCGATGGGAATGCTGGAGCAAATGGGAAGAGGAAGAGGGGGAAGGAGAAGGGACAGGGGACGCTGGATGGGATGGTTAAGAGGAGTAAGAAGTAGGGATTGTTTGCTTGGAGGATCGATGGGAAATGATACCAAGAGATGAGTGAAGAAGAAGAAGAGGGTAGATCGGTTCGTAGGTTTTGTTGCATATCGCAATAAACTCCGACCAAAATCCTCTGGCCAAATTCCTCTGACCAAATTCTCCTGACCAAAATGTCCCGGCCAATTTGCCAAATGTGACAGACCAAAAGGTTGAATCAAGAAGTTTTGTTGCACGTCGCAAGTAAGAAGCAACACAAAAGTGCCATAAGATCGTGCTCTACGAAGATACAAGCTTCACTTCCCTCGATACTCATCTCAATTCCAAAGCTTGCACCTTTTTATGCCTTCTCACGTTTTGTTGCATGTCGCAAAAACTCCCATTCAACCTTTTGATCTCGGTTAACTTATGGATTTGAGTTGGACATCAGATGAGTGGCTCTTGTCGAGCTCAGATATCGTGCTATGTCTGTCGCTTTCTAAGAGTGAATATTCATTTCTGATTTTCATTTTCGGTTTTGTTGCACGTCGCAAATTTCACATTCAACTTTTTGAACTCGATTACTTTATACTAAGGACGACATATCAGATGAGAAGCGCCATACTTGATACTTTCATTATTATTCTTAACGTTTTCAAGTGAATGCTTCTTACCCAATGTTCCTCTTGATTTGTTGCATGTCGCAAGGCTTGTTTTTAGCCCTTTTGATCTCGTTTACTTATATTTCGATACCACTCTCAGACACTCCCAAGTGAATGCAAGCCTTGTTAACCAATTTCCCTCTCGGTTTTGTTGCATGTCGCAAAACTCACGTTCATCCTCTGCAGCTTGTTAACTCAGAACTGTGCTGCCTTCATTAGAGCCAGAAATCAGATGAAATAACACCCGATGAGTTTTTGTTGCATGTCGCAAAACTTATATTCATGCTTAGCATCATGTTAACTCACAACCGAGAGTCCCTCAGTACGAGCTTGACATCAGATGAGATGTTCTACTACGTTCATATTCGAAGAGTTTTGTTGCATGTCGCAAAATTCATGTTCATTCTTTCAGTTTTGGTACTTTTCACCGTCACCTAGATATCAGATGAAATCCCCCCCTGAGATTATGTGATGGCTAACATCGAATTAGTAGGAAGAGTACATATCCTTAATCGCACAGAGATTATGTCCTAAATACGAATCTACTTCAAGTCACGTTTTACGAACAGCTGAGTCGTCAATACTTGAACTTACACAACCCCATTAAATGAGCTCTATTCACTGTGGAAGACCGCATAGCTAGGCCTTCTCTTTGAGTTTTTTTTTTGTTGCAAGTCGCAAAATTTATGATCAAGCTGTCGGTCTCGGTTCTTTTGGACTGTTGCTGGCTATCAGATGAGATGATATTTGCTTGCTAGATTTTGTTGCATGTCGCAGAATTCATGTTCATTCTTTGGGTTTCAGTAATTCTTGAGTGCGAGCCAGGTATCAGATGAGATGAAGTATAGATTTCCTTCTAACCTGTTTGTTTTGTTGCACATCGCAAAAGTTATATTCAGCGATTTAGTTATATTAACTCATATGTATGTATAAGTCGAGATCAGATGGAACAACGCATAAATTAGACCTTTTGTTGCAGGTCGCAAAATTTGTATTCAACGGTTTAGTTATAATAACCCATAGTGGCTCACAACCATAGGCTACACATCAGATGAGATGATATGTAGGCAAACTTTTTACCTCCTTTTGTTGCATATCGCAAAATTCAGATTCCATCGTTGCGTCTCGGTAACTCATAGCCATATACCAGACATCAGATGAGATGATGTGCAGATTTTCTTCCCATGTTTTGTTGCATGTCGCGAAATCCAGGTTCAATCATCAGTTCTCGGTAACCCGAAAATCATGAGCTAGACATCAGATGAGACGACAGATAGACTACCACTCGTCCGCGTTTTGTTGCATGTCGCGAAACCCAGGCTCAATCATCAAGTCTCGCTAACTTTGAGGCTTGAGCTAGATATCAGACGAAAGCATATATCGGTTGGCCGTCTATTGCGACCATCTATGCTCACTACAACGAATGTGAACTGAAAATCGCGAATCACTCTCGCTGTGACAGACACATTCATTTAGGTATAGCTTCAACATTCAATCCATCTACTAACGCCGACTTCGTATCATATGCTACACACCCATAGTAAAACAGAATGCGGCGACCCTTCTATTGCGGACCAGATACATAACCCATCTAAATCCCCATAACAAAAATAATGCTAACGCCGTTCACCATCCATGTTATACCATTTTATCTCCCCCAAAGGTCATACAGGCCAGAATCCTCAGTCTTTGCCATTTAATCATCCCATTCCTCATCCAATTGGTCAATTAGCCTATTCTCATCCTCGGGACCATGACCTCTCCCCGGTGATCGGTCATTCGCAGAGATCGACAGCGAACTGTACCCGCGATGAGTTGGGAGACAACTTGAACATGATGATGTTGCTATGATAAACATATCCTGCGTTGGTTGTTAGCTTATATTTCGGAAGAAATGTAGTCAGATATATAAAGAGGATCGGAATGTAGAAAAGAGGTAAATTTCTCAGAAGGCTCCCAATGCTATGCTGTGATATACAAAGTACTACACTATTTTGTGACTGCGCCGAGTCGTGTGTGATAAACATATGGAATGTATACAATTGTAACTTGGTCCCATGTCGAGTTTTGTGACTTTTCCTTCCAGCTATGCGTTTGATAACAAATGAAAACGATAAGAGAGGGGCTCAAGAAAGATGTGTAGAGTCCCAGGAATTCCTCGACATGTAGCCCCTATGGGTCTTCCTCGGCGCCATGAGCGGTCGCACTTCCATGGTTGGTAAAATGCCCTCCCTAACGCTCGCAATTCGGGGAAATACTCTCTGCTTCGCCCGCAAGACACAAGTAAACCAGCTTACCTTGATAAAACTTCCAATTCCTGCCCACATGCTGTAATTGGGCAGTTGTCTCCATCCTCTTGCGTGTGATACGTTGCGTTGATAGAATACACCACCTAGGAAGTAGACTAGAATAGCAATAACCCCAATAATGGCAAAGACCGCCCCAGGTCCAACGCCTTTCGCGGCAGGAGCCGAACCGATACAAGCGTCTTTTGAAAGAACTTCGAAGCTATAGGCGCATTCATCTGGGTCGACACCAACGAATGATACGGAAGGGGCGCTGGCCAGAGGATCTTTATCACAGTGGAATGAGATTATGGTTGATTTTCTTCCTGACCCTTCTTTCTTCCCTTTCTTCTTGTCATCGTCGTCATCGTCTGATCTAAAATCTCGTTTCGAACTTTGTCCGCATGGCGAACCGTTTGTGTATTGTAGAACTAATCGTTTTCCGCGTATCGTGAGGTTTGATGACTGTTGGCTTCTCTATATCAGCACTGGCGGACCAGATTCGTATACAGAATAACTCACCCTATTGAGAATTTCTCGTCTCCCTTCTCGTAAAAGGCACTCGCATTGTGTGACAGCTTCTTCGAGATCCCCACCAAGTCGTCCTGCTTTCCCAACAGAGGCGCGCATATATTTAATGTGAAGTTATATGGGATGTCATATCCCCTTGCGTGGTAGTCTTCCGTTCGATCGGTCTTTTTAGGCTTCTTTCCTTCTGGTACTGGTAATACAGAGAGTGTTCTGAGATCATAAAAAGCCCCGCTCGAAGACTGTACAGTACATGGTTCCACGACTTTGTCGTCCGCAGCAGAAGTCAACCCGCTATGTAATGCAAGAGCGACGAGTATTGAGCTTGGAAGTAATGGGAAATGCATGGTGGAGGATCGGTATCGGGGAAATGATGACGCAGCGCCTTCGAGGCGCAAAGTTCGACGGTTGGATTTGCAATATTGTCGGTTGTTCGGATGACTATGATGGCAGATTTTCAATTGTAGCTTGTGGGACGTAAGAAAAGATGTGAAGTTTGTTGTAGGCGGCTTGAAGAGTTTCGTCGTAGCCACTTCTCACCAAGGTGACAGATCTCCAATCCCTGTAGGAGGATCCCGAGGTCAGTCAGGTACCAACACGTGACATGAACTTATGGTATCGAGTTTTGGAAGCTGTTCAGTATGTCAAAATATTGTATATGTCGTGTTTTGACGAGGATGGTCGGACCACTTTACATGCCATCTAATATTGTAAGTTTCATTGATCGTGTTGGTCGATAACCTTGGAATATGTCTTTCGAGATGATACTGAAATAGAAGATTGAGTCCCAAATGATACGACTATTCGCTACTCCTAATTTACATAAATCTCAAAGGGCGTTTAAGTTGAGTTGTGTTATTCACTGTTCAATTGATACAGAAACGTCTATCTATAGCAGTAATACACTCTGAATTATTATTCAAGTGAAGAAAACATGCAGAGAGTCCAACTATATCCCGAATACGAGTGGTAGCCTTGTACGACACTACTCCTTGCTCAATGCAGCCACTCACACGCAATGGCGCATGCATCCCGTCCAGATCAGATCTCTCAACATCATCGACAGGGGTGTGACAGCGGGAATTTGTGAAGCCGGAAAGCAGAACTGGTTCCATTTCAGCTGGACAACCACTGGAGGATTCGATTCTTTGAGGATATATTCTCGTTGATGGGCGTAACTCGTCACATTCTCTTCAAACACATTGTAATTCCATTTGTTTTCTCGGGATGTCTCCAAAAGGATCCAAGGGGGTGGTAGCTTCTCCTCACGAAGCTCATGGCTACGAATTCCTGGGACCGTAAGTTATCGCCCCTCTCTGGTATATGCCTCATTTGTAGCTAACAAGCTGCAGTCCAGGCGCTTTTGCCATATCTTTCGGTCTGCCAATAGCTTGCTATGCTGCGACTTTCCTCTGCAACGATATTTCAGGATGTCCTGTCCCATCAGCACTCTCTCCGTCGACCTTGACCGTTGAAAACCTCAAGCGCGATGTAGGATGGCCTGCGAACGGTATAATGGGATTGGCAAGCTGGGACGCAACTTTGAAGACGTTGGGATACTATGCGTTGTCACTTGTGCTCCATCGTGTGCTACCGGGTGAGGAGGTTGAAGGTGTTGAGCTTTCATCTGGGGGAAGGCTGAAGTATAAGTTCAACAGTATGTGGAAATCAGGTCCTACGTCTAAGTCAATACTAATGTATTACAGCTTGGTGGTCCTCATTGACTACTTTCGCTATTCTTGCAGCTGGTACCGCAGCTCAAGGGGCAGACTTTCCCGTCTGGACATACATTTACGACAACTACCTCCAAATCCTCACAGCAAACATCTTGATCGCCTATGGACTCGCAACATATGTTTACATTAAGAGTTTCAGTGTCAAGCCAGGAAATGTTGAACGCAGAGAGCTCGCGATGGGAGGACAATCTGGGAACATGTTATACGACTGGTTCATTGGCCGAGAACTTAATCCGCGTGTGACTTTACCCATCTTCGGCGAAATTGACATCAAAGAATGGTGCGAACTACGTCCCGGCATGATGGGATGGATCATCTTGAATTTCACATTCATGGCACATCAATACAAGGCATATGGAGTGATTACTGACAGCATCTTTCTGGTGACGGCATTCCAGACACTGTACGTTTTCGACGCATGGTGGATGGAGTCCGCAATCCTCACCACCATGGACATAACCACCGATGGTTTCGGCTTCATGTTGGCATTTGGCGATCTCGTCTGGGTCCCATTCATCTACTCGATCCAGGCACGTTATCTAGCAGTCTACCCACACTCCCTCGGTCTCTTTGGCTGCGCACAAGTCTTCGCCGTCCTAGGCACAGGATACTACATCTTCCGTAGCGCCAACAACGAGAAGAACCGTTTCCGAACCAACCCCAAAGACCCACGCGTCGCACATCTCAAATACATCGAGACGAAATCCGGCTCCAAGCTCCTGACATCTGGATGGTGGGGAACCGCCAGACATATAAACTACACCGGCGACTGGATCCAAGCATGGGCTTATTGCATGCCAACTGGCATCGCCGGCTATCTCATCCAGCACTCCTCCATCGCTCCTACCGCCGGGCAATCGCTCGTCGATAAATCATTCGTCTACAACGGCCCAGTTGCATACTCAGAAGTCACTCAAGGCTCAGCTAGGGGATGGGGCATGATGTTTACTTATTTTTATCTTGTATACTTTGCCATCTTGCTCGTTCATCGCGAGAGGAGAGATGAGGAGAAGTGTATCAGGAAATATGGGGATGATTGGAAGAAGTATACCGAGGCGGTTCCGTATAGGATGATTCCTGGTATTTACTAAGTCACGACTTAGTAGTGCGTTGGGCGAGGCGAACAGGTTGGCTGCGCAGCATACGATGGGGTTATTGCATCTTTCACACTTATTGCTTTTGCTAGCGAATTTACTGATTGTAATATTATCAATTCTACAACTTTCTCTCAGTCACTCATTCAGCTCTTCTTCCCTTCAAATCCACATCACTCAACACTGACCTTTCACCACCTAAAGTTCACCCCTCGTGTAAGCCACAACAGTCTTTGTCCTCCCAAACCCACGCTCATGATTGGACATCCCCAAAAATGCGGGGTAGCTCCCCCCTCCGTCTTCCCCCTTCACATTACGGGTGAACAGCTGGGGAATGCGGGGTATACAACTTGAACCTCGAGCTGACGACCTCGAAGTTCTTGAGAATTGACTTTTATTTAATCTCTGAAATTGATGTTGTGATAAACTTCTAGTCACAGTAGCGAAAACTGCCAAGTACAACAACACTAGAGAAAGAGAGACAAGATGGCGCCCAAGAAACAAACATACTATACCTACTCCTCCGGTATCCCGTCCAAGAATTTGCATCTGGGAAACCTGACGCATAACTTCCGGGATCCGGGTTCGTTGGAGCCTTTTGTTTTTGATGGGTTTGTTGAGTTAGTGTTTCTCCTTTCCTCGTCCTTACCTTTCAGTGGTTTCAATATTATAGAAAGCCATTGAGTCCCAATATTGACAATTAATCCAGTCCCTCAGACGATCCCCCAGAATGGGCACAAGTAGCAAGTCTAGAGAATTACGCCATGACGCTAGGAAAGGGAGAAGGAAAAGAAGAACGATATAAAGTCGTCGCTGCGGCGAAGACTACGAGGATGGAGATCATTGAGTTAGTCCCCCATCCCTCTCACAATCCTCGCTAACACCAATTAGCAGTGAAGAATTCTTCACCTCTACCCTCCTTCCTAACCCTCAAGCCAAGTCCTGGCTCAAATCCCGCATCTCAGCCTCTCAATCGCTGCCCGACAAACCGGTCGAGGTATGGATGCTCACAGGACTCATCCTCATGACACACGCGACGTGGACACTTCTCTCGGCCCCGAACCCAGAAGACGCGAAGAGATTCACGCCTGGGCTGGCCTCGCCGTTTGATCCCGCGGCGGTGGAGAGTCTGCGTAGGTTGAGCGTGAGTGAGGGTGTGAAGCCGACGTTTGGATTTCGGGCGGAGAAGGAGGAGGGACAGAAGATTGCTGGTGTGAAGGTTGTTGAGACGGGGAAGTTTCCGGGGGTGAGGGCTTGGGCTGGACGGTGGGAGCGGGTTGCTTGGGATGAAGGGGTGAGGTTGCAAAAGGGGGTTTATGCTGAGAATGGTGAGGGAGAGGAGGATTTTGATGATGATGAGAAGTTTTGGGATGGGTTCTTAGAGAAGGCTGACGAGTTAACGAAGTGATTGAGGGTGATGATGATATTTGGCGAATAATTGGGGATGAGTGATGATATTGTGCGAGGATTGTGTAGTTGGTCTGTTGGGAGACTATGATGTTGTCCAACAGAGGATTGGTCGTCAGTTGAACTTGTGATTCTGATTCAGTCAGTTGATTTGAATAGCAGCGCTTACCGTCTTCTTGTAAATCTAGCTCGCTAGCATCATTCAGATATTAATTTCTTCGCCTTGCTACTACTCGTAAAATGGTCAGAGAGTCTCTGTCAGGACGCCAATAAGGTATGTCGAAAGAGTTTCAGATCGTTCAAGTTGTTCAGTTCAGCACTGGAAACGGTCTTTGTTACAATAATCATGAAGATGTCATAGCAGAGCTGACTGAGTGCGAGATTCGGTCATATTTACTCTGCTGAACGGCCAAGAAGGCTTAGCTTTCGGAATACCGATGCTACAGCAAAACAGGCGAGGCTTATAATGCAATACCGAGTAGTCGTACTTACTTGTGTTTCAGATCTCGAGATCCAACTAATGCCTACTCCTGCTACTGTGAGTTGCCTCTTGACGTTGTAAGCTTAAGCGGGTCTAATGACATAGACCAAGCTCCAAGAAGTGTTTAGAACAGCTGGAACTGACAATAATAGAAGTTGCCCGACCCATTTTGTGGCAGCTAGGCTAGCCGTGCCGAACGTTGCGCCTAGTACGATTTCCTAGTGTAGCCCGCTTTCAGACTGGGACTAAACGTCCTAGAGTTGTACTTTGAAGTAGTCGTCAGATGGCGGTGGAGTGGCTAAGAATGGAGGGGTAGTAAAGTTTTTTTTTTTGGAAGGATCTCGATAAAGTCCCTGAGGGGTGTTGTGCAAAAGAATATCTCGACTGTCTTCCACAACCATACTGGGTCTCCTACCACAATATCTTCTGTAATGAAGTATTGATAATCAGCAATATATCCAGCCGATGGGCAGTTTTCGGGACTTCTTTCGGGAAGCCTTGCAAATATCATCATCGAATCTTGTTTCTTTGCATCTGCTCCAGTGGCGAGGCAACAAACACCTTGGCCAGACCTAGAGCTTTTTCCTGTCTTGTTCAACTCTCAACCCCCACCATCCACAAACCCACATCTCCACAGAGTCCGGGCCTCCACACCTTTACAGTATCCGCTCCATCCGAAGTTCATCCAGCTTCCCTTGCTGTCTGGGGCGTGTGCGGCTCGAAAGGCGAGAGGTGCAGGACATGGTCGTAGAGCTAGCGAAGTCATATGTCATATGGCAGCTATAGTAGGGCCCGGGATGGTGGATTCGTAAGTGTTTGGTGGCTCATGAGCTCTGGGGAGTGAGAATTTCGGGTTTGTCAAGGCGGGGAAGGTTTCGAGGACGAATCTTTGGCTGGGCCTGGTCAGCCAAGTGCAATTGGTTGAGGTGGGCGAGCTGTAGCTTGAGCGTGGCAATATCATTGAAAAAATGAAGCTTTGGACGAGCTCAAGAAGAAGAAGAAATTATTTGAAAAGACGATGGCAATTGACAGCCGTGGTCTTGGCAAGGATCGGGCCCGACCACCCCGGGCCCGGCTCCGATTTGCTCAAGCTTCTGGGGGAAGAATCGAGAAATATAATTTCTCCGCAAAGGAACTCCACCTCCACCTCCACCATGACATCCGTGACTGAGGGCAACCTGCTCGAATACCGCCGAGAACAGCATCAGCAACGGCTAGCTCTGGTGCATTTCCAGATTCAGGATACCCGACCGTCAGCATGAGTTGCTGAGTGGTTCAGACACACGCGTTGCATGTCAGTCCACCAGGATGGAAGAGGGAATGACGCCAGACGATCCCATGCGGATACTCGTATACTACACTGCTGCACGTTCTGAGAGCCGCGGAGCCGCTACGTAAATGCTAGTCACTTCGACCAGGTTGATTTTGCTGTAAATGTCGATCTTCGACTGGTAAAGAAAGGGTTTGGGCAGCTTTGGCGGAGAGATCACCGGATGTTGAGAATTCCATAGCGCCTGGGTGGTGGTTTACTAATATATAAAGTCTTCGCAATGCCGCATTAAAATTCAAGAAATAGTCGTGCTCTATTTGTTTAGAGTTGATAACTTCTGCATCATATTGAAGTGAACTGAACTTCATCCGCCAAAATGATGTTCCAGTCGGTCGCTGTTGCTCTGCTGGCAACGACGGAATTTGCTTTCGCCTCGCGATTAGGCCCACGTCAACTCAACAACAATGTAAGACTCCCTTCACCTCCACTGCAACTACAACATTGTTCAATTTTGCTTCACCGCCACTCAAATTCTTAATTCAGACTTTTGATTGTCATAAACAATTTTGAGAGTCTCATCATCCTCAACTGCAGCCACAACCAAAATAATAGCACACACCGTTCCTCCCAAAATGCAGGGTCTACTGGAGCTTTTTGCTCTGGTCGGCCAGATGACAGGCTTGAATAGGGAATCACTGACTTCAGACCAGACTACGCCATCTAATGCGAGTCTTGCCTACTCTCCACCATTCTATCCATCACCATGGATGACGGGAACTGGCGATTGGGCCGAGGCTTACCAGCAAGCAAGAGACTTTGTTTCTCAGCTGACTCTACTTGAGAAAGTCAACCTTACCACTGGTATGTTTCCAAACCCGTTAATATTGAGATGTTCCAACCCCGCAATTCGTTTCCGAGTGTCACAGGAAATTTTCAAGAATCTTCACTAATAAACTACAGGTGTCGGATGGGAAGGCGAGCAATGCGTTGGAAACGTTGGTAGCGTTCCACGTCTTGGACTTCGCTCTCTTTGCATGCAAGATTCTCCTGTCGGAGTTCGATTTGCCGATTACAGCAGTGTCTTCTCCTCTGGCCAGACTGTTGCAGCCACTTTTGACCGTGGTCTCATGTATGCACGTGGTTACGCAATGGGATCTGAATTCAAGGATAAGGGAGTCTCTGTCATGTTGGGCCCTGTTGCTGGTCCAATCGGCCGTTCCCCAGCTGGTGGTCGAAACTGGGAAGGATTCTCTCCTGACCCATATCTCACTGGTGTTGGGATGGCCGAGTCCGTTAGAGGTATTCAAGATGCTGGTGTTATTGCTTGTGCTAAGCATTTTATCGCCAACGAGCAAGAACACTTCCGTCAAGCTCCAGAAGCTATCGGATATGGTTTCAACATCACCGAATCCATCTCTGAGAATGTGGATGATGTTACTATGCACGAGCTTTACTTGTGGCCTTTTGCCGATGCTGTCAAAGCTGGTGTTGGTTCCATAATGTGCTCTTACAACCAAATCAACAACAGCTATGGATGCCAAAACTCGAAATTGTTGAACAATGTTCTCAAGGATGAGCTTGGATTCCAAGGATTCGTCATGAGCGACTGGCAAGCACAACACACTGGTGCCGCATCCGCCAACGCAGGTCTCGACATGACCATGCCTGGAGATACCTCATTCAACACCGGTTACAGTTATTGGGGCTCCAACTTGACTTTGGCCGTTCTCAACGGAACTGTCGCACCTGCTCGTCTCGATGATATGGTTATGCGTATCATGACACCTTACTTTTACGTCGGCTTGACCTTGGACGAGCCAGAGATCAACTTCAGCTCATGGACAAAGGATACAATTGGACCATTGCACGCTTCAGTCGGCGCAGATATCCAACAAATTAACTATCATGTCGACGTTCGTCGTGATCACGGTGCTTTGATCAGAAACATTGGCGCGCGAGCTACTGTCCTGTTGAAGAACACCAACAACACTCTTCCATTGGACAGACCAAAGTTTGTGGCCGTTATTGGTGAAGACGCTGGACCAAACCCATGGGGACCCAACGGATGCGCTGATCGTGGTTGTGACAACGGTACTCTTGCTGCAGCTTGGGGATCTGGAAGTGCAGACTTCACATACCTAGTCACTCCCGACTCTGCTCTACAAGCACAAGCGCTACAGGATGGCTCTCGATATGAGAGTATCTTGGACAACTACGCTACATCGCAGATTTCGGCCCTTGTTTCTCAAGCAAATGCTACCACTATCGTCTTCGTCAATGCTGACTCCGGAGAAGGATATATCAGCGTCGACGGAAACGAAGGAGACCGCAACAACCTCACTCTTTGGCACTCTGGTGACGCACTTATCCAAAATGTTTCTGCTCTATGTCCAAACACCATTGTGGTCATCCACTCTACCGGTCCAACTTTGGTCGGTGATTGGTACGACAACGAGAACATTACTGCCATTCTCTGGGCTGGTCTTCCCGGCCAAGAGAGCGGAAACTCAATCACGGATGTATTATACGGCAAAGTGAACCCAGCTGCAAGAACTCCTTTCACTTGGGCACCAACCCGGGAGAGCTACGGTGCTGATATCCTTTACGAGCCAAACAACGGCGAGGGCGCTCCTCAGAACAACTTCACAGAGGGTATCTTTATTGACTACCGTGCCTTGGACAGAACCAACACCACGCCAATCTACGAGTTCGGATTCGGTCTTTCTTATACCACATTCGAATACTCTGACTTGACCATCACCTCTGCCAACGCCAGCGCCTACGTTCCAACCACAGGAATGACTAGCGCCGCACCCGTTCTTGGAAACTACTCAACCAACTTGAACGATTACCAGTTCCCGAACTCAAGCTTCCCATATGTTGAGCAGTACATCTACCCATATCTCAACGCAACGAACGCTTCTGCTGCATCAATGGACCCCAACTACGGACAAACTGCTGATCAATTTATGCCACCAAATGCCACTTCCACCGCTCCTCAGCCACTGCTCGCAGCTGGTGGTGCTCCAGGTGGAAACCCAGCGCTCTGGGATGTCCTATACACCGTCACAGCCACAATCAGGAACACTGGTGATCGCAACGGTGAAGAAGTTCCACAATTATACCTTTCTCTCGGCGGGCCAAATGATCCTCGTATTATCCTCCGTGGTTTCGATAGATTGAGCATTGATGCTGGTGAAAGCGCTACCTTTACCACCAACCTGTTGCGACGAGACCTTAGCAACTGGGATACTGTTCAGCAGAATTGGGTCATCACTGATTACCCAAAGACTGTCTACGTTGGATCCAGCTCCAAGAACCTTCCGCTCTCCCAGTCGTTGAGTGGTAACAGTACTTCTACCTTGAGAAGACGATTTTCGCATTAAAAGCTTTTGGAAGAGAAAAGACTTTTGGGATTGGGAAAATGACCGGATTATTATGACTTATGAATATTGATACGAATAGGCTTTTGCATTAGTGGTTAGCGAAGATTTTTATTTTGGTATTCCGGTTGGCCGGTCGATTGGAAGGATTGGCTGCTCCCATGGCCTAGCTGATGGGCTGGGAAACTTACCCTCGCAAGAGGAGATACATAGGTGATACGTATACATAATACATAAAATCTTAACATGGGATATCTTTTCGTTTTGTTGAAACGTCGTAGTACATTGAAACTCTCTCATAATCACATAAACATAAACAAGTTCGCTTAACCATCGGCATTCTACGCATCATATTGCTTTGAAATAGAAAACAAAAACAAAGCACCGAAACTAGGTATGCATATCCCATTCCATCCATCGTAAGAATGACTACCGATCTCATAGGCTTGATTTCAGCCATGATATATGGTGGCTTCCGCCGACCAATTGGAGCGACAGAACTGCATGTACGAATAGTAATCATTCCGACTGTTGTGAAGCCACACGTGAATTCGTGTTAGAAATGTGCGCCATAAAACGCCATCAGACGCGAGTCTTGGGGGAGCGCGTCTTCGATTGATGAACTTGCTTGATAATATGTTGTCTAGTTGTCAGACGGTGATGGAGTTGTTCCATGGGAGAGGAGAGGAAAGTCCGTGGAGAGAGATATAAGAGATTAGTTGTGGGCCTGGAGGAGAATCAATCATCTTCTAGCTCACAGAAAGATTTACATACAATCCACTCACAACTATAACAAGAAACATCCAAAATGCCAGGTCCAGTCCGTCCCCCCATCCCCTCATCACCCCCTTCTAACACCCTCTTCAGATCGTCACCCCCTCCGAGTGGCTCATCGCCCGCAAAACCCTCCTTACCAAAGAAAAAGCCGCCCTCGCAACCACCCTCGCCCTCCGCCACGAACTCCAAACCACCTTCCCCATGACCCTCGTCGAAAAAGACTACACTTTCACCACCACCACCGGGCCTGTCTCACTCCCATACCTCTTCCACGGCCGCAAACAGCTTATTATCTATCATTTCATGCTCGGTCCGGACGAGGTTAACGAAAGAGCTTGTGTAGGGTGCAGTTTCGTCGCTGATCATATCCCGAGGCTGGGGCATTTGAATAGTCGGGATACAACGCTCGTCGTCGTCTCGCGCGCGCCGATTGAGCGGATCATGGCGTTCAAGACAAAAATGGGCTGGACGTTTCCGTGGGTTTCGAGTCTGGGAAGTGAGTTTAACTATGATTTCCAGGCGACGCTGGATGAGGAAGTGAAAAAGCCGGTGGTGTTTAATTACAAAGAGACGACGGGGAAGGGGGAACGGCCTGGATTGAGCGTTTTTGTGAGGAGGGAGGAGGGGGTTTGTCATTCTTATAGTACGTATGCGAGGGGTTTGGAGGGGCTTATGGGGACGTATGCGTTGTTGGATTGGACGCCGGGGGGGAGGCGGGATGGGGGGAGGGCGATGGGGTGGATGTTGAGTGGGGAGTATGAGGGGGAGGGTGGGAGGGGTGGGTGTGCGTGTGAGGATCGGAGTGAGAATGTGATGGCGAAGGATGGTGGGGATATTGATGGCGAGAATGAGAAGGAGGCTTGATGGATTTATTGGGAGTGGGGAGTCTGATACTCATCAAGCTACGTTCTGTGATACGCTTGCTTTGGATCAGAAGTATACAGTCGCTAAAAGGTTTCTTCTTGATCAAAGGAATTTGATGGCCTAGTGAGCTGAAGAACACTTGACGATGCGTAGTGAAAGATAGAAATTTTGATTGCAGAAAATCTTTTCCGAAGTTCTCGTAGACTCGTAGTAGTTACTATTTAGATTGTAAGTGCGGAGTGTCAAAGTAAAGAATCGAATACTCATCCAAAAACCCATCTTTTCGTCTTAAAAAGCGAGCCGGCCAAATTGAAGCTCAAGTCAACGAACTGACCCTGACTTCGCAAGAATTTAAGGAAATCCTAGTAATCCAAAATGTAATCTGCATGATTTTCTGAATATGCTCACCTATTGAGACGGTACAATTTTCAAAATTGAGTGTTGATGTTGTTGATGATGAAAGAAACTCCTGAGGTCGTTGCCATCAGACGAAGGCCATGCGCTCCGACTTTCGGCCCGCATGAATCCGAATCCGAATCAAATCAATAAACCTGGAACTGCAACTCTCCAAAGTTATATACTTGTAGGTGTTTACTTTTTCGGATCAAACAAGATCAATCTAACAAATTATCATCATTCAACCCGAAAACGAACCTACGCTCAAAATATCAAAAAATCGCAAGTATTACAATCATTTACCCCACCAAACCCCCCAGGAACGATCACGATCGCGTACACATCAAACGACGCGCCAAATCAACAACACCACTTCCACCTCTTCCACAACACCACAAAAATGGCACAACCAGAAAAATCACCTTCCCCACCCCCGCCCGTCCCAACACCACTCACCCCAGGTCCCCGCGCCACGGCCTTCACTACTCTGTACTCGAAAACGCTGACGGCGACACTCAATGCTATCTCGTACGATGCGTTCGCGGCTTGTTTCCCGGAGATTGCAAGGAAGGCGCCGGGTGCGTTGAGGGTTTTTCATGGACAGTTTTTAGGGAGGTTGGAGGGGCTTGCGGTGGTGAGTGATTTTTTTTTCTTTTTGGTTTGGGGAGGGGAGAGGGGAGGGGAATAGGAGGGGGATATGGGAAGGGGAGATGAAGGGCCCATGGGCAAAGAGTGAGGGCTAATGATTTTACAGGAAGAATTCAACACCATCCTCACGGAACGAAACGTCGTCTCCAACCTCAATAAACTCGAATCCATCATCTCATCCGCGCGATACCTCAAAACAACAGCTGATTCCTCTTCTACAACCACCACCTCTCAACCTCCTCCTCCGCCACACACACTACCTCCCTCCGCCCTCCTAACCGCCCACCTCAAACCCCATCTCGCGGCCCAGCAATCACATCTCAACGCCAAATTGCAGACGGTGGAGAGCATGAATGCCACGCTAGCAGACGAGATTGAGGGCCAGAAGAAGGAGATTGAGAGGTTGATGAGGGGTTTGGGGGGGTTGGTGGGGGATTTGGAGGATGCGTCGGTGGAGGTGGGTGGGAGAGGGCAGGAGTTGGCGGGGGAGGGGAGGGGGGTGGAGGGGTTGTTGGGGTAGTGGGTTGGGGTTGGAGATATTGTGGGTTTGGGTTGTTGTGGAGTGGATTGTGGATGGAGATTTGAGTTGTATACGAGGATGTTTGTGAGGTGAGTGTGTATGGAGAGTTGGCGTCATAGGATGGTTTAGAGAAGGGAGGGAAGAAGGCGACGTAAGAATGAGGAGAAATGCTTTTGAATTGGCACATCAGAAGGGAAAGAAGAGGATGGAGGGAATTATGAAAAGTCGACATACACAGAAAGAGACAGGGTTTTGAACAGGCGTATCGGAAGGAAACAGGAAAGGAAAGATATCAGGAGTCCGGCGTTCTTTTGCCATCATTCATCGAAGGAAAATACAATACCAATTCACAAGGCAAGGGCGCCTTACCATCACGATTCCTGTTTTGAATCAAAATCCTTGTTGAAGAGCACAAGGTGGATCGAAAACAGTGTAAACTCATTTAAAACACAATACAACAACTCGATCATACCTCGTGGTACAAGGCCCCGTTTACATGCTGAAAATGGTCAAGACTGCTCAGGTAATGCTCGCACGAAACGAATTAGCTACTACCCCCCCTATGAAGTCAAAAAGTGATTTTTTCAACTAATACCAGACGATCCATCGACAAAATCGCGAAGAATAAAGCAGATTTGTTAAAAAGTCCTCAATCCTAGAGTTACGAAACTATTTGCAGCAAGGAAGCTGTCCAGTTTTGAACTTTAGATGTAGTCTTTCAGACAAGCATGATTTTGTACCCGAATTGTATACCTCTCGGTTCCGCGATATCCCTTGTCCTAACGTGACCCCTCGCTCACCGGCTGCTCTCCAGCAGAGCAACTTGACCTCTCAACAAGCACTTGTAGCGCTGCTGCAGACACTAGCATGCGTCTGGGATCCTCTAATTCAAGATCCTCGTCGATAACTCTGGCGGGTGAGAGTTGAGAGTTGAGAGTTGAGAGTTGCGGGGAACATTTTTAAACCTGGTAGCCAGCAACATGTCACGGAGATGTCAGATACATAGTAGCAGACTTGTTAAGATGGAAGACCGGAGGGGAAATGTAGTGGAAGTAACGTTTGATTTCTGGATTTATACGAATGTAATGGCATGCACATGAGTGATGAAAAGAAAAGAAAAGAAATTAAATATACTAAAATAAAAGATCTATTTAAATCCGAAATAACCCCGCTTATCAAAACAAAGAAAAATGAAAACTAGAATCTCCAAACCCCAACGCCAAAAACTCCATATCAGACAAAAGAAAAGAAAAAATCTAAACCCGCGCTGTCTATTTTCCAAACCCAACGCCTTCAGCAAACCGCAACCCTATTTAAGACAAGGTCACGAGCGTAAAAGTCGGCGGTCCAAAAGTCGTCGGTTTCGGTGCCGGTGGCGGGGTCTCGGGAATGGGGATGACCTGTAGACCGGCCGAAGTTGTGAGCGTTGTGGTAGCCGTTATCGTTTCCTTGGGGCCTGTGACGGTCGCCGTGACTGTTTCCTTTGGAGCCGTAATGGTGATGGTTTCTTTGACTGTTTCACGCGGGAGCGTCTCGGTGACGGTCTTGGTGAGGGCGTCGGGGGCGGCTTGGGTTACGGTGACTGAAGCTGTTATTGCTGGTGGTGCTTCGGCAGACTTGGTCACGGTGACTGAAGCTGTTACTGCTGGTGGTGCGGGAGCGACTTCAGTTACGGTTGTTGGGGCTGGGGTTGGGGTGACGGGAGCAGCTGGTTCAGCAGACGAGGCGGTGGGCTTTGGCTCTGGGACTTTTGGAGTTGCGGTTGGCTCTGTTGAAGATCGAGTGGTTGGAAGTGTAACGCTCGTTGCGAAAGTGACGGTGGTCGTTGGCTCATCGACTGATGTTGTCGTTTGCTCGGTAGGCTCGACGGGAGTTGGCTTTGGTTCAACACTCTCTGTCGTCTTTGGTGGTTCGACAGACTTTGAAGCAGATGCCGTTAAAGTAAGAAGCAAAGTGGTCTCACTGACAAACGAAGGCTCGGTAGGAGCCACTGACGTTGGTGCTGGAGGAGGCGTGGTTGTTGCGGCAGGTGAAAGCAGGCTAGATGCAACCTCAGGGGTCCTACAGCCAACAAAGACACCATTGGCGTTGTCCATTGGAACTGCAAAACATTGCTCTCCAGAGGTTTCGCAATTCTTGAATTCAAATCTCCCAGTTGCTGGAAGACATGTTGCAACCTTGCCTTTGGAGCAAGCAATTTGACCCTCTTTGCAAGGAGTTTCAGAGGTTATCTTGGCAAACTCCTCGTTCCACTTTTGGGCTTCGACTCGGTTCTTCTCCTTTTCCTCAGGGGTCAGGATTATGGATGAGGTGGGAGGGGGTAGGACAGTTGGAAGTGCACTTGGACTTTCGGATGTTTTCGTGACTAGCACGCTGGAAGACTGGGTAGGTTCAGGTGTCGCTGACTTGGACTCGCTTGGGAACGTAATAATTACTGTAGCGGAGGACTTTGCAGGCTCTGGGCTTGCTGACTGACTAGCAGTTGTAGTGGTAACTGGCACTGGCGCGTTTGTGGGTGGCGGAATGATATCCGTATTAGTGAGTGTGAATCTTTGGACAGAGCTTGAGCTGGACACTGAAGTACTCGCAGGAGCTGCAGGCACATCACTTGAGGCAGATGTAGGTACAACTGGCTTTGCAGGTGCCTCGCTCGATGCTGTCGTTACTGGTGGTGCTGGCGGCGATGTCGAAGGAGGTTGTACTGTCGTAGGAGGCGCCGTGAAAGTCTCGCTGGAAACCGTAACCAAGGTGTTTGGGTTGTTGAATTCAGGAATTGCTGATGGTGTTTCTAGAATGTTCGCAGTTGTGGCAGATGCTAGCGATGAAGTACTGGCTGAACTCGCGCTCGAAGATGCTGAGCTCAAACTTGATACGCTGGCAGTACTTTGCAATGTGGAAGATGTTGCCGACGAGACTGTGCTTGGCTGAACCGACGGAGTAACAGGAACAAAACTTGAACTTGCTGATTGAGAACTCGACGAGCTACTAAGAACCAATGATCGGCTGCTTGAAGCGGCATCGGCGCTGGTTTGGAAGGCTGAGCCGGTCGACGTAGTTGCAGCTAGAGAACTGCTCCCGACAGAAGAAGCTACGACCGTTCCTGATGAGAGTGTTTCCGATGAGCCAGTAAACTTGTCAATCACTGAAGTAAGTGCAGGCGCCGCACTAGGAGCTAGTGTGGCTACTGATGAATTGGTTCTATAAATCATGTTAGCTTTATACCACTTGGTAGGAATTGAGGGACCTACACAGCACGAGCCTGTGATCGGGGTAGCGGACCAGCCGCTGTATATACTGAAAAGCAAAGGACTGTGTAGAGTATTTGAAGAGACTTCATGATTAGGATTAGTCCTATAGGACTAGTGTTGAGATTAAGGACAGGAGATGGTAGATCTCAAATTGTATCGGGAAGATACTGTGCCGGGATATGTACTGAATGGAGTAATCGGAATGATTATCGAAGACCCGCTGAGGAATCTGTGTATTGACTAAGGAGTGTGAGTTAGTTATAGGATGTCAGTATTGACCAGAAAGAATTATTTCGGACAGTGCAAATGAAAGTATGACGAAGGAAAGAGAGAAAGAAACTCGTGACAAGTTCCACGGGGAAGAAGTCATCTTGTACCATGATCTATACAAAGCTCAGACTTGAATGGCTAACAGATGGGGACCTTTGGGGGCCCAGACCATAGGCTACTACTGATGCTTTGTCTGCTTCATTGTGGGTTCTTCGTTGCCACGACCCGGCGGTAGAAGAAATGAAACCTCGATATAGACAGTCGAGAAGCCACCAAGATGGCATCATTCAGACGACGGTGACTCTGAGATCGGATGGCTGGACGTGGCAGTTTGGGCTGGGAGCCAATGGAGGTCTCTTTGTGTTCTTTGAAGCGAAACGACTTGGTGGCGGTTAAGAGCAGATGTTGTTTTAACCGAGCGCCCCTTTGAGGCGAATGGAGGGTTTCATTGGCTACCGAGAACGTGTAAATAACGTGGTCGTGCGTTCAAAGAAACAACCACTGGGCTAGAGTTGTGTTCACTCATTTAATCTTAAAGGGCGACGAGAGTTTTAAAACGCGCGGGTGTATACAAATATAGATAGATGGTAGAAGCGCGACCACGAAACACGCGTTGAAGAGGCCAATGGACGGTCATTTAGCAGCTTCGACGGTGTTGAACATCCAGAACAGTACCGCACGAGGGCGCCAGTCGGCCACTTCTGCAGGTGTCTTTTGTATACGAGACGATTCTCTTTCAAAGAAGGTTTGATGTGCTGGCGATGTAGTTGGTGTTGGCGACCACAGAATCATAACACGTGACTGAAACAAAGACAACCCAATCAGAAAGACCTTTATGAGATCCAGAACAGCGGGTGCAGTTCGAAGCCACGAAGAAGATTCTAGTTCATCTAGTTTATCTGTCATAGATGTCGGAAATTTTGTCGGGAAAGAGAATTCACGTGATATATTTCAACATGAATAACTCTCTGGAACTCCCTTTTTCTAATTCTTGGAACTTCCCGAGAGGCTTGTTTGATACGAAAATTATCGTACGATTGAACTTTGGGTACTTAGACTGTTGTAGATTGTCACGCAAGTTTCCGATCCCGTGATACAGCGCTTTTCTGCTCAGAAATCGAAGGACTTTTTTTTGATCACATAACTGAACATGGAGAGAGCTTCAGTGAAACACATCTCGGTGAAATTTTCTACGTTGTTCATATCCCAAAAGACGCTTGACGTGTTTTAAACAAAATACAGATGACATCGTCCCATTCCCATCCCGTGACCCACCTCGTACCCGCTGCACATCAATGTCTTGCGTCTCGCATCACTTCCCGCGACATGCAACAGAAAAGGCATCTCCATCCCAAAGCAGCCATGCGCATCCTTCTGCCGGACCAACCACAGGATGCCGGCGAGTTCTGTTGCAAATCGCTGAAAAACGAGAGACGGGAATCCGGAATGCCGGTGACGGCACGTCTGCTGTTGGGATGCAGTTTGCGAAGTTCTCGTTGCGTTCCGTTGGGGAATGATTTGCGGGATGCAGTGCTAAGATTATGCGGCTGACAGGGGAGGGAGATCGAGATTTGATGGGATCGAAGCCTTGTGAGTGTTGCACAGGTGATGGAGTTGGTACTTTGGTGCTTTGGATGAGTCTTCTCGGTTGGTCTTGATACAGTTGTGAAGTCGTATGTTGTTGGTTAATCTAGTGTCTGTTCAGCTCAACATCAACCTAGAGCCGACTTCTCCAATGTAGAAGAAGGCGAACTTAACTTATCAGACATAAGCAATTAGCACTGGGTTGGGATGCATTCGACAATAGTTTGGTATCGAGTGTATTTCACATATGAGTTTCCAGTGTACACTACTCGTAAGAATAGGGCACTTTCAACGCCGTCTGACAGACATGTCTCTTTCCAGACGCTAAGGTAGGAGTAAGATTTATGTCATTCTAGGCTGCTGCTACTTTCTTAGGTCACATAACTATGGCTTTCTTTTCGTCTCCTGAAGCCAGAACCAATAAGTAAGACTTCTCTTAGTGGTCACTTCAATCTGTTACAGCCTTTAGCCTAGTCTTGACCCTTACCAACCATTTACTGCTAAAGAAATTATGCCTCTTCACGATTTAACCACCCAAAAGCAACAGCCAACCATCACCAACTCTACGAGCTCCTCATCTAAACCTCAAGACCGCTCTCTTCATCACAACACCTCAATGTCAGTCATCGAAACACTTCGTCAAAACAGCGTCAAAAATCCGGAAAATCCCCATCTTGTACATCTTTCCTCAATTAGCTCTTTGTTGCAGATCGCAATCAAAGTTTGGTCTGCAACAAAATGGTGTGGGACGGGCTGAAAGAGGAAAGGCGTTGTAATATAGGTCTAAGCCACAACAGATGAGATGAAAAAAAGTTGTGAGGCCTCATTGCGACTTGCAACAAATTATGCATGCTTATCAATCGGGAATGTGTTTTTTGAGAACTTCCCATGTGAGAATTATAATAATGATGAGATATGACTCAAGAAAATATCTTGATGAAGATGCCCAGAATAATCGAAGAATCATGCGTTGAAAATTCTTTGTTTGGATCCTACAGGTCAGATATCACATGATTCACCAGGTCGATACATTTCGCGCCATACCCTTTGTGAAAATGCTCACTTTCTGTTGCAAGTCGCAATTTTGAAGGGCGACGCCCTCAAGGACCCCGCAGCTCCCAGGGCGAGGAATCGGTAATCATTCCTGTTCCTGGAGTCAGCCCTCTTGCGTGTGAGACCTGAGAGCGGGGTCAAGTTTTCAGTCAATGGCCCAACTTGCGTGAGAGCGGGGTCATCGCATATGTTTTACTGCCAGCAGAGGGCGTCAACAGTCTTGGAGGGCGCTCTAATAGCGATGTCGAAATAAGGCTATCGAATTCGAGTAGTCCGATTCATAGTCGTAGCGTTGACGCTGGTTGCTATTGACCTTCAAACCCGCTTACGAGGTTCATAAGCAGAAGCTGACCTAATGCCTGGAGATAGAAGTTTTGCTATGACTATAAAGTTCAACAGGCAGTGACAGGTAGCCGCCAGGTCTTTGAGCTCAACTCTCAAATCGACAATATCAAGGCATTATAATGAATGAGTTCGAAAATTCCAGCCGCAGAGACTAGCTTAGAGCATGGTGCAAGATAGGAAGAGAATTCCAGCCCAAGGAGCTTGCGACCCTTTCTTCCAGTAAAATTTCGTAGTGCTCAAGGATCTTAAAATCCAAGTAGATTCAGGATTCGAATCTTCGGTCTGAGGAAGATAGAGTTGAGCAATTGATTAAAGACAGAGCGTGGAAGAGTAGGTACCTAAGGAGTGTTGATCACGATCACGATATCTAATGAACCTTGGAGGTTTCGCTTAGCACACACACCGACTATTGCATCAACCTTGTTCGAGGACAAAAGCACAATGTACGGTAGGTAAGGACTTATGTACCCACATAGGAGAACGAAATACTTGATCATTTGCCTATTCCTGAGCCATACGAACTTCGCAAGATCATTTGCTGCGTAGTGTTGCAGTAGAGATAACAAGCCATTGCAAGAGAAAAACGGTAATAGAGCGTCGTATCGGAATCTTGGAACAAGTGAAAGTGAAACAAAAAAATCTGCAAACCCGCGCGCTTGTACTCAACAGCACCAAACAACGAAAAGAATAGAGACGACAGTCGACACTCGCTCCTGCATCATGGCTCCCTAGAGGAATTTCGACGAGCCAGAACCACAACAGGCAGGAGCAGAGGCACATCGCTATGCAGATTGCTTAGTCCCGTCGTTGAGAACAGCACATCCACCCGTTGGAACACTGCAATGCCGACGATAGCTGTGCTCGATGCCGCCTCAATCAATTCAATCCCTTCATCTCAATTCGAAAATGTCTTTCCTTCCTTGAAATCCGCGACAAGTGTGTTGATGATACAACTCCCTTCATCGTACCGAATCCAAAAAAAAATGCGACGCGACGGCCATATGAAGAAACGGAGGTCAATCAACCACCCCATAGCCAAACCGACATCGAGAGTCTCGCAACGAGCTCTTGGGAGTGGAACATCCAGGTTCTGGGAATCTAGGCTCTGCAGCTAGAGTATTCAGCACGGTTCTGCTAGTGGCCGATGAAGTTACTTCGCAGAGCTAAGTGCTAAGTGCCCGTCGTCGCCATCCCCTCGTCTCCCACTTTTTTAAGTCTGCCCCTTTCAGCGGAGTTGTTCCTCCTGGTATATGGGTACGCCGAACCGTATTGTCGCCGAAAATCCAGTGCGAAATCTCGAAAGGAAAAGATTGGGAGAGCGGCAGAATATATAGTTCTTTGAGTCCGTCACAGCAATCTGGAGCTCAGCTCCGGGCGCGACGGTGCGATAAGCTACGTCAGGTGGGTTTGCGAAGCACCAATGCCCTGTTTATCACTTTCACTTTGCAGATTCGTATCTCCGCCAGCTTTCAACAGCCAATTCCTGCTTGTTAACAATGCCCACGTTTCACCAGCAAAAGGCTGCTTGGTCGCTTCCCAAAGCCCTACCGCTTTTGAATAATTAATTCACGTTCTTGTTTCTGTCGCCCTTCATCCAAGCTTTTGGGGACACATCCAATTCTTTCCCCCAACACCTCTTCTTTACCACACAATCGTGAAGCCTCACACTCACAATGGCACAGGAATACTCGAAAGACGGCGCTGACTCTGTGGAGTCACCGCGCCCGTTTCTCAGTCGGAGTCAACCTTCTATCCATCCAGGGCTTCACCCTTCTGTAACAGACGTGCCAGTCACTCCGGCTATCGACAACTCAGCATATCAATCTGGCAGCAGTGGTGCGGACGAATCATACTTTACGCGCAACATACATAAGGGAGGGAATAACACAATGGCACCACAATCGCCTACAGAAGCTGCCTCTGGAGCAACATCGAACCAAGATATCTTACGCCGAATGAGTATGGGTAGCCCCAAAATGCAGAGGAAGGATTCACTTTTCGAGATTGATCCCCGCGCCGCGAACCCATCATTAAGTCTTAGTGGGGGGATGATCTCAGCAACTTTCTGTATTCCATATTCTCTGAAATATCGCAAGGGACAAGCTTGGGTATGTGGAGCTTGCGTGGCTGTCTTCTATTGCTAATATCAATCTAGGGCTTGACCTCTCGTCGCGGCACGTCTGCCCTCTTTGACTCCTTCACATACCTCTCCTCCGACAAGACTCCATGGAACCATACCCTTGTGGGCTGGACTGGAGAAATCGATAACTCAGTCGACCTGACCCCTCCAGATACCCCGCCAGCAGCAGGTCCTGCACAGGTTGTTCCCCTCAACAAGAATTCTGCGCCAATTCCAGTTGATGCGTTTGCACAACCTGCCGCGCCAGCGCAAGCAGATGGAATACACATTAGCCAAGCAGACAAAAAGCAGTTGGAACGACAACTGGCACATGAGAAATCAGGTAGGACGATACCGGTATGGTTGGCAGACAATGTAGAGAGCGACGGAGATGGAGATATTACACTGAAAGATCAAGCACGTTGGAGACGATTTGCTGAATCTGAGCTGTACACTCTTTTCCACTACAAACAGCATGAGCCTACGAATGGTCGAGCAGAACGACAAGCATGGGCCGACTATTATCGGATGAACCAGATGTTCGCAAATCGTATCCTTGAGGTCTATAAGCCCGGAGACATCGTCATGATCCACGACTATCACCTCCTTTTGCTCCCGAGCATGCTACGACAAAGGGTGCCGCATATGTATATATCCTTCTTCCTACATATCCCCTTTCCTAGTAGTGAGTTCCTTAGATGTCTGCCTAGGAGAAAAGACGTGCTAGAGGGTGTATTGGGGGCCAACTTGATTGGATTCCAGTCCTACAGTTATTCGCGGCATTTCGTTTCTTGCTGTACTCGAGTCCTAGGCTTCCCATCGGATTCTGACGGTGTTGATGCATACGGCGCAAAAGTCACTGTTTGCGTGTTTCCAATCGGCATTGATGCGGCCACAATTGAGCGATTAGCTTTTGATGATCCTGGTGTTGATGGCAAGGTAGCTGCATTACGGGAGATGTACAAGGGAAAGAAAGTAATTGTTGGGCGAGACCGTCTGGATACAGTAAGAGGTGTGGCACAGAAGCTTATGGCATTCGAAACTTTCCTCGAGCGTTATCCTGAGTGGAGAGAAAAGGTGGTGTTGATCCAGGTGACCAGCCCTACCAGCGTCGAGGAGGAGAAGGAGGATTCGGGTAACAAGATCGCCAACAAGGTTGCGGAGTTGGTCGCAAAAATCAATGGTCTCTATGGCTCACTCGGTTTCTCTCCAGTTCAGCATTACCCTCAATATCTGTCACAAGAGGAGTACCTCGCTCTTCTCAGAGTCGCAGATATTGGTCTTATCACAAGTACCCGTGATGGTATGAACACTACCAGTCTCGAGTATGTTGTCTGCCAGCGGGATGACCATGGCCCTCTAATTCTCTCGGAATTCTCTGGTACTGCAGGAAGTCTCAAGGATGCTATTCATATTAATCCTTGGGATTTGTCTGGCGTTGCTCATCAAATCGATGCTGCGTTGAGTATGAGCGAAGAACTCAAACGCGCCATGCATAGTAACCTTTACCGTCATGTCACGACAAAAGACGTACACTCATGGTCCAGCTCCTTCATCAAGCGCCTCTTTACTGTTCTCGGATCTCATAACGCAACAATTGCTACTCCTCTGCTCGATAAAGCAGCCCTTGTCGCACAATACCGAGCAGCGAAAAAGAGACTTTTCATGTTCGACTACGATGGGACTCTCACACCAATCGTTGGCGATCCAGCTGCCGCGGTACCATCTGAAAAGGTCATTCGAACTCTCACTGCTCTTGCAGGCGACGAACAGAACGCGGTCTGGGTGATCAGTGGTCGTGATCAAGAGTTCCTTGGACGTTACCTCGGACATATCAAGAATCTTGGATTTAGTGCGGAACACGGTAGTTTTATGCGTCATCCTGGAAGTACCGTATGGGAAAACCTGGCCGAAACGTTCGATATGGGATGGCAAAAGGAAGTCATGGCTTGTTTCCAAAAGTACACTGAGCTGACACCTGGTAAGTATTTATGTTGCAAACTTTGAACTTCACTAACCTATGGCAGGCTCTTTCATTGAGCGAAAACGATGTGCCTTAACCTGGCACTACAGACCTTCTGACCCCGAGCTCGGCGCACACAACGCCCGCGAATGTCAAAAGGAGCTTGAGAAGACAGTCGGCAAAGCATGGGATGTTGAAGTTATGGCTGGCAAAGCAAATCTTGAAGTTCGCCCAACGTTCATCAACAAGGGAGAGATTGCCAAGCGTCTCGTCGACTCGTATGGCCGTGAGGTTGGTCAACCGCCCGAGTTCACAATGTGTCTAGGAGACGATTTTACCGACGAGGACATGTTCCGGGCTTTAAACCGTAGCCATCTTCCACAAGAACATGTCTTTAGCATCACGGTTGGCGCAAGCTCCAAGATGACCCTTGCGCATTGGCATCTTCTTGAGCCGGCGGACGTCATCAGCAGCATTGCTTTATTGAATGGTGGTGAGACGAACGTGGCTGACCTCGGTCCGCTTTCCGTGATTGAGGGCCATATTCCCGACCAGATGCCAGGGGAGCACATTCCCGATGAAGTGCCCGGGGACAAGCTCTGAGGGAAGGTTTTCGCCTCCCAGTACATGAAATGAAATGCACGATTGCGAGTCCGGAGTACTGCGCAAGAAAGAGTTTTATTTACCGCATGGGATGGATTGTTGTTGTTGTTGTTGCTGCATGAATATCGGGTCAATATGTGGAGATGAGATACCCACCATCATTGGTAAATAGACAAATCCAAAAGCATTGAGAATTACTTATGAGCTTCAAGTTTCCGAGTGATCGCAAATGTTAGCTTTTTTGTGTCTCATTGAAGGGTCGTTGTTGTGGTTCCAGGGTCGTGGGAAGGGCTGAACCGCCCGACTCCTGAATGCGGGGTTTAGTGGTTCTCGATGCCAAGCGTCGTGAAAAATCTACAGGGTTCTGCGGCTACACCGGCCAACCGTGGTTACTCGATCTATACGTTCGAAGTAGATGGGCGAATGAGGACTTCATCGCAGGTATAACACCGTATTCCTTGGGTCTGGGTTGGCTGCAAAGTCAGCTTGCGCGCATTGGCAAAACAGTACTAAGGGTTTTCTAGTGGCATTCTTCCATCGTTCTGTGCCTAGTGACGCAGACGGCAGAGAGTGAGAGGCCCTACTAGCCATTCACGAATATGGAAATTGCAAAATTACCCGAATCCCTTTGTTGTTGTTTTGTAATCCAAGGGTTTGCAGAAAATGTACAAGGTAGTTACTCCAAGGGGTCACCACTATACAGAAACCAAGGCGCCAGTACCTTTGTCCTGCAAGCCATCCACGCAGATTCACCTCTTGGGAGCCTTGACTTGCACAAATGATGCTTCCCCACAACTCAGAATTCCGTAAGAGCCTATCATAGTCTTTGATGCTCGTACTCTTTCTTGCTTCAACAAGGAGCCGAGATACGCTAGCTTCGTTATTCCGTAAACACGTTTCCGACTAGACAGATGACGCCCAATCCGGCTAGCTTGCGTCACCTATGGCTCCTTCCCCTGTTACTCGAGCTCGACATTTGGCATCGAGCGATGTCGTAACGTACTACAGATCATAACCCTCAAATGTAGTGAGGCTTAGAAGGCTCGGCATTCAGGAAATCTAGAAAGTTCGCTTCTGTTGGCAGTATATTAGGTATGTCTTGTCCCGTGTCTTGACTCTTGCTCCATTACACAACAGAAACTTACAAAATACAGTCACTCCCACATCCTCGACCTTTCAACTTCCGGTCAAACAACAATCTCATCTCCACACCGTCAAGATGCAACTCAAGTCTTGTCTTCCACTCGCTCTTGGAGCCATTGCTTCAGCCCAGAGTCTGACAGATGTCCTGGCAAACAACACTGCTGAATTGAGCACCTTGATCAGTATGTAAAATGATTCACTGTATGAAGTCGGCACTAATCGATCTCAGGTCTGCTCTCTGCTCAGCCAGCCATTGTCTCAGCTTTAGGGTCCGCCTCTGATATCACCATCCTCGCGCCAAACAATGCCGCGTTCGCAGCGTTCCTCGCAACCCCAGAAGGAACCGCAGCTGGCGGCGATCCATCTACTGTCGCAGCTCTTCTCACGTATCACGTTGTGAACGGTACCTTTTACGCATCGGACTTTAGCAGCACCCCTGCATTTGCTCCAACTCTCCTATCGAATACAACCTTTACCAACGTCACCGGTGGACAGGTCGTCGAGGCTGTGAGCGATGGTACCAATGTTACAATTTTGAGCGGACTTCTTGCAGAATCTAAAGTTGTGGCAGCTGTAAGTCGAAACCTCAATGCTTTGGAAATTCAATCTGACCTAGGATAGAACCTCAACTTCACCGGCGGAACCGTCCACGTAATTGATAAAGTTCTCACTATTCCTCAAGCCGCCGGTGCCACCGCTGTTACTGCCGGCCTCACAAACCTCGTCGGAGCTCTTACCCGAGCTGATCTCGTCAACGCTGTTCAAGGTCTCAGCGACGTTACCATCTTTGCACCGAGTAACGCTGCCTTTGACGCTATTGGATCCGCAACTGCCAACCTCTCTGTCGCAGACCTCGCAGGCATCCTAACCTACCACGTGGTGAACGGTACTGTCGGATACAGTTCTGCTCTTACCAACACCTCATTGACTGCTTTGAACGGTGGCAGCATCGATATTCGTATCGAGGGTGAGAATGTGTTCGTCAACTCCGCAAAGGTTGTCACTCCAAATGTTTTGATTGCCAATGGTGTTGTCCATGTTATTGACAAGTAAGTCGTTCCTCTTCATATCAAAACACGGCATCAAGCTAACCTACTTTAGTGTCCTCAACCCTAACCCCGCCTCCGGTAGCGCTACATCCACCGGTGTTGCATTCCCTGGCGCCACATCCGTGAGCAGTACCGTCTTCACTGAGGCTCCAACCCCATCTACCACTCTTGCGGGTGCTGGTGCTACCCCAACCTCATCCGGAGCTGCTTCTTCATCGTTGTC
This sequence comes from Glarea lozoyensis ATCC 20868, assembly GCF_000409485.1. Lineage (NCBI taxonomy): Eukaryota > Fungi > Ascomycota > Leotiomycetes > Helotiales > Helotiaceae > Glarea > Glarea lozoyensis. The sequence continues at coordinate 906,873 of NW_007360990.1, read as the reverse complement.
TGCTGGCGCTGCGGGTCGGGCTTTCCCTACTGGTGCAATTGAGATGGCTGCTTTGTTGGGTGGTGCTGGTGTTTTGATGAACTTGTAAAAATGTAAGGGAGGATGAGAAATGATAATGATGGTGCACGGAAGTGGTAATATGATGTGGTCGGGCGTTGTGATCATTGACTGGCTTTCTTATAAATGAGCAACTCTAAATAAATTTCATCGAGTACTTACATTTCCGAATGGTTTCATGTTGCTTCCTGTTGTTCAGAATTCACTTTGTTTTCAACCACATGATGATTGGCAAGCCTATCAGTATCTACACTTGCACATCTGCACTACTATCACGTATTTCTACTTTCCCATACGCACCATGCCCTTTGTGCAGGAAAGTGGAGGGTGGCAGACTCTCAACCCAGCGCGAAAGCGGGTAGCTCCGTGCTTGCAGCTAGCGTGAAGTCAAATCGACCACACCATCTCTAGGGTTCCGCGTATTCGGATGGATGGCGGATGTTATATCTGTCCTTACTTCATCGAAGTAAATAGGATAGGTATATGTTGATTAGTTTTTGTGGTCTTTTGATAGGGAAGTGGATGGTCGTAGTTGTTTCAGACTTGGGGTCGGGTGGCACGGATCAAGTGCGACTGAATCGATTGGATGTTTTTTGGAGGATTGTGGGACTGTGGGAAGATGGGATGGGGGTTGTGAGATGTGTTGATAGGGAGGGGATTATGGGGTATTGCTTGATTGGCTTTGGGGAGGTATTTGGTTCAGATTCGGTGTTTGGTATATAGGCTGGGTGATGGGATAGGGATACGTTCAGAATGGGATAATGGATATGCTACTTTCTGGGGGTGAAGCTAGCGCTCTCCGTGGTGTTGCAGATAGATGGAGGGGAGCGTGAGATGTAGTGTTTCTCTTTGTGAGTGGGTTGTTGATGGCATTACACGATACATTGACGTCTCGAGTGGCATTCTCTTCCCGGACGAGAACGACTTTTGGGAACTGTCTTTGTGAAAATAACGGTCTTTGATACTCTACGCCATTCTAGTATTCGTAGCATCAAGCGGTGTATGGTTTGGAATCTAGAAAAAAATGTTCGGTTGGTTGTCATTTTATACATTAACCAGACGCTCGGGAAACTATGGCTAGCGTGAATGCAGATATCATCTACCCCTACCCCGGCTTTCCGCGTTCCGCGTTCCTGGAGAGTATACCAGATAGTGTGTTCTTTTTGTGATTATATGGATAGAATATAAGAGTGTGGGGTTTGATGGTGTCGTTGAGAGAGTCACTGGGAGTGAATATCGGATACAAAATATTCGGACGGAGTAGAAGAAAAGAATGCGGGCGAGACATGAATGGTGCGCGCGAGCTGTGAAATGGGAGATCGTCGATTTCGACGGACACTGTAAGGGATCGACGTGAAGGGTGGGATATTTTTCATTGGATATCCGGAGGGAATTGGGTTGAGCAGTCGGGTTCGGCACGTGGGATGGGGGATGGGGAGGATGGTGTTGTGGATTAGTTGAGGAGAAGAGGATGTCAGTGAGCTGTGGAGTTTCTTTCGCGGGTAATTTAAATCATTCAATTGGGCGAGCGTAGTTTTTCGTCCAGATTGTTAGTTATATGAGAGTATTTCAAAGGCTTTGCGATGAACTACTTTTTCCCTCCAACGACATGTATAGACCTGTATCCCAGCCATTCCAGCCATGCCAAAGTCATAGAAGTTGGATCTAGAAGTGTTTGTTCGATTGGACATCATATTCATTGAATAAGTCGCTCGGGTATTCCAAATGCATAGCGCGGACATGAGATATGAAGCACTTCTTTATTTTATCATTGGACATAAAATCACACCGCCTCTCCTGCAAATTTCCACTCTAATGGACAGCTTCAACTTGAGTCTGCACGCTAAGCCAGCCTACGCGTATCTTAAGTCGCAAGAAGGAGCGTCTAAGATCAGCAGCACGTTTGAGAATTGGCAGCCTATTGCATAGCGGCTCGTATTTTGGGATCGGCAAGAAAATTTTGGGATGATGTATGATGTTGGAGACTGGAACAAGCACCTTTAACATGTATTCAAGCACACTTCTGGCTTTCGAAACTTCTTTTCTCTTCACAATACCTACTCCTTCGCCAGCCATACCATGAAAAGCAACAGCACACACATTCATCTCCATTTCTTTCTAAACCCCAGACAAGCTTCAATCCACTTGTCGCCCCGTTTTTACTCGTAGCGAAGCTGTTCAATGCCATGCAAACGGTGTTTAGAGTTTCATTTCTGGGAAAGATCGACATGCTAGACAAATGATCTTCTGGATTATCTCTCGTTGGAGATGGTTGTGGGCTAGTCCCTGACATCATCCAATTTCTGTATATGCGGATTTGAGATTGCGATTTGGAGAAGGGCGAATGTTTGGGGATGGCAGGATGGGACTTTTTGATCCGTGGTGGTGGTTGGGCGAGGCTAGGTTGGTAGAGGGTTGGCTAGTGAAGGATGGTCTGGATTTGAGATTGTGTTTGTGAAAGCTTAATACCGTCGATTGGCTTGAAAGGCACGAGAGTAGACAAGAGGATATTGAGGATTCGTGAGGCTTCAGATTTACGACTGACGATGATATGAGTACGAGATGTCGTTTCACGGCAGAGTGGCGGATCACGTGCCTTGCCCCAACCTGCAGGCTAAGATCAGATACCTATACCGTATGTAACTAAAATTAAATCTTCGGTACGGACCGTACCTGACTATGAACCTCGCTCTCACTATCCCCTAACCAACCAAATTCTCTACACACATGTTACACCTGGAATTATACTTTCCCGTCAATTTCCTGTTGCACGTCGAGGCTCCTACGGAAGAAACGTCCCACTCCACTAACCCCAAGCCCATCCTGCACAGCTGTTCAATCCCAGGAAAGAGGACCTGGAACGCAAACCCGCCCGTTCAATAATGCTCATTGTTCTTTTGTTGCATGTCGAACCTCACGGTTTGAAACTCCGTGCCAATGATGGGTGGCAGGATGGAGTGTTGGATATGTGGGTTTGAACTTGTGGATGCGGGCGTGAGCTGATGATATCTTGGTCGCTGGTAGCTTGGTCGGAGGCTCTAGAATTGCTCCTTGGAGAGGTATTGTTACATTTGTTGCATTTCGAACACCACGGTCTCACTTTCCGTACCAATAACGATCGTTTATAAGTGTTTTGCTTCATGTTGGGATAGATGAGTTTTGCGAGAGATTCATGGGTGAGAAGAGATCTTGATCGTGGGATCGGAGTGGAGCTCCGATTTGGCGAAGGTTTGGAGTTGTGATTTTTCGATCTGGAAATTAGGCAGGTGGGGACATGTATCTTCGGGGCTTAGGAAATTGAATATATGGAGAAAGTTTACGGTGAGGATGGGGTTGTCATGCCACGTGCGTGCGTTGAGTTTGATTCGCGGTGCTTATGGCGACTTGTTGACGTCGATGTTGCTGATGGGAAATATTTTCCGGTGCAATGCATGTCAGACTGATGCTGTTTTATTAACCCGATCGTCGAGATGTAGCTTTATCAAAACTTCGAGAATTTATTTTATGATACGATTCGGTCCTTGTTACGATGGTAGAGTGAACATTCTTATAAGTATAAAGGTGGTCGTTGTCTCTCTCAAAATCCAACAAACGACATCACAAAAAGTCAAAATATATTGGGATTATTTTTATTACACGACACTGCTAGCTCTCTAGATCCATTAGCCTTTTTTTCCGAGCCATCCTGTCGCCCCACTTTCTTAGTTATTAGAGACCATTAAACCAACTTGCTCGCTATCGAGTCAGGAGGAGTGTAATCAAAAGACTAGTTGAGTAGTTCCTGCAAGTGAATATTATGTCCTTTTTCATCCACCACTACCACTTCATCGTTAATTCGTCAAAGGCTCTTCCAAACCCCACTGTTTCCTCAAGCTTTTGCTGAACAACCTGGAGCTGTGCCGGGAACAGGTGAAGTGGCATATTGAAAGGTACTCCTTTGCCCAGTTTGTGGTGCATTCTCCAATGCAGCCATCTCGAATGGAATACAGCTGCTTTTGTGTGCAATAGCGGCAGCAAAGACTTGATAGACACCTGAATCTGGAGTATAACAAGCCACCCAAGAGGCTCCACGAAATGTGATAGCGGCATAAGCTGATTCGCCCGGAGGAAAGTACTCGCCGCGAATGAATGCGTTTGCATAGCCATCTGATGGAGGCCCATCACCAGGGAAAGTGAAAGCAAGTTGACCTGCGAAAGCTACATATACTTGTTGTCCACCTGGTGCATCGATGTCCTGGTTCTCGAGTTAGAGGACATGCGAAAATCTTGTGGGCCTTGAACATACCATTGAGCCGCTTGCTTTGTTTTGATTAAAGTTGATTGCTGTGATGTTGGAATATGTATCACAGCCCGCGAAATCCGCACATGGTCCAATGGTAGTCTTTCTACCAATGAAAAAGCCTCCGTATACAGCGTTAATCAGCTGTCCATCAAGAGGCGAGCCGGCTAGCTTGACAGTAGGGGTAACTCTACTAATCCAGTCGTTTCCTCCAGTTGGGAGCGGGAGTGGTGCTGCTGAAGTTGCTTGTGGGGCTGCTGCTACGACAGCAACGAATACAGTGAGAGATATGAAGGCCGTGGAGAGCATTTTGAATTCTTGTAGATGAGCTTGACGGAGGAGATCAAAATGTGACTTGAGAGGGAAATTGAGACAAGCGCGTATCTTGAATGTTAGAAAGAAAATACTGGCGGGAATATTAAATATATATCTTTGGCCTCCTATCCAAATTGACATCTCTTCACTTCGTTTGCATAGAACAAGCCACCAAAAATGTATATAAGCGTGAGAAATTTAATACGAGAATGCGATACAACGTAAAAACCCTTGCTTTTCTCCACACAATTGAATCAATTTCTTTAAATAAGTTCTTCCGAGAAGTGTGCCGCATCAGGCTTAATGGGAAAGTTGCCGCCCAAACAATTTACCGTAAAGGTTCATTAATCCGCTCTTGGCACGTAGGATCATGGGCAAATAGTCGAGTAATAAGATACGAACAGGCATATCAGTACCTGGAGATCTTTTCCAAGTGGGCTTAAGTGACGGGTAGGGCCTAGTGCATCGCATTTATGCAGGTCAGAAGCGTTTATTATTGGTAAGTTGTTGCCTAATGGCGGGGACTGAAAGGGCATGACGTCCATTTTCGTAAAGATTTACGAAATGATTTTCGAGATCTTCTTGGAATGGTTCGTGAGTGGCAATACTGCACAAGTTTGTGGAAGGTTTAGCGCCAGGAAACAGAGACACGACGTAAAGACGACGAATTGAAAAAATGACGTCGATGAGGTTATTCAAGTCGTGGTGTGGAATGAAGGTTGGAAGAAAAAGCTCGTTGGGTTTTACCCAAAGTCCTCACGCGGGGCGAATTAAGCGAGTTTCAGGTTTAGAACCCTGTAATACAAACGTGCTTATGCGTCATGAACGTCTGATGTTGAAGAGATTCGAGAAACAATTGAAGAAATCGAGAAATGCTTGTTAAAAAGAGAGAGAAGAAAAGTTTAATGTAAGCCATAGCTTTTACCGATTCTTGCGTTCCCTCCCCAACAGTGATTGAGGACGCAAAATCAGACTTCCTCGAGGTGTTGTTAGCAGTTACAAGACGGCAAGATCCCAAACGCATGGTAATCATGAGCTAAATACCGACTGTGCCTCTTGGGTTTTTGAAATGCATAAAGCTTGCATTCATCTTACAACCTTCCCCTCAGCTCATTCTTACAGGCTGTTGCCTAAACAATTGTCCGTCCAGAGTAGCAATTTGGCTTTACAAACGCTTAGAAGGGTGAAATGGCAACCCAAATCACTTTCCAGCGATCGCACAATGAAGAACCATATCCTAGTTCGGAACGAATGTTTGAAGAGAAATTCACATCCTTCGGCCTTTCAACGGAACGATCACCCAATTCGTTGATGACAATTTGTCGTCAGATAGCGGTTCTTCTGGCTGTACATGGCTTGATCGCGGAATCGGTGGACCTAATTGAACTGAGCGATAAGTTCTCTCGAAATGGAATCGTGCTCTCTGCAAGTGGCTTGTATTTTGCATTCGAAGCGGCGAATGTATGGCCCTGCACGGTCCCTGAAGAACACAAAACTGTCGAACATCTGAACTCCTTGGACACTGATCCACTTGGAGATTGGGGGAACATAGTCATAGACCCACGTGTAGACTGTCCACCACTTTCTGTGGATGAAGAAGGCCTGACAAGACTTCTAAAATACATCAACGGGGACCAGAAAGAGAGACTCGCTTATCCCAGTGCGCATTTTCCTGGTCGAGTTTGTATTTTATTCCTGGCAGATGCACGATCCATGGCAATAGACTTCGCTTTGCGATTGGGCCACGAAGATGAAGCGGAAAGGCTGCTTGTTGGTCATGGAACAGATCCTACATCTGTAGCCAAATCTAGAATCGCTTGGAGGTTGTTGAAGGATGGTAAGATGTTTAGTCGAGCAAATGTAGAGGAAGCTCGAGTGCAATACCGACGGCTCAGAGATGTTCTGAACAACCGCTTAGAGAAAGGTCCACTTGATCTTTTGAAGGACAAGACGTTACTGGAGTTGGTGGAGTTATTGGACAAGCACACAGTAGCACATGATGATGGTGATGAAGATGACCATCTTGAAGAATACAGGCTGCGCGACTTCCGAGGTAATCGCAGTATTCGCTACGAACCAGCCACGAACTCCCAAATATCAACATTGGAACACAAATTAAACACTACCCTTCCAGATGATTACAAAGACTTCCTCAAGATATCCAATGGGCTTCGATTCATTTGGAACGGCTACTTCAGGCAGGGATTTCTAGGCCAATTGAGCGACATCCAAAAGGGCGAACACATCCTACAAGGGAGCGATGCTCTCGAATTCTCTCTCATGGAGTGGTCCGAGCTACCTTTCAAGGTGGAATGGCCGAAGCTCGATCAGCAGCAGGCTCTGCATGTCAGCAGCTTGAATGAGGAAGGAGATGTATGGATTGTGGAACCGAGTCTGGTGACTGAAGCGAAAAAGGCGTTTTGGGATGTGTATAATGATCCTGGCACGAGTGAGGAAGCCCGGACAACTGCCTTCCGAGTGGTATCTGATCACTTTGGGAGTACTGATGGTTTTAATGATATGGAGTGGGCTGTTGTATCGTGGACTCATTGGGGGATGACGATGCTGGTTTGGAAGTCTTTTCGGGATTTTTTGGAGCATCTTGTTGTTCAAGGTGGAAAGTGAGGTGCAATGATGTATCTCTCCTGCAAATTGATGAATGTGTAGCTGAAATCTTTTGGTCGCATTCTAAAATCTCTAAACATATGTCCGTAGCCGTGGGGGTGGGTTGATTGACTCCACTACAGGCAACTGCAAATTATCCATCAAGCGTATGTCACTCTCACGACTCATGAGAACCAAATCACAGCGAATATGATGGTGAGTTATGTTGACCTCATCAAGTGATGCCCCCATCCAACTTAACGAATCTTAGCAGAGGCGAACACTTGTTGATTCTCAATATGATTCAAGCGTGTAACCAACGACTCTTCATTAGTTTTCATATTCTAAGATTGTGATACATGCATGATTTTTCATCCTCCAAAATGTCATCCTCCACAACTGACGCTCCCACACAATGGGCTAGCATCACTAGTTTTAACAGTCTGCATTCCCATCGATAATAACATTGATTCCCACATCGTCCAGGAACATCTGACCACAACAAGTCGAGCAATGATTCATAATACTACTGACTGACGATTTAACCTTATCAAGTCCTTGTTGCTTGTCGAATACTGTTTGGCCCTAGAGAACCGTTACTTAGGTTCTCAAGGGAAAATGGGTGATGGACTTACTGTATTACAGACCCTAATTTCTGAAGCTGAGTTGCATGCAAGCTGCTTACAGGTTCCAGTTGGGGTATTTGGATCACTCTGTTCTTCAAAAAGTATTCCGAGGGTGCTATCTACTTTCCCTTTAGTGCTGTGCTTCCAGGGCTGTCCAGGTACTGGGCAGCAAATTGTAGCTTTCTGATCTTCCTCTGTCGACTTTTGTCGGGGGGTGAGTTCAGCTTGTAGGTCTTGAAGCACTCTGTTAGAAATTAGAGCAACTTTTTCGTCTGCAGATGCTTGTGCTATGGTCTGTCAACTTCGTCAGTTTCGGTAGGCCAGTATTTATCTCTACGACTCACTACAGCGAGGAAGCTAAGCAAGGTTAACAGAAAGGATAAAAGAAGCATGATAAGATGTGATTTGAAGGATTATAATATCCAGATAGATCTACGGTTGTTTAAAGGTTTATTATAATGATGGAAGTTTAGGGAAGTTGGTGGACCTCAATGTTGGGATCGTCCAGCCTTTTATAGATGTAATAACTCCGAAGCGATGTGACTAAACTTTAGATGCGCACATCGTTCGAATTATTTATATACTGTGGGTCTAAATTTATACTCATGAGTCCGCTGCGGAATACTTGAGCACATTTGCGGGTTCTCTCTGATTACTTCATTCGTACTGAACCATACTCATGCCACCACTTATGATTCATTTTTTGTAAGGAGCAAGGTAAGAGTATGTGACAAAATTCTTTGGCACCAAGACTCGTGCTCATACATTTCATGAAGCTCGATGAACACGATAGTGCTGAAACGGAAAATGATGGAGCTATACGAAACGTGTTGTATGCTGGAATTAAGCGAGTACCCCCCTCCTCAACGAACCGCTGCAACTATCACAACTTTTCTTCTTCCACAAGACTCATGGGAGCAAATTCTGTGCTGGTTGAACTCCATGAGCTTCACTATGAATCAATGATTAGAGTGATATACTAGTCATTGGAGTTAGGAACGAACATGACTATCTCTATCCATACATATATATGCATCTGGTAGTATCCCAACCCCTATCATAGATCTAAAAGAAACAGGGACAATAATGCTGCTGGTACCCGGCAGTAATTTATTCCAGCTTGCATCTGAAAGATGAGCATGATAAAAACTACACCGACTATCATCTGGATTTTGCATTAGTTTGTTTATTTGTATCAGGGGGTTAGACATATGTCGAAATGATGAGCACCTTTACCTAAACAACGATTTGTGAGTTTCACTGACTTCATCGAAGTGTCACGGTGTCACCCATGTTGGTGGATCTGAGTAAAGATGAACACTTCTTATGTTGCTAGTTCTCAGAACATGATTCAAATATGATTTACTCTTCATTGTGTTTCATCTTCTAGGAATCTGTCACATGACTCTACTTCCTGAATTAATCTATCTTGGGACCCGAACCATGAACTGGAGCATCTACATTCTTCTCGCAAGTTGCACCCCCAGCAATAATGACGTTGAATCCCATTGAATCGGCAAATACTTGTCCACACGAGTTCGGGCAGTTGTGTAGAGTACTATTGACATAAGCACCAACCAGACCAACTCCTGCGTCCAGGTCGATCCTTTCATCCGTGACCTGAAAACTTGTTAGAGAACTTCGGAAAGTAAGATCGCAGACTTACTGCTGTAAGGTTTGTATTGCAGAAAATTATCTCGGTAGATTTGTCGCACCACATCTGCTTACAAGTTTTTGGTGGGGGAAGTGGCTTGGGTTTTGCTTTAAACATTTTGAGGTTGTCTCGGACTGTTTCTTTAGAGCTGGCCTGCCAGGATTGACCAGGTACTGGGCAGCAAACGGTGTTGCTCTTTTCTCCTTCTTCCCACGTTTCTTTAGCGAGCGCAATTTCTTGGGGTGTCATCGTAGGCCACGGGTGCTCTTCATTTGGATATGCATGTGCTAACGTCTGTTAAATTTGTTAGCGCCAGTATGCCTTCATGGCTCTAACTTACTGCAGCGAAAATGGCAACCAAGGTCGCCAGAAAGGAAGTAAAAATCATGATCTAGATTTGTAGCGTCGTAGTAGGAAGAATTTTATTCTAGACAACTTTATTTGATGTTATTAGAGGGTCTTTAGTGTCGTGGGTAAACTTGAATGTTGGTGGATCTCAGGCTTTTATAGATTTTGTAGACCGGCTCCGTGTGAATAAGCTTTCGAATTACTGGGTGATCAGTATGTAAATTCATGTGATTTTTAGCTGAGGAAGACGGATGAGTGTAAGGTGGAGCGGTTCGAGCACACCTGTCAGTTCTCTCCACGTCCTCGTTCCTCATTATTTTGAACCCTATTCATACCATCGCTCATGAGTCATTCAAAGTTGATACGAGGCATGCGAAGAGAAATCTAGGAAAGCCACAGCACTACCATGTCTTTTATGATGTAAATCAAATGCGACAGCAATAGAGTAGATAATGAAAATCGAGCTAGGAAGATCTATAGTCGCCGAATTAAGCGAGAACCCCCCCTTTTCTCTACCAACCACGAAAATCATCTTACCATTTTTTCAATTCCACAATAACATTAGTAGAAATCTGTTGCCTAATACAATTTATTGTTTTATTGGAGCCATCAAGAAGCACTAACGACTGAGATTGCACATAATGGTAATTAGTTCGATGTTCATCCGCACATGTCATAGCATTTAGCCCATATGATTAACACGACAAGGAACAGAAGAAGATACATTTATACTCACCCAAAATACAATGATTTTAGTTTGAGTGTTGCATAGATTTGGCGACTGTTGGTCATGGTCGAGGCACGTGTCGAACTTGGTGAGTTGGCACTATTGTTGAGTCGCTTTGTCTGGACAACAACTCACCAAAGTCTCATTCTTGACAGTAATATCCTTCATTGTTAGCAATATCTAACACAGCACAACTATCACTCATAGCTCAAGCCGGGTATAAATTTCGAGTTTCCCTCTACGAGCTTTCTCACCAAATCATTGTCCTTCAATGAAATACCATAAATTCGTATCTCACAACCGCAACATAAAAGTCAAATTGTTATCCTCTTCGCTATACTTAAGCTGAATATGTATACCATTACCTTCATCAGGAGCATCCTGAGAACCCTTTTCGCAGGCTTGTTGATCTCTGTGTCGGGTGCAAAAATCAATCAAAAGCGCACACCAACGACACACCCAAAGTACACTCCACTATGCCGTCCTGCCGGGGGGCAACCATCTTTGGAAGGAAGTAAAATCGAGAATTTCAATGCCAACATCGCGAAAATCAACAACCAAACCCTCTCACTTGAAATTCCACCAAAATCGTGCGAAGATATTCTGTGTACTGTAGATTCAAATATCCAGCTTTGCAATGAAGTTAGTCCTATTATTTCTTATCGCTCTCATTAATAGACTGTTATCCCTAAATTGCTAACATTTCCATCCTTGCAATAGAAAGAAGACATGAAAACCGTTGATAAGGCTGTTCTTCTTGATATGTTGGACAGTATCAGGGCTTACTGTGTGGATCCGAGATTTTACGGGCAAGTTTCTGATGGCAACGGCATCAATGTTGTCCACAGCACGAATTGCAATTTGACACCAGCTTCACCACGAAGTATTGCGCTGGAATTTGAAGACCGTTAATTTCAGACGTTTGGTGTTAAAAAAGCAGCGATTTGGACGGGAGACGATCGGAGGACTTTTGTTTAGAGATTCTAGGGTGGGATTGTACGAGTAATAAGTAACATATAGATCGATGGTTTCTTCAAACTCTTGTTTTGGATCAAATTCATACAGGAACTCATGAGTCGTTTGCATCCAGTATGAGACGTGAGAAAAGAAACCACAGAAATCTACAACAAACCATTTTCTCTTCTGATGTAGATCAGTTACGGAAATACAGCTGAAAATGTGAATTGAATTACATGTATAGACACCGAATTAAGCGAGGAGCACCCTCTCTCTTCGATTCGTGAAAATTCTCTTACCATTTATTTCTAGTTCTATAAGAGCCTTCGTGATAAGTCCGGTGGTTACTGCTTATTATATTCTTAATGTGATTATTCAGCTATACTAATAACTGAGATTATATCTAACGATAACTCGTTTCATGTTCTCGTATTCCGTTTGACCTAAGAAGGAACAAAGAAAGACACCTTGATACTCACAATTTACCGATGTTGATCTCTCATAGATAGAAAACTCAAAAGCGAAATGGAATATGAATCCGGTTTTACATGGGTTTGGTGACTGTTAGTCGTGGGTTCGGCACTTCTCGAGTTAGTACCATTGTTGAATTGCTTTGGCTGGACAACAACTCACAAAAATATCGTCTCTGTCAGTAATGTTCTCTCTTTTTATTAGCAATATACAACTAACCACAATCATTAGTCACAGCTCAAATCCGGGCATAAATATCGAGTTCTCCCTCTGGATCTTTCACTTCACATCTCTCGACAGCTCATATACAAATAAAACTTACCTGACAACTACCACACAAAAACCGAAGTATTTAGCTTAATCAGCTACGCTATATACAAACCTTCAAAATGTATACCTTTGCCTTCCTCAGAGGCGTTCTAGAGCTCTTTTTCGTCGGCTTCTTAATTTCTGTATCAAGGGCAAACATCATCCAAAAACGCCTACCGGCCCAACTCCAAGCCCCAACTTTCTATACCTATTGCTGCCCTGTAGGAGGTCAATCGCTTGACCCAGGAAGTAAAGCGGCGGATGTCAATTCCAACATCGACAAGATCCGATCGGGAAACCTGACACTGGAGGTCGAAGCAAAGTCATGTAAAGACCTCGTTTGCACCGGCGATTCATCTGTTCAGATTTGTACTGAAGTAAGTCATATCACATACCGACGCAAGAATTCCTGTATTACCACTTTAAACTTACTGATATTTGGCTTGCAATTTAGAATAATCAAAAGACACCTGGTAACAAGGATCTTGTCTCAGCAATGGTGCAGGCTATTAGTGTTCAATGTTTTGGTGCGCCAACCGACAATTGTGGGCAGATCTTTCATGAAACGGGCATCAATGTTATTCTCAGCAAGAAGAAATGCGGTTCATGAGGAATCATGAATTAGTAACGGTCTGTTTTAGGAAACAATTTAAACAGGCAACGACGGGAGGACTTGTGTTTAGAGATTTCGGGGTAGAACTATACAAGTAATAAGTGGCATATAGATCGTTGGTTTTCTTAAAACTCTTGTTCTAGCGAGATCACCACGTTATTTCCCAAGTGATCAAAATGTGTCAAAATTCCTGAAAGGGGAGGGCAAGTTTAAAAGCTTGGGTTGCGATTCGTGAAAGCTCAGATGCAGTCACATAATTGACTCGATGTCATAGCGTAGCTTCGTCTGCACTCACGAGTCCCATGTGAATTGGACTTGGTGGGTGAGCAATGACATCTTTCCTTGTCAAAATAATAAGACATGACACTTGTCATACTTGATATCTCTTCAGATCTTAGTCATAAAGTGTGACGAGAAACACGTCGCTGACTACTTGAGCATCGCTTTGGCCAACCCAACACATCACAAGTCTTGAAAATATTGCTGTGAGTGCCACTCTCGAACAGATTTCTCTAACCGTCCATCGTTTAGTATTTATTAGCACGTTTCTGATTCTCCCAGCATTATCCAATACAGACGACTGTGCAAGGTCTTTTGAAATATTTTACACTGTCATAAGCGATAGGAGCAATCTGCGCGCTCCGAACACCACGAAGAATGGACGGCGAGGACGAGATATATTATGTATTGGCAATATTCGCAACCAAAATTGTGTCGGCAGTATCTGACGGATTTGGGAAAAGTAGAACACTGGTCTCCGGTACTGTTACCATGCTCACTGGGTTGATAATGGGCTCCAGAAAGAACTCTGAAAGCGCTGAAGAAGTCTGATCAGTCTCCGCGAGCGAGAGGTGGTTGCGCGCATGTTTTCTCATTGAGCCTCGAAATAACCCCGATGTCCCAAGACTGTATGAATGACAGAAAGAAGCTTAAACTTACGTACGAGTTTCCAGATTAGCCTAACGGCGAAAGGGTTTGCGCACGTAGATGAGAACATTTTAGACTGTTGTGGGAGCTTAGGGAGGAGTTTACTTGATCTGTCTCCAGCGGTGTCAAAGTGATGCAGTATGTGGAACCCAAGATACTCTGCCGTACGCATCGGTAATACGGTCACTGAAGTCTGGTGACCACACCATCTGGATTGTTCAAGGACCGTTTCGTGGTACAGTGAAGGTGGTATTGTCGCTGCTTATGTTTCACTTTTTTGAAACAAGATCGCATGCCTAGCACAATCCTGTCAGTGTTATTATTACTTCTTTATACCTAAGACATTCAAATCAAAATGCTTTTTCATCATCATTAACTTTGGCTCACAAGCCTCATGCCTGCCAATTTTGCTAGGGTTGGTCCTGAAGTTGTTGGCCGTGAATTGAATGCTGGAAATTGTATATCAGACAGTACGCCTACTTTCCTTGAGCCAACTGCTTTGCCGAATCCATGACTCAACTTCCGATCAAAGTACTCGCTTTAACATGATTTCTAGCCACAGTCGTCTGCAATATTGAAATCAAGCACTGCTGCCCTGGTTTGTACTGCTATGTCGCCGCTGAGTTTGGGCCTGGCTATTGCAGGAAGTCCATCAATGTGAGCTTCGTTCAACCATATGTATTATCTCTGAGCTGAAACACGGCGAAGTGAACGCAAGATGAAGGAAGGGCAATAACCGAGGTTTTGTAATCCTACCTTTCGAGTTCATCCGGTTGCGCCATCAAGTAAATATAAGCTTTTCGGAACCCATTACGATACATACTTGACGTTCATTTGGCTTGCAAACGAGCTTGAGAACAGAAGTTGATGAAGTCCCAAAGACAGCTAGGGCAGAATTGCCAGTAACAACTCGTGGAAACTTGGGCATGCGTCGAGCACCCGCTTTCGGGAGATCATTCCATCCATCATGTTACACAGCCTAGCTACCGACCACACGATACCATCACACGGTTAGAAACCGCAAACACAGCATATGTCTCTATCCGCCAACCCCGCATCACATTCTCCAGCCTTCGGAATATTCGCGCAAGTCCTCCTGTGCTGGACTTCTAACCTTTCTTTTTGACTATTCGACCAATTGACCTCTTAAGCCTGTTTTTAATTGAACCACCTAACGAATAAATTATCCCTCGTACAAGATCTAAAAGAATCATTATCAAAATGTCAGTTGGTCGAGGTTTCGCTTTTGCAGCTCTTGCATACATGGGCAACGACAACGTGTCTCCGAATACGAGGAAGAGCCAAACCAGCAAACAGACCGAGAAGGCAAGAGTGTTACCCCATCATAAGCGTCGATTTAACTGGCATTTGCAGACCTCGCTCCTTCCCGTCTCGCGAAGAACCGCAGAGAAACAGAAAAGTACAGTTTGTAACGAGAAATCCGGTATGTCTAAATTTATTATGACGAAAGCCGAGGCAAGGACATACATCTATGAAATATTCTGACAGGGCTTTAGCTTCTTCGAAAGAGACCAGCGACAGAGGTTGGATCGATTGGTGTCTCCCTGAGTGGCGGTCGAGGTCCTGGGCCTTTTTGTGACGAGAAGGCTGCAAGTTAATTAGAGGGCATGAAATAATGACACGAGGAAATGACTTGATGATTTTGAGCACTTTGCCTAAATCATTCAACATTGAATGATATGACAGATACTATTAATAAAAATATTCTTTACATTTCATCATATTATACACCTAGATTAGTTTACAGAAAAATTCACAATACATACTGCCTTCGCTCACGGCCACTCATCTTGGTAATATCATACCGTCTGCCACCCGGGTGATTTGGTTTGAACTCCTTGAACTGTTGATCAAACCGTCAGTCTTTCGAAACCAACGGAAACAGATGTGATCGATAATTACCAGCTTCTTCCAGTCCCATTTCGATCGCCATTCCTTTTCATCGAATCCATCTTCATTCACCTGGCCTTTCTTCCTCCAATTTTCGATGTCTTCTTGACTGATGTTGATATCAACCCGGGGTACGAGTTTTACGCCGGCCAAGTCAGCAGCTAGGACAATATCTTCCACATTCTCAGTGTCAAAATCCGCCGCGGGGTCTTTGTAAAATTCAAGAAGAAGTAGGGTCATAGTATTGATGTTGAACGCTGGGGTATTTTCCTTTTTTACGAGATCGTGTTCGGAAAGGACCTCGAGACAGGTAATGTACATCGGGATGAACATGTCGAATACTTCACCGACACCGGGGCCATTCTCATTCGCTGTCACTTAAATTAGCAGGCACAAAAAGTAGATCTAGTTCTAAAGCTTACAAATTAGAGCGAATAAGTCTCCTAGTTTAAGCCATGTCACAATTCCTTCGAGGTGTGACCACTTTTGAAGAGGGGATATATTCTTCTTGAACAGATCCTTGTTGAAATCCGCAAGCTGCGAGTGAAGTCTGTTAATAAAGTGATCTTGCATCATGAGCTAAAGATAACGTCGCCACTCTCACAACGAACGTCTTCCACGTCGCGGACTCCACATATCAAGCTAAATCCGAACAGCCGTTTGTGAGGCAATCCTGGCGATAAATAACAAACAAAACTTACCGCATTCTCCAAAACCTCCGTAGCACCCCAGCCGCTCCAATCAGTATAAATATGCATGTCAAAAAGGTCCTGGTCTCTGGCATTGCACTCCTTGACAATGTTTAAAAATCTGTCAACACCACTCCGGGTGACACAATGCCCGGCTTTGAAGACGCTAGGGAGATATGCATTCCTGTTATTCTCACCATAGACATCGATTTGCGCCTGAGTCGTAATCTTCTCCTCATCTTCCAGACCTGGGAGCTTCTCTTTCTCCGTGCCTTCTTCTGGCTCTGCAGATTCCTCCTCATCGGATCCCTCATCGGATCCCTCATCTTCAGATTCCCCTTCATATTCTTCGGCCTCCGCGATTGGCCATTTGCAAGCGACTATCTTAGGAAATTCCTTTTCCAGCTATATGACTTCGTCAGCTTATACTGGGCATGAACAGGCATGAAACTCCGTATTCACAACGGGACCTACACTATCCTTGTTCGAGTACTTGAAAGTCCTCTTTTCTTCACTCTTCTTAGTTGCTGTTCCCGTCGCCGTTCTTTTTGCCTTCTTAGCACTGCTCTCCGGTAAATTCGCGATCACGTTAGGGTTCGAAGCAACCAACGGTGCTTTCCGTTTGGTTCCTTTAGGAGGCATTATAATAAAGCCCACTTTCAATTGAACGAGACTATTCAGGAGATTGAGACTTAGGCGTTAATTTAATACCGATTCTTTTGCGATAGTACTACGTCTAGGTTAAATATTGATATGAGTTAAGTTGGATTGGAGTGACCAGAGGTTACGTCATGCCGGCATGAAACGCGTGTTCACGTGAGGGATCAAAACAACTTTTTTGGTACGATTCTAAGACTAAATGTTATCCAACATTTGGAAAGCCAAATGAACTTCAGGATTTGAGACTGCTCCTAGTTATGTTCATTCAGCAACCTCCGAAACCATGGCATCGTTTCGAGCATATTCTCCTCCCTGAAGACTCCTACAAGGACTTTCAACCCACGAAATCAAAAGGTGTAGCAGTCAGCTTCTGGCGTTGGGCAACCCTTTGGGCAGCTTATCGACAAATACAGTCCCGAAAGCGATCGTAGTACAAGGAGACTTAGCTAGGGCCATCCGCGGTTAGGTTGTTCCTTTCCCAGATTTCATTCTTATGCAGACATGGCTGGGATATTTTGTACGTAAATCTCTAGCCGCCGGAATGACTCCCTTTTAACTTCTTGTGCTTGTTCATGTTCGCCCGCTCCATTGAATGCGTCTTCGAGCAGCCACAGTTCTCGCACCACTTGGGGATCTGCTTCACCCTGCAGATACTCACGGAGAGAGACCACCATACGCAGCCGCTCGATTATTGAAGTCGAGGACGCATCCGTATTTTCAGCTCCGACGATGTTGACCTCGCTCATCAACGATGCCGCCATGATCACGCAAGCGACGGGGACGGCCTGAATGCGGGGTGCCTTCATCACATCTCGCCCAGGGCGAAGTGAACATTCAAGCATGATGTCTGGCCGTTCTTCAAGTACTTTGGTCGCTACCAGACCCGCCAGAATGCCTAATAACGTCCCGCTACCGGCGTCAGAATCAACGCCATTCTCGAGGATTAGATCCCAACGTTCTCGCAGAAGTGCAATGCTACTCGCACGAAGATTCCCGTGCAGTGGTGAGGCGTGGGCGTTCGTATGAGGGGTTAACCGATGCTGCAGCTCGAAAGGATTGCCTTGAGCTGGATGTGTGGCGGCAGCGGCGGACTTCTTACTTGCAGCATTAGTTTGGCTGAGCCACTGGACCACCGGGTCCACAACAGCCACGGGAAGCTTGATAGAACATGAGTCCCACAACAGGCTCCAGTAGAGTTGAATCAGTTCAGGGTCGAAATGGTCGAAGAGAATCTGCGCATTGGAGATCCATGCCTGCTCAAGCAAGAATAGAAAAGCATGAGAAAACGTGTCAACGGCGATGATTGTTCCGCCACTGGTGGAAGAACCTGATAAGGAGGACCACAAAGACGGTGAAGAGCTGGGTACCAAGTCTCTTCGATCCTCGGCCAGTCGCCACAAAGCTTGCAGCATGGTAGACAGCGGATGAGCCTCTGGCATCCTGTAATTTTTGGCCAATGCAATCAGATGGACCAGTAGCATCTGGAAGAGCTGTCTGTGGTTTAACAACACCATGTTGTACATGATTTCGAGCAGGTTCCATATCAGCGCTGGGCTTTCGAGTGTGAAAAGATCCTCGATCAGGAGAAATGCCTTCCGTATCGTCCTACCTGCCAGCATCCCGTGTCCTCGGTTCAGCAGGTCAATCGATAATTTGAATGCAAAGCTAATCTCTTGAGCTTCGACGGTCAGAGGCGCCCGCTGTCGAATAGTTTGCAATCCATCAAAGAACGCCACACTCCAAGTTCGTACGCTTGTGAAAAACATAAGCTTTAGGCTGTCATTCGGTCCCAATCCGAGGGGCAGCATTAGTATGGAGCATGGCTCCCCCACCACTGGTGAGTGAGATTTTGAGTTTCTACATCTTTCGAGCCTTCTCGATAAGCGCTGTACATCTGTCGTCGACCGTCTTGTTGACTTCTGAAACCCCCACTTCGCGAATCTCTTTTTGTACATCTGCTCTCTACGAGGATAGGTTAGTCAATTTCACGGGGTTCTTTTATTTATCTTCCTTTTCCTCTTACTTACGTCGCTTTGAAGCCATGCTTCTTTTCCATGAATTGTATAATATACCGTAGCTTTCGACGCTCGCGAATATACAGTCGTTCAATCTCGGGGTAGGCGGTGGCCCACTCTGACTCGTCGTACACCTGAGCAGAGTGTGGCCTTGAGACGATTAAAGTAACTGGCTCACCCCCAGGGCGGGGGGCTAATATCGAAAGCCTCATATTGTAAGGATAATGTAAAATGATAACAGGTGCGCAACAAGGTAGGAGCGTGGGTATCTTTTTGACACTGAAAGCTTACTCGGCTAATAGGCACACAGGTGACATGAGGGATGGACGGGTGTTGATCTATTAAAGTCAAACATCTGCATCGAAAATTTGATCTTTTTCGAGGGGAATATGTCCAGAAAGAGATCATATTGTAAGAAGTATTGAGAATGAACGTTGGTTGTCTTCGCTTGTCTACGAGCTAACCAATGAGAATGCAGAAAAAAGTTCCATGCAGGACGACCAGCATTATTTAATACCCGGTTACCCCTGTGTTCGAACTTTGAATTTGCTTCCATCACGAAAGCTAACCGAGTATTATTACACTAGATGGAAAAACGTCCAAATCTGAACGAAAAGGGACCAAGGAGCGAGCAATGCAGTTTGTAATATGATTTCAAAGGAGTACTTTGGCCACCATGGCTATTGTCATCTCGGACCGGCATCTTATAGTTAAGTAAAACATGTTATATTTACTATACATATTTTAGCTAAAACTATTATATAGCTATAGTATAAGTATAAACGCCTCAAAACTACCGAAAAGGCTAAATAACTAGATACTATTCTCTCGGTAAAGTAGAAAATAAAAATAAAAAATAACAACTCTTATTTTCCTCTCCTCCTCTCCTCCTGACATCGTTTCCAAATTAGGTTAACGCTACGTTTAACCCGCAAACTCCTTCGTCATCTCCTCACAGTACGCAAAAAACTCAACCGCAAGACTCGTCCCACCATCCTCCTTCGACCTCAAGCTCGCCAAATGCTCCTTCTTCGGCTCCTTATTCCAGCGGCCCCAGGGGATAATATACTTCTCCCCATCCCCGCTCTTCACATCCACACTCAAACCAGCCCACAACCCCGTATACGCGCCCATCCTCGGCGGTTGGAAGATTGGCGCCATTAACGCACGCACGAGGAATGGCGTCCCATCCCAGCCAGGCGTCCGCAACATCTCAGGGCTCTGGGCAACAGCGACGACGCCCTCGGTTGCGTACCGGCGATCGAATTCAGAGGCGAGGAACCAGTTGCCGGCTTTCGAGGCGGCGTAGTTGCGGTTCATGTCGCGAGAGTGCTTACCTGGCTCGAGTTCGGCGAGGGAGAGCCCGCCGGGAGGGGAGGCTAGGTCGATGATTCCCGAGGAGGCGAAGATGATACGGATGCTGTTTTGGGGGGCGGATTGGGCGGTTTGGGTAAGGAGTGGGAGGAGGAGCTTGGTTAGGAGGTAGGGTCCTGCGAGTTGAATTAGCGTCGTGGGTTTCTACTGAGTTGTACATAGTATAGGGAAGAGAATCATATACCCAAGCAGTTAGTACCCATGTGAATCTCGTGTCCTTGCGTCGTTACACTCCCACCTGGCTGCCGACTGACCCCGGCATTATTAAACAGAACATCGAGACGGGATTCTTTCGCGAGAAAGGCAGTCACGCAGGGTGCGATGGTCGATAGGTTACCCAAGTCGACAATCAGACTGTGTAATTGACCTGCAGCTGTCGAATCTTTTGTCTGAGTGGCTGCAGCTGCTACTTCGGTTATGATTTCTTCAATTGCAGATTCGATCTTGGTTAGCGTGCGACCAGCAATGTAGACAGTGCCACCTTTTGCATATAGGATCTTTGCGAGTTCTCGGCCCACGCCTGAGTTGCCGCCGGTAACGATGTATACTTTACCGGCGAGAGAAGGGATTTGTGCTTCGGTAAAGTGAGGGTCCGGGGGGAATAGTTGGGTCCAGACTCCCATGATGATGGATGGTGGCAATTGGCAATGAAGATGGAGGAATGAACTAAAGAAGAATCTGTAGAAAGACTGGGACGGATAGAAAGTTTTGGAAAAGGAAAGCAGATTACATATTACATATTATTGACTTGAGGTCTCCAGGTTGGATGCTCGTGTCGTCCCCTGTCGATGGGAATTGATATGTTCACCTATTAGACGCATGAAGGGTCACATCGAACTTGGAAGCCAAACACCAACATTGGATTATTTAATTACCAAAAGGCGTAAGCATGCATGATCGCTAAGAGCGATATTGAAGGACATCCCTGAACATTGTTATCTCGAAGATATATATATTTGTTAGTTTGTATTTTGAACTCGTGTGCTCTACGGTCCCACGGCTTGTTTGTGTATAGGAACATAGAATAGAATAGTGAGAAAGAAGGTATAAACAAATCACTAACACATATCAAAGCTAGTCGGCCGCCCGCCCACATATTAAGTAATGCATAGTCTTCCGTCCGCAGCCACAGTCTTTAGATCACCCCCAACATTCACGGATCCCCAAAGCATATTCTCCGGGCCATATTTTTGCTTGATGGATAGTAACTGACCGTAGTTCACTCCATAATAATCCATTTTCCAATAGGCGTCGCTGAAGGAGGCCTCGTTCGGATAGTTCCCACCACCGGGCGTGAGCTTTCGGAAGGAATTCGTATGCCCGTCGACGGTCGCTTGCAATGTTTGTAGCTGCGTCGACGTGACGCCGGGAGACTGCGAGATGCCGAAAGGTCAGCATCCTGCCAGGCCGGGAGAACCGAATTAAATCCCGGGAAGTAAGGTGGTGCGCAATAACGCACCGTCTTAAAACTCTAATTTACCGAAAACACTAAAACGTTGATTTTAATACTTTATATAGTGATTTATATAGTGACTATTAACTATTAGGTAAATAAATTCCTGATAGATACTTCTAGTTATTCTTATTTAGCAACCTCCGAAACTATAGTATTGTGCCTAGTATACTCTCCTCCTTAGGCTCCTTTAAGGACTTTCAACCCACGAAACTAAAAGGCGTAGCAGTTAACTTCTCGCGCTCAGCAGACCTTGAACTAACTAGCTTAACGACAAGCATAGTCCCGAAATCAATCACAGTCTACATACCCAGCGTTAATCAAAAGTCTACGCGAGGAATTGAAAGCTTATCACGAGCCTCTGCTGCTCATTTCTTCCAACGATAGCTTTTGGTCCTCGCCCATGAGACTGTCATAATTGGGGAACGCTAAGCAGGGCTTCTATCATTTTCCCTCATACAGAATTGCTATCTTGGCCTCGATTTGGGATTTGTTGATCTGAAGTGGTTACGAAGACAGGCTATTGACACTTGAGAACATCTTACTCTGGGTCAAATTTATTAAGGAAAATTAAAGGTCTGCCTTGACAAAGATGTATTAACAATATACTGCGTTATTTCGAAGTCTTTATTGCTTTCAATATTAAGTCTAGTCGATTGCAATCAGTATCCTCGTTTGCGATTTTGCAGTTCATAGTTTCAAAGATCAAGACAAATCAACAATCTGTGTCTTGTTCGCGCTCTTGGTATCGTTATTTTCATGTCAATATAGAACTCGTCGCGCCTAAACAGAAGCAGAAACAGGGTCCTCGTACAACGACCGAGACGAGGTAAGCGAGAGCTGCAGTATTCCAGGTTCCCCTCTACTCATCCATTCAGGATTCAAGCCCCATGCTAAAATATCACATACATGAGTCACTCTCACACCGCTTACATATCAAGGAATCTCTATAAAATGCTCTTATATCATAGCAAAAATCCTACAAGTAAATAAAAATCAAACTCGATCTCCATCTGCTCAAAATGCCCTCACCAACCCCCACCCTCGTCAACATCGGCACTCACTCCCTGGCCCTATACGCCCACGGCCCCTCACCCACCCCCTCCCAACCCGTAGTCTTCTTCATCAACGGCATCGCAACAAGCAGTCTCGTCTGGGCAGGCGTCCTAAAACTCCTCCCCTCCACCCTCCGCAGCTACACCTACGACCGCTCCGGCTTCAGCGCCTCAAACCCCTCACCCCTTCCCCCCACGCCCGAAAATATCGCCCTCGAACTCTCACGGCTCATGAAAAACACACCCATCACCAATCCCTTAATATTGGTAGGCCATTCCTGGGCGGGCGTGCTGATACGGGAGTTCATCGCGCTCACGGGGGGTTCGCAAATCGCGGGGTTGGTGCTTGTGGATGCGAATCTGGAGACGTCGCTGCAGGTGCTGAACGTGCTTGATCCGCAGCTACGGGCGGTGTTTAAGGGCGTGGAACATTATGAGGGGAGTGGGATTGCGAGGGAGCATAAACTGACAAGCGAGGAGTGGGACGCGTTTATTAAGGATGAAAGGTCAGCGAAATTCGTTTTGCAAGCTGAAAATGAGAGTAAAGAGTATGAGCCCGGGTTTGGGACGCTTTTGAAGAAGGAGTTGGCGAAGAAACAGCCGTTATTGGGTGATGCGCCGGTGTTTGTGACTGGGGGCATGCGAAGTAGAGATTGGAATGGGTTGTATGCAGCGGGTGTAGCGAAGGGGAATGGGACGGAGGAACAGAGGAGGTATGCTAGGGAGATGATTGATGGGGCGGATGAGAAGCATATGGGTCTTATCCGAGAGCATTTGAAACTTTCTACAAGAGGTAAGCTGGTGTGGGCGTATGAGAGTGGACATTTTGTGCAGTTGACGCAGCCGGAATTGGTTGTGGAGGGGGTGGAGTGGGTGTTGGATGAACTGAAGGCTGGTTCTTAGACATTCAATTGAGTTTCAATGTTCAGTGGTCAGTATTTCGGGATACATGTGATTGCGCGTCTGCTTGGGTAAAGGTCTTCTCGGTAAAGGTCTTCTCGGTAAAGGTATATAAAGAGCAGACGCCTGGCAAATTCAACAAGCCTCAGACACTCATCCGAGTCTTGTATCACACAAGCATGTTTTCACCGCTCCGAAAACGTGATGGCGAGTCTCACAAGTACCACCAGGTTACTTCGTTGCACTACACAAGAGTCTTGGTTATTGTACGACAGTGACCCTCGTGGCTACCTAGATGTCACCTGATCGGAAACGTGTTTGACATAGGGGAAGTACATTGACGTTCGGGAGTGACGTGTAATAGAAATAGGGCAGGGACGGCGATACCGTTCGAGGGGCAGATCCGATTGGAAGAAATTATGCAACCATTGCAATTGGAACAAGGGTTTAGAGGGTATTAACTTTTGAATTTAGATCTTTAATAAGCTCATGCAATTGATTGCGGCTCTGGTATCATCCATCATCTACTCCGCATTCTATCATCAATCATATCCTTCCAGCTCTGAATTAGGTATGTGCTGTAATACAAACAAACGCAAAAACGACAATCCTCACTAAGTTGTTTTGCCCAAGAAACCAGCGGTATCATGGATCAACATACCAGCGATACTGGCAGAGGTCAAAGTGGAGATGACACCGGAAATCAAGGCGGACAAAGCAACCTTTGCGATGCGACCACCACGACCTGGGGCAAGTTGAGAAAGGACACCGATTTGGATACCGACAGAGGAGATGTTTCCGAAACCGCACACAGCGTAGGTTGCAATGAGACGGGATCGTGCAGTGAGATTAGCCCATTCGGCGTGATTTGCAAGATTGTCAAACTGCTCAAATATTAGCATGTGAAAAGGTGCACCAGTGGAATAGAACTTACAGCGACGAATTCATTGGCAACGACCTTGATTCCGATAAGTTGAGCGACCTTGAGAATATCATCTCCTTTGCGATCAACACCGAGGAGGAAAGCGATGGGGTAGAAGATGTAACCCAAGATAAGTTGGATAGTCAAGTGATGAATGGTGAGATATCTACCAATCCATCCTAGGATACCATCGACCAACCCGAGAAGGGCAAGAATGCAGAGAAGACCGGCAACGATCATACCAGCAATCTTGATACCCAACCAACCTCCGTTGGCAAAGGCGTGGAGAGAGTTGGCAGCGCGTTCCTCCTCGTCCTTGGGAATTGTGATGTGACCAGCGGTGAGAGATTCCTCGGTCTCGGGCCATCGTAACTTGGAGATGGCGAGAGATGCTGGAATACTCATGACACAGGATGAGACCAAGGCCAATGGACTGATACCCATAAAGATATATACGGACAAAACAGATCCTGCGATAGTTGCAAATCCAGAAGTCATAATCTGGTGGATCTCGGCATCGGTCAAATGAGGAATGAATGGCTTGATCAACATGGCAGATTCTCCCTGGCCAACGAAAGGAGATGCAGCAGCGACAACGGCTTCGGCACCAGAGACTCCCATGGTATAGAAGAAGAGGGTAGCGAACTTCTTGATGAACCATTGCAAAAGTCCCCAATAGTAGAGAAGTTGGACAAACGCAACGAAGAAGATAATCGGTGGGATGACTCCAACGAGGAACATGTGTGTCGCAACCACGTCTGCGCTGGTCAAGAAGGTAGTTCCGTTAGCAGCGTATCCAAGAGTAGTGGAGGCAATATAAGCAATGAAGTTGAAGATGTCGTAACCGGCCTTGGTGCGCAAAACGAAAAGAGCCAAAATAAATTGGGCAAGCATTCCGACGATAACCGTCTTCCACTTGACAAGGCTGCGATTTCTAGAGGTGACCCAGAAGCAGAAAATGAAGACCAAGAGTCCGAAACAACTGATGGCTCTGTTGGATCTGGTGTTGTCCGCGGTTTCTTCGGTAACAAAGGTACCAAGGATGATAACCGCAACGGTTCCAGCAGCTCCAAGAGGCAACTTCAACTTGTCGGGGATCATGTCGACTGGTTTCTTGACAGCATTGACAAAGACGAAAGCAATTGGCTTTGTGACATATTTCGTGGAAACGTGGAGAGTGACGACACGGACGGTAATGGCGAGGTAAACAAGGAATGGCTTGAGCCAGCCTTCCTTCTTGCGGGTTGGGAGGATCATGGCGGCGATGAACCATCTAAAACCATATCAGTACTGATCCTGTAATTGTAATTCTGAATCAGACGCAAACGTACCCAGTAATCACTAGCCAGATGGCGAGGTGGACAAAAATTCTGTATTTGCGGTAGAAACGACCGAATTTCGACGTCTTCTCCTCCTCTGCCTCCCCGTCGGCCGATATCGATGACTTCATGCCCATATCATTGACCTTCTCTTCATCTCCCCGGTCGCTGGAGCTGGTGTCCTTTACATCTTTGACGTCGACAGAGTAATCTGAATTTCCCTTCTGGTCGACGTAAGTTGGTGGTGGGGCAACTGGCGATGGCTCAATGCCATGCGCCGATGTCTGCTGAGTTGTTGACATTTCGACTGCAATAAGGCCGATTGTTGAATTGACCAACTCAATTGCTCTCCGTTGAAGGAAGCTGGTGATGAGAGAATAAACAGATCCCACGAAAACACAGAAAGTGAATTGGAGTGTGACCTCGGATGCGCTTTAGTCTAGTATTTAACCACCAAACCCTAGAGCTGCATCTCTGCACATCAACCCTTGGCCATCTTCGCTTGTCCACCGGGCCATGGCA
This sequence comes from Glarea lozoyensis ATCC 20868, assembly GCF_000409485.1. Classification (NCBI taxonomy): domain Eukaryota; kingdom Fungi; phylum Ascomycota; class Leotiomycetes; order Helotiales; family Helotiaceae; genus Glarea; species Glarea lozoyensis. The sequence continues at coordinate 880,166 of NW_007360990.1, read as the reverse complement.
TGTCCCCACCTCCATATCAGTACCAAGACCGCTCTGCAGACCACCAACCTGGCGCGACGGTACGGCCGCGATGGATATTGGCGCTTCATTGGTTATATCCAGAGATAGTCGACATGGGCGCCGTATTACTGTAAGCTGTTTGGCTTTCTGGTAGGCTGATGCTCTGCGATAAGAGCTGGGGAAAGGAATAGCTTACCGGCGCCGTGATCTTCGACCTGCAAAGCGTCTGGACCGGTCAGGTAGCCCCGGCTCAAAGAACAAATCCAGAAGGTTTTGCCTCCAAGCTAGTTCTGATTCGTGTTGGCAGCACCGAGTTCGAAGAAAAACGCCCCTTCCAGCTCGTACTACGGGAACATTAATCCTAGTCTTGGGCCGGTCTCACTCCTTCAAATTATTCCACACAAACATCCTATCTCGATTCTCTTGCCTCTTCAATACCAACGATAAGAACACACGGCTCGTTCTTGGCAAACCGTCCATCGAGCCTCAGAGAGTCGCAGAATCGCTTTTGCGCCTTGAATCTTGGCCAGCTTTCCCTCACGGCGATGCAATCCAAAGAGGCAGGAGGTGAGCCTCTCACCACATTTGCCGCCATTTAAGGTTGTCCATGCTCCTCTAGACTGCGGAGAGTGGCCACTTCCGAAGCTACGAGCCTCGATGCTTGGAAGCGCCGGCTAGCTGGTTGATGGTAAATACTTACTCAAGAGAGCAGGAACGGTGAGAGGGGGGTAGCACGAGAAGGCTGCCTCGAGCATGCTGCGTCTGGGGAGTTCTGCGCAGTCTACGCGTGGGGTCAGACTGGAGAACGAGGAGCCGACAGACCAGACCAGACATCGCAGCAGAATCTCACCAAGTGATCGAGGCGACGAAGAAGACCGGCGCGTTCAGTTGCGGAGATCTTGCTCTCAAAGAGGAAGGAGGACAGCATAACTTTGGTTTGGCAGGACATGTCGTCGACTCGTCCCTTGTCTGTGGCGGATTAACCGCATTCTCTGGAGACATGGGTTTACATTGTTCTGATTTGCTGCAGCCAACCGGCAATCAACCATTGAAACATCCCTCCATCTCGGGAGCACCATCGCATCCACCTCGGCCCTCGACTGTTGCTCTGATTTCTGTTCTCAGCTCGACCAGTTGCTGCAGGAGCTGCACCCCTCTCGACCACCTACGAGTGCCATGCACGCTGTACGACTTGACGTATCCCATGAGCAAAAGCCAGCTGCAATGAACGACTGCATAATCTGAGCGATGTCAGAGGTCTACTGCAGAGTATCGGTGGAACGGTTCGCAAAACTTGGTCAAGAAAACCGCAAATGGAGTCTCCTTCGAATTCGTCTTGGCAAAGTGGTTCTTTCCCATCCTTATCAAGATGATCTTCGTGGCCATGAGATTTGGAAATGTGTCGCATGCTTACCATGTGAAATGGACACGGAGTTGACCGTGGGCGAAATGCGACATGCCAAACCTAGGATTTGGGCTTTCAAGCTTTATCAGTTGTGCCACCCAGATGCGTCGTCCAATTGCTTCCCAAGGAGCATGCTACGTACGGACTGTTTTGTAACCGGCTCGGGCAGATGAAGGATACATTTGCACGTACTGTGGCCAATCATCGTCGAACTACACTTGAATATCTTCGAATGCGATGTTGCCACAAGAATAACGGCTCAGCCAGGCGAATTGGCTGTCAGCAATGAGCTTTCGGACGTTCCATAGCCCTTCTATGGTATTACCACAATCAGTTGGCTGCGTCTGACGGTCTGACATGCATCTACGACCTGCTATCGATCGTTCGTCTCCATCAATTCGTCAATATGGTCTGCCTATCAGACCCTGTCGAACAATGTACACCAAAATCCTTCGTAAATACGCGCGATAAGAAATAGATGACAAGTCACGACGCTTGAGTATATAACAGCAAAGTTTGTGGCGCAGGTTGTCCAGTTGGTGGAAGTGGTACTTTAAGCTAAATTCTGGTCTAGTTTTGTCGCTTGGTCACATCTAGTATGTTAAGAGCTACGGTGCTGGAGCTCCAGTTATCCAAGCCCTCGCCCGTGAAACTTTGGTTCCGCTGCGACATTTTGATACGGGGAGTACTTTAGCAGAGTAAAGGGATACTGAGTCTCTTGCAGAATTACTTAATTCTCACGGCCTTTTCGCTGATCTTGAGGTGAAAGGTCTGGTTCTAACTCTGCCAGACCTGTGAGTGCCATCACATTCTGCCCCGGGATTCAGGTAGTGTTTGTCTTTGACATCATTCTTCATTCGCTTGCTTTTTATTGACTGTGGTTTTGTGAGGGGACATTGCTTTCTAAATGACAAAATTGCAATCTAAATTCGGTCAGCCTTCGACATACTACACGCGAAGCTGCTTGCAAGCAGTAAGGAAATGTGTTATTGGCATGATCTCATGGTTCATCACACTCAATCACCTCGGTCATTACCGCCCATTAAGCAAACGAAGGACCAGTCTTAGACTTTATACGAGCAGGCGAAGCACGCTTTGTAGAACCAACGGCAATTGATTTAACCATACGGCTTTGTGCATTTGGGCAGCGTTTAAAAACAGCTGATTCGATCGTGGTAAAGTCATCCCTTCAGTCTTCTCTTTCCTCTTTTTGGAAACTGGGGATATAAAATCCTGATCCGAAAGGATACTGTTTATCTGAAGAGGCGCCGAAGTCGAATTTTCCATTGATCTATCTATAAACTTTTGAGAAGATTTCACGATATGATGCTGTAACAGAAAACTGTACATTGCAGTAATGGTTTCTTTGGCAAACAACAAAGGCTGGTTAAGCTGTCTATACTTTGCAGGTAATGAAAGGAAGGTCGCATGGGGATGTCACAGTCACCAGTAAGCATTTAGAGTTGGATATTTATGTTTCAATTAGAATTTAAGATTAGTTGTAGGTATGATGTTGATTTCTGTCAATATACAGTGATGGTAAGAACTCCATGCCAGAAAATAAAGATACCTCCCATTTAACATTTGCTTTGAAAGCCTGGGTTGTTGTAAGCTCGATTTAGTGGCTATGTACACTTGAACTATGTGTAAGTTAGCATTAAACGTTTAGGGGTTACTTACCTTGATTCCAAGATGATTAAGCAGTGGAAACAACGATGCTAGCAGCACGGACTCCGATAATAAGAGAATTGCCAACCTAGCTTAAAGCGCGCCTACAGGAGAGCTATTTACAAGTTAGCATTAACAAAAGGATGGAGAACTTACCTTGAATTCGAACTCGAACTCGAACTCGCGCCCCTCAACCGCTCTTCATCCATCGTCAATCTACGATGATACTTCTGTCCGCCATCGGTCCCAATAATCAAATGCGAAAGCCACTGCGGTGTTCTATACCAATTCTTGACCTCCTCCATTCCCCCCGGCCCAGTCCCAGGACGACACTTCTTCCTCAACACCCCCGTCTTAGGCGCCTTCCTTCTCTCCTCCTCCGCCACCACAAGATTAAACTCCATAATCTCCGTCAGCAGCGCAAGAACCTCGCCCGACCCAGCCCAGAGATGCGAATCCGCACTCAGCGATCTGCTTCTCGCTAACACAAGCGTGTGTTCGCGCGACGATTGCTGCAGCGAGATGTGTGCGTCGATCAGCCATTTCCGGTCAACGTCGTTTCCGAGCGTCCAGTCTGCGCCGTTACTACGTTTCGCAGCTTGTAGGAAGTAAGAACCTACGTCGCCTAAGGGGAAGCTGATGAATTCGCCGTACCAAGCTGGAGCGGCGATGTCGAGATCTGCGACTGCGCTGTTGGGTTTGTAGGAGCGTGTGTCTTGTAGACAGGTGGTGCAGAAGGCGTTGGTTTTGAGGGGGATGGCTTTGGGGATTTCGGAGATGGGGATGCCGGCGCGGCAGGGCGTTATGTGGTTGTTGCTGTCGCGTTCGACGAAGGTGTCGTGGTCGCAGGGACGGACTAGGCGGTAGTATTGTGACATTTTGTTAGATGGCTTTTAAGTATGTATATGTCAGTATGATCTGAAGGATCTTGTTGGTGGATGTTGGACATGGCGGGGATGTGAATATTTAATTACCTTGGCTTCATTTTGTTCTTTGTGAAGAACAACGGCATTGTTTCTGTAGGACGAAACGAAAAGATGAACAATCTCTTTGTCCAGCTTTGTAGACTTGGACCACTTTGGGTTGACGTGATGTTATACAAAGAAGACATATGTCCTTGGATTCCAAAGCTTTGGCGATATGAGAAGGAAAAGTTTCCATAGTGAGGTTAAGCGAGGAGTTGGGATGGAAACACTAAGGCGTCCGCATTCGAATTGGAGGAAGCTTCGAGGTCGAGCTTAAAGTAGTGTGTCTGATTTGATTTAATCTCTCAGAGAGTTACGAGCGAAAATAAGGTACTGGTGTGCTTGCTTCACTTGTACCACAGGCTGGCTTTGCCATTACACTTACCTACCACATCAGACATATAGCTGCTCAACACATCAAACCTAATCAAAATGTCAAGAGTGGTTTAGCATCTTTTTCTCCTTTCAGCTCGTTTGCATAAACCAGTCGGATCGCAAAAGCTAGGTAGTAGAAAGCGTCAGCACCAAATTTACTGAGATTGCCGAGATCATTCTTCGCCACAGCACTCATGCAATTTGCAAAATGGTATTCTATCTCTCACTTTGGTAATACTAGTAGAACATATCTTTCCTCAGATGGACAACTAAATCAAAGCATATGTCATTTAGCTAGTATGTGATAATGAGGGGACATCTGCAACTACGATGGAACTGCGAAAAATTCTCGTGAACTTAGGTCCCTCCTTATCTCTCCTTTCTTTCTCTACATTGCACCACCTGGATGCTGCTCGTATGAATCTCAATTTGTATGCGATTGAATCAAGAGTATTATTGCTGATACCTTGCATCGATCGGTCATGCGTCAGCCTTTGAAACACAGTCACCTATCAATTACTTCCTTTCCGTATGCGGTATTGTGCCTTCAATAAATATGATACCCCTGGCTGGATTCCCGACTGCATTGGCCTGGTATAGTATGAGCCCAGAGTTTTCATTTGCTGATCTTGCTAAACCTCCCCGCCTGCCAAGTTCCCCGACGAGCGAGCTGAGCGAGCTTCTGAAAACGGAATATGGCAGTCCCTAGGCCTACATATGCCGTATCACTCTGTCAGACTTCCAGAAAATATCAGATATGGTAGAAAAAGTATAAGAACGAGTCTCAAGTCTCGTTCAAACTCTTCATCAGTAAACAAATCACTCAAACATCTTCGTCTCAACCCCTTCAAACACTTATCAATTAAATTCCCAAAAACATCATGCAGTTCAACAAACTCTTTGCCATCTTATCCTGCGCAGTTGCAGCCGTAGCAGCTATTCCCGTCGAAGACAACACTGTCATGGCAGCCATCTGGCACCGAGACCTCACTCTCTTTGAAGGTATGCCCACTCCTCGAATACGTATCATTGGCTCGTGCAGTCATTGTACCATTTAATTCATCCCATATCTCGAGCTAGCTCTCACTCCTCGATAGGACAATCTGTGCGAGTCAAAAGGGAGGACATCGAAGTCGCCAAGCGAGGTGGTTTGCAAGTTCGTTGCAAAGCTTATGAGACTAGCGAGTGGTGTGAGTCAGGATACTTCAATACCCTTCATATCCCATGAGAATTTTGATGGATTGACTGACGTACTTTCTCAATGTTATAGGCAGTGGTGATTGCAAGACCAAGACTTGCACTTGCAACCTCTGTTAGGTCATTTATACACGGTCTAGGCAAGGTTTGCAACAAGAACTCGTATGGTTGAGGGGATGTTATGTGGTCTGGTGCTTTGGAGTGTCGAAGGGTTGAGTGATATTACGTTTGGTTACAGACAATGAAAGTTATCCATCATTTGTCCTCGTGCACAAATTAAAGACTGGGCTCCCTCAAGTTCATCATGCAAAGAGAACAAGATGACCTTTAAACGAAGTTGATGTTCAATACCATCAGTTCGTCGGTCCACAACCGCCTACGATTAAGATTATGAGAAGACCTACTGAACAAGGCCAATAAGTTGGTTCGATCGACATGAGATGTCACGAAGATGAATTTGTGTGCATGGTTCGGACTTTCAGTCATGGGGCAGAAAGTAAATTACAATCAATGTCCAATATAGATATCTGTCTACGCCGATACCTACTTAAAGATTATATGCGCCGTTGCACCATCCCAACCTCTCCCAATCTCTGTGAATAAATTCCCGAATGCAATAGTAGCAAGATCGTGTATGCCCATAATTTTTCCTGATTTCCAAATGACTTATGGTAAATAGACCCCTCCAGCGATACCACAGTTCATCTGCGTGAACTTGACCTTGTATACTGGCGACTTCTTTGTTGGGTAGGCGCTGATCTGATCCGCTGTGATCATCGTCTCTTTTCCCTTTTTCTTTCCTCCCGCACCAGAAGTTGTATTCGTCTGAGATCCAGTAGCTGGGCCACCATTGATACGAGTGGCATCGGCCTGACCCCCAGTTCCAACAATTTCACCACCTCCATCTTTGTAAGGATCATCAGGAACCTTAACCTCCCAGATCCGGACTGTTCCATCTGCTCCACCAGATATCAAGCAGTCAGAATCAACACTGAAGGACAGTGACCATACTCCACCCTTTGCGTGACCACGGCAGCGCTTGATCTGTGTACCTTTTGCTAGATCCCAAAGAATGATGCATCCGGATCCATCAGCTGAAGCAAGAATCTTTCCATCAGGACTACATTCGAGAGCTGAAATAAATTCTGTGTGGCCAGTAAAGACTCGTACACATTCGCCGGTTACAAAGGACCACATACGGACGGTTTTGTCAGAGGTGTCGCTTGCTGAGAAGACGTATGCGCCGTTGGGATGCCATGCAACTTGGTTCACGCTCGTATCGTGACCCACCATCATTCGAAGGAATGAGATATGATCTTGCGCCCAAACACGAACAGTCCTGTCCCAACCGCAGGTCGCAAAGTAGTGTCCAAAAGGTCCCCATTTCACGTTCCAAACTGGTCCTTCATGGCCTTTGTAGACGACCAGACAAGTGAAAGTTTCCAACGACCATAGACGCACCGTTTTGTCCGAGGAGGAAGAGAGGAGTAGTTTCGACGTGGTGGATGGGCCTGATATATCACCGGGCGCACTCGCGATACCCGGAGAGAATGAAAGACTGTAAACAGGACCCGCGTGACCAATGAGTCGCCGAGAGTTTGTTGGTGTCGCGCTGTTTGCTGATGGGATAGTTGATTCAAGAATACTACCGTCCATCGTCCATAGCCGTATATAGGACTCTTCCGTTCCGACAGCCACGAGATTGTTATCGCCCGAAAACTCTATGCATGTGACACTATTTCATATCAGGATCAGGACGCTGCGAATGCCAAATTCGGGAGATGCAACTTACGTGTCCAGTGTGTTGTGGAATGTCCACATACATATCGATATGCCAGCACCGATACCTCCTGTACGCGTGTCAATCGTGAATCGGTCCCTAGATTCCTTGATCTTCAAAATCTCCATTTTGAGATCTCTCGCACGGGATGGCGGATATGGTATCTCGCTGGCCTTCGGCCCTTCAACGCTTTCTTCGCGTTTAATTCGCCGTTCATGTTCCTCGATTAATGTTGGTACCCCGGGCTTTGGGGGATTTCGAATATCCTCATCCTCAAGTTCGGCCCGGAGATCAGCAGCGAGATCGGGGTCCATTGGCGTGAACCCTAATTTGAGGACAGCCGCATTGTTGATGATATCTTTATTTGTTACTCCGATAAAGGTGCCTGGAATGCCTTCTTGATCGGCTTCATCGTTGGCTGTATCTTCAGATCGGCTTACAATAGCCTCGAAACTATACTGATCTAGATTGCCACGCTCGGTTGTCTTAATTTCAAGGTAGGCGACGAGGATATTTAGAAGCACCGTTCCACCGGTTTTGCTGTTGGCTTCAAGAAACGTTATGAGGGCTTGATACACGTTATTGTTGAGAGGCACTTTATACTTCTGCGAGCGATATAACTTCGCTGTAGGGTTTTCGTCAATGTGTGATTTTAATTTGAGAGTTTCCAGAAGTTGAAGATCCTCGTGGTGGAACTTTTCAAATCGAGGTCCGAAATCATGCAAAAAGGCTTCGGCATCTATTGTGAATCCGTAGGTTATCATGTCCAGGAAAGAGTAGATGAACACCGGCCACAGGAGTTTCTTGAGCTCAAACTGTGCCTTGTTAGCATTTTACCGTCTGCGCACCCAGTTCAACTGACCTTGTAAATGTCGAGATTCGAATCTACCCAATTGCTAAGAAGTTGAAAGGCTTTTGTGTACTTCTGCGTTCCTAGATCCTCAACTCGCTCAGGAATAGGCTTCCCATCCTTGTCTAAATTTGACGATTCTTGTCGAAGCATCTGCTCAGTTCGGTTGTAGCCTTTCTTGACAAGATATTCGATGACCTGAGGATCAAGGTTAGGCAATGATTGATTTGAGGGTGCCATGGACGCAGGGCCATTATGAGGCCGCATCGTGGTGGGAAAGATGTGTTAATGAACGCTGAGTGTGTCAACAAAGAAAGGTAGCAGATGTTACTGCAATGGAAATGACCCCTCAATACCGGAGTGAAACTAAACAAGTGAAGATGCAGAGACAGACGCTGTAGGTGTGAGCTTGTCTAGTGAATACATTGGCTAGACCCGGACGTTCCAGCTATTTCGCGGGTAACAGACAGAACGTGAACTTCCTCGCTAAGTCATCTGGAATCAAATCAAAATCGTATGAAGATGGCGTATCTCCCAAACTCTGAAGGTGACTATCTTCTCTGACGGATCATTTCTGTCATTGGTTTCCTCACCAGTGGTGACCAAGTTCGCAAGACAAAGAGACACGTCAAAGAGTTAGTGCTTCAGAATTTGGGGCCTTTCCAAAGGAGCTTAACTTCTCTCGGCCCTTTATTTCGTCAGGCTAACAAAGATTTTTCTGCCCGAGAAGGATAATACGTGACTAGAACTAGCCACGACTCTGGCCGGAAAGCAGCGAAGATCAAGATGGGAATAAATCAAAACACCAAAAGCTCAAATTAAGCACGATCAAATTCTTGCTCCTTCAAATGTACATTTCCCAGATTTCCTCTGGAAGGAAAGATAGCTGTGATAAAATAGGCTGCGCAAGATAAAACTTTGATCTTACAATTTGGTTTAAGTTTTGAGATGACATTCCCTGGCCTTGCTGAGACGAACTTTGACCACCGGATTGGTGTTGCATCCCCATTCCAGCACTTGGAGGGCCATTTGTCTGGCCCTGGGGCGGATGACTCGACATATTCGGTGTTGCTCTCGTTCTCCCGAGTCCAGACGCGTGATCAGTCTCCTTGCCTCATATGTCGGCGGTAGACACTATCTCCATTCACCTCAGCTTTGGTCGCCAAAGCGCATACGTCGCAGTCCGGTATTCTGATAGTATAGAGTGATGAAAACTTGATGGAGACGATTGGAGGTGGGATGGGCAAATTCGGACTCATGTTCTGGGGAAGCGATGGACGCGCTAATGCGGCTTCCCGCCGAGCCTCAATCTAGTGAGTTTCCTCCATGCCGACCCCTCTTGACTTCATAATTTCTTCACAATCATCCTGGAACTTCATATACACGACACTGAATGCTAGCTCGACCACCGATTTGCTGGAATCCAAATAACCAGTATTTTTAAATCTAGCATATACCTCATTTGAACTCACTACGCGCTGACTTTGGCTGCGAGAATGTCCGGTCCTGATCCCACTGAAACGAATGTGCCAACATCCCGGCCATTTACCAAAGCAGAACATATCAAGCGATTAAATGATATTGACAACGTAAGTAAATTTGGCATGCAATTTTGCCTTGCTAATATATTATGCGCAGAGTATCGCACAACTTCTTGAATCCGCAGGACTGGCACTCCAGACCTTGTCCTCCTCCCAAGCCTCACTGCCAATCCCAGAGCGCAAAGCTGCTTTCGAAACCTCATCGACTACGTACATCAAGACACTACAAGACATACATGTCGGATTGACGCGCTCAATATATGGTCTAGAAGAGGCAGGTATTATACCGGCAGAAAAGGCAAAGGCTAAAGCCGTTCCGCCGAAGAACTTTGGCGACAAGCAAGGTGTTCCGGAAGGAAAGAATTTTAAAACGGCGACCGAAGCTCAGCACATCGAAGGTGGAATGGGGAAGCTGGATATTGGCTGGTTAAATAGTCGGAGTGGGCGTGTGGATAGGGATATGGAAGCTGAGCTGTGGGAGAAGGCAAGACATTTCTTACAAGAAACACAATCTGGTACAAGTAACGGCGTAGATGATGATAAAGGGGACGAAGATGTCGCGATGGGGGACTGAAAAAACGCCAGAGAAATTCCAAACATGATGCCCAATGTATCTAATTCAGTCATCGCCATTTTAACCTGGCTACGAGCCTGTACGGTGCGTAATTTCTGAAGTGTGTAGGATTCTGACAGATGGCCATGTCAATTTCTTTTTATGTCTTGTCATAAAATCTATGTTCATGGAAAGTAGAAGGCTCGATTGTAGGCCAATGAAAGCGCAAAGCAGCATACATGCAAGGTCTGTCATAGCTTCATAACTCATAGAACCATTGTATTGCTCGAAGTTTCAAGATTCGGATTCCAATTCTCTTTTTAAATTACCCATAGTTTCTGTCCTTCAGACTGTCACAAATCATGGCGGATTATTACGTTGTCGCTTCGAGGCTTCTCTGTAACTGCATATGGTTACTCCCCACCAACTCGCCCCACTCAAAAGAGTACCACCAATCAAGGCAACCGTCATCACCAGCCGACGCCAGACCTAGAGCTTGCAATAGCTGCTGATTGTCAACTTTCCAACCAATCCCTCATTACACGCAGCAATTATGGATGAAGTTGGAGGAGATTCGCCTTGGGGTGGTATGTAATTCCAAAGTTTGCGACTGTTTGAAAAGGTCCATTGTTACCCATACTAACGTTGCTCCAGATGTCCCTTCACAGTCCCCACCAGCGCAATCAACTGAGAACCCTTTCGCGGGAGAAGGAGGTACGGGTTTTGCTTCTCTGAGCTTACTTGTCTGACCATACTTAGATACGTCAACCAAATCGAAAGCGCCGCAGCCTCTCGAATCATCCTCGACAAGCACACTCAAATCCCCAGCAGGCCGCGGTAGACAGCCACGTACGCCCCGGCGAGCTGTTGCTCAACAGGTTCATCTGGAAGCTCTAGATGACTCTCTGGGTCCATTGGGGCCACTTGGAGACAATGCGCAAACACCACAATCAGACCAACCTCCAGCGCCGCCTCAAAAAGAGCAAACGCTCACCCATAACACCCGACAGACCCTACCACAAAATGCAATTGGGAGGGGAATGCTGGAATCGGTAGGACCAGATGATGATCTTGAGACCGCTTCAACGGGACCAAGAATTCCTCCCCCAGTCCAGCCATCTCCTGGTGGGCCCATACGAAGGGATACACAGCCAAGTGTGAGTGTAGAACAAGCCGCCAAACCAACCTTTGAGATTACGGTCGGCGATCCACATAAGGTTGGAGATTTGACAAGCTCACATATTGTTTATTTGGTCAGGACAAAGGTAGGAAGAGCTATTCCCGATCAATTGGAGGTTTCTTACAGGCTCTAGACGTCGTCCAAAGCATACCGGCACCCCGAGTTCGAAGTTACCCGCAGATATCGAGACTTCCTTTGGTTATACAATGGCCTACATGCGGGGAATCCAGGAATTGTGGTACCTCCACCCCCAGAGAAGCAGGCGGTCGGACGATTCGATACAAACTTTGTAGAGACGAGAAGAGCCGCACTCGAGCGCATGTTGAACAAGATTGCCGCACACCCAACCCTTCAGCATGACGGAGATCTGAAACTGTTCCTTGAGAGTGAAGCTTTTAATGTTGATGTTAAGCACAAGGAACGAAAAGAGCCGGGGCTGGGTGAAAGCAAGGGTATGTTTAGTGGTCTTGGAATATCAGTTGGTGGGGGAGGTAAATTTGTCGAACAAGATGATGTAAGTCCTGATGTAGGGAACATCTATTTCATGCTAATTTGATCAGTGGTTTCACGATCGCCGAATATATCTTGATGCTCTGGAAAACCAACTGAAGTCGCTATTAAAAGCCATGGATACTGTCGTTATTCAACGAAAAGGTCTTGCGGAGGCGGCAGGAGATTTTTCAAATTCCTTACATGCTTTATCTACAGTAGAACTATCAACGTCTCTTTCTGCGCCACTAGAGGCTCTTTCGGACCTTCAAATCCGTATTAAAGAGCTATATGATCGTCAAGCACAACAAGATGTGCTCACGCTTGGCATCACTATTGATGAGTATATTCGCCTAATCGGAAGTATCAAATTGGCCTTCACATCGCGCCAGAAAGCATACCACTCGTGGCATTCAGCAGAATCGGAGATGCAGAAACGAAAAACCACCCAGGAGAAACTTCTTCGTCAAGGGAAAACACAGCAAGACCGTTTGGTGCAAATGAATGCGGATGTGACTGACGCCGAGCGTAAAGTCCATCAAGCAAGGCTCTTGTTTGAAGATATGGGTCGTTTGATGAGATCAGAACTTGAGCGCTTTGAGCGCGAAAAGGTTGAAGACTTTAAGAGTGCAGTAGAAACATTCCTGGAGAGCGCAGTCGAGGCTCAGAAGGAGGTAAGTTTCTAGTTTTCGTTAAGATATCTCTGGCTAATAATTTCAAGTTAATCGAGCTTTGGGAGACTTTCCTTATGCAACTGGACGCCGAGGAGGATGATAGCGCATTTTACAAGCCTCCTGTGGAGGCAGCCGCTCGTGCATCGGCAGGAAGTTCGATTTCGGGTCCCACAGCAGTAGATTCGACGGCTGCAGCAGTGGTCACTGCTGAAGATTCGGATTAATGAGATTAAATGGCGAACGTGGTCATGAACATGATCTGGCTTATTTTGAATGGAGAAAAGCTTTTCAATTCTTAGGGGTATTGGAGGCGTGATTGAGCGACCACTCTGAAAGATTTATAGTATTGTACATATAATCCGAACCCATATTCTCAGACGCCTGCTATGCCTTTCTTACACTGGGCGACTGTCACTTCTACTGTACAGTATATACCAGTTCCCTTTGATGTGCCTTGCTCAACTCCATCTTACACGCGATCGCTTGACGTCCACCAATTCCCCGCCAACGTAATTCTTGATGTTGGTAATCAACAGCCACAATCGTACTCACTTCTTAAACGAGACAACCTTTTTTAGTTTTCCATCGACCTTAATGGTAATCATCTTCTCCTTCACGGGTGCTGCGCTTTCCACCACCTCTTCTGGAGCTGGAGTCCCAAACCCAGTAGTTCCACTGATCAAATCCAACAAGCTATCATCCTCCATCCCGCCTTGACTTGCCACCTTCTCTCCTTTCGCCGGAGCGTCTTCCGCTAATCCAGCATCTAGATCCCATCCGCGACCGAACCTGTCTCTGAAAGCCCGTAATCTTCCTGCCTCATCCTGTTCTATGTTTTTCAGAGAATCGAGAGAGGGATTCCATAAAGCGTGATTTCGCGTGTCTTTTGTGCTGCGGTAAATTGGCGCTGGAGAAGATGTTCGTTGGAGATATGTTGACCCGTCCGATAGTGTTACGAGTTGGGTGAAGGAGTATGGGGTTTGTGGTCTGCGTAGGAGCGTCGCATTGCGCTTTTGTTGATGGATTTTTGGATTGAGAGGTAGACGTGCGCGCGTTAGGGTTTTGGACGGAAGTGACATTGTGGATTGGTGGCGGTATAGTATTGGAAACTGATACAAGAATTGTCGTTTTAGGAGATATTTTCGATGGACTTGTGGGCGTATTTAGTTGAAGGTGGTGTGGTTTTATCCGAAATATTCTAGCCTTGCTGTAGCCTCATCACATTGAAAATCAAAATATCAACGCCAATGGGGTGGAAACTGGAGACCAAATGTTAGAATTCGACGACATCAGAAGCGCACTACAATGATTCCCTCCCTCTATTAGTCTGTCATTACAGAATGCACACTCTAGCTGCCGGCCATGGCCGACTGGCGTCAAAAACAGCAGGGAGTTTTTATTTGGCGCTTTATCACTGGTCCCGAGTAGGATGTGTGAGCTCAAAAGGAGGTATGGTTCAATCGAAGCCCGTAAAATTGTTAATTGATTTGCTAAATCTTTTGACATAGGTCAAACACGATCGAAACATAGTGATGCGAACGAAAAACCATGTCCACATCGAACAGCTCCCTCCTCGGTCAATGGCAATAGCCTTCGGGGCATTATGCGCTGTCTTCCTCATTCTGTAGTTATCTTGACATCTACGAGTCTTAAAGCGCGCAAGGATATCGAAGACCTCTTACATGGAGCAAAGGAGACGCTTAGTAGTCTGGAGAACGAAGAGCTAGGAGCTCCAGAAGACGGCTCGGAGACTCTTGGGACTCTCCAGGATGGGTTCTCAATAGAGTGGTACCGCAAATCAATAGGAGCACTGGAACGGAAACTTGCAAAAACGTCTCCAAAATATCCCGAAGATTACCGAGGGATGACTCTGTCATCTTTCACTTCAGTCAGCCTCAATCATGCCCGGCCGGCAATCTCATTCAATGTACGCACACCATCAGCGACACTAGACGCTCTATTCCACAATGGAACATTCTTAATACACATTCTCGAGGCAAATAAAGCTGGAGCAGACCTTGCGGCCCGCTTTTCCCGCGGTGATGGCAGCAGTGTATCGGGCTTCGAAGGATTGGACATTCATCCATTACCTACTCAGGCGCATCTTCCACAAAACAATATCATGTTACCTATGATCAGATCGCCAGCTGTCAGGCGTGTCTTACTTTGTAACAAGTATGATTGGATAGATAGCCGTGGCCACCCTCATGCAACAATTAGAATAGATGATCATGCTATTGTGCACGGAAGAGTGGCACACATATACAATCGTAATGGAATCGAATGCAATCCAACGGACACCCCCGAGAAGGAAGGCTGGCACGGTCTAGGTTATGTGGAAGGTCGGTACCGTCATGTGGGAGAATCCATTGACAGCTGAACGACGCATACTCCTAGACTATATCGCTATCCATATCGCTATCCATTCGATACGCTTGGACTTTGTTCAAACTTTTGTGACGTGTGACATTGTAAGTTCCCACGCGGCCAACAATAAGAAGGACAACTGGCAGACTACCCTGATATCGAGCCTAGGGTGCTTTATTTAGGGGATTTTTGCCGGCTTCTTGTGCCCGTACTGCAAAATAAATGTATCATATGTATTTATGAGATTGTTGAGATACCCCAATGTAATAGATCTTTGCTAGAAACCTTTCCAGACTAGTTTCTAGGTTATGGAAAGTATAGGCTTCTATTTGTCTCACATGCTGTTGGTAATAGCTTCTGCATTTAAATAGTTGAAATAACGTAGAGAAGAAGCGCATCTGCTGACGCTGAACATGTACAGTAGATCTCAAAATCGCATCGTCTCAATCCATGACACGAGTCCCTCGATCTCCGAACAACAAAGCTCCAGACTGTACCCCAGTGGTACTCGTACCTCACCTCCTTCACCAGTAGATTGAGATATCCACATGGAGGTTTATTTTTGTCGGTACTTGCTTCTGTCTCAACCATACGTCAAAATCCTACCATGACAGTCAACTCATCAGTCAAAAGTACTGATTGGTATCTTCTTCTACCTCCCAGCTTTGGTTAGCTATTAAAACCGAGAATGCTGAGCATCACCCCTTCGGGAAGACCATAGGTAAGTTAAACCAGCCTGTTCAAACCGTGCTCGCAGGGAAATTTGGTGCCCATTAATTGAATGTGTTACGGTCAAGGGTTTTTTAGTATGAGTTTGTGGACAGGTAGAGGATGGGGTAATGGTGGAAGCGTTGTGGTAGGAAGGGCAACAGACTGATAACTGACTTTACGACTTCGTAGACAACTCACATGATCTGGCCAAGCTATAATTCTATCTCTGGGGTGAATACACTACTATCTAGAGCGTCAAGTTTCAGAGAAACCACCTTTTATTGCTCTGCAACGTCTGCAGGGCGATCATCTGTCTGCAAAACATTACTGATGCTGCACAACAGGGCTCGAGTTATTTGTTAGATACCCAAATCGCATAGAATCCATTCTGATTTGATAACATGAAGCAAAGATTGAGATCAAATACTTCATAATCACATATGATTGTCGAGTAGCTGAAACACATTCGAAAGAGGAAAAAAGGCGACCACACGAAGGAATCGGAATCAAATCAGCAATCTTGCTGCACAGACGATTTCATCTATAGAAATCAAAAGAACGGACTCTTACAATTATTTTGCGGCGCAAGAGTAGATCAGGATTGTACTCGATGTGGTGTACTAGTAAATTCAACAATCATTTACCGGAAAAGGTTCTCCTAACAGGAACACATGGACGAAAACGGACATTTCATCCAATATTTGAAGAAATCTCTCTTCATAAGGAATTATGTCAGTATGAAACCCGTTTAGGCCGATAGTGTGTCTACTATTAGGTGTGAGAAAAGATTTCAGAGGACCACTAATCTCCCATACTTCGAACGCTGCTTGTAGTGAACACTGGACAGACAATTGACAATGTCGTTCTCCTAGATTTTGTTTTAACGGACCACAGACCTAGGTTGAAAGCTAGAAGCGACAAGTTTTCAATTGTTGATAGAACTTTAGACGAATCATACGACTTTCTTTTCACCTATAGTAATCAACGAAATATCGTGTTTCGTTTGCCACTTGTTTTGCCTACAGTGAGATAGGCAGAGTCTGGTTTCTCAACCCTTTCCGATTGATTTTGAAGGAAGGAATCCGATAAATTGTTGACTCGTGGAAGCGAAAGTATAAAAATTCTGCTGATTCAATTTCATCCTACTTTGTTCGCTTAATTCAGGGGCGTCCTCAATCAAATATTGGATATGGGACTGTTTTATATTTTTCGACGTATTTCAAGATTCCAATAACCTATATATTGATTCACCAAGTCTATGTGGTTAATCTCAGGCGTCTATTTTATCAATAGATAAATTCTCGAAAGTGGGTCCAAGAATTGACATTGTCTGATTCTGGACCATTCACCTCGAGGGCCAGAATTTAGATATAACGCCAGGCAACGCCCCACCATGATGGCAAAATCACAAAGGGCAAACACAACAATTTCTAACGATTTTGCGCTTGAAAAAACTCATTTGTAAAATAGAGAGAGTAACGACGTTATTCACAAGCGCACCTGCCCTGATAATCGTCATCAGAAATAGTCAGAAAGCTAATCAGCACTTCACAAAACACACCCCGCAACTACTTGGATCTTATCGAAACAGCGTGTATCTATCACTAACCTCCGTTGTTCAACCAAGTTTCACCTTCAAGTATTGTTATTTGGGGGGTCCGTCGCGCAGTTCTATGCTCTCAGTAGGTTCCCTATGAAAGAAGTGTCGCAATTTAATGAAACAGGAACCCGGCCTTGGGAGAAAGTATATTAATCAAGTTCATTTTAGTTCAAAGAAAGCACCAATTGGCGATATAAATATGGGCTGCGACTTTTGCCACATGCTACAAATTCTCTACAACAACAAACAGTCATGTTCACAGTGCACCAGCTATGGAAATACTGGCCTGTATGATGGCCGACCTTCCGTAATCGAAAGGTCTAACAAAAAAGAGGATGGTGACAATAAGAACGCCTTTCAGACCAAGTGCCAACGCTGCATTCTCTTTGGTCTTGCCTGCAATATGATACACCCGTGTATTTCTTGCAGAAATGACCAATGTGAAAATTGCATATTTGAGCCGCAAAACACAGACAATGAGAGGCACGGTAGCACTTGTCCAACAACTGGGAGGTGCGAGTCTTGCACTTCTCAGGAACTTGCATGCGACGAAAGACTGCCTTGCCAAAATTGTGGTTTAAATAGGCTCTGCAATTATCCACAGATCAGAAATGAGTTTGATCCACACAATCAATTCAACAACACATTTGGGCCAACAAGTGGATTAACATTAGCTCATCTCACATCTGGCACGAATCTACCAGAGAGTGAACAACTTGTCGATTCTTCTCTCACCCCTTTGGGAGAAACCACCTCTACGACCGACGCCAACATGCTTGGAACGGGGACCAACTTACCTGAGGTCGCTGTTGCGAAAGGCGATAATAACTATCTGGTGGAATCAACCGAGACGGAGAAACCTCAACACTGTACTAATCAGATGCATTCAAATTTGATTGAAGGCAGACTTCACCAGGAACATGGAGATACGGCGTTGGAGAGAGTTTCAGAACCTCTAGCTGCTGGAGAATGGTATACCATAAATTCGTTTGAGGTTGATAGTCTTGTCACTGAGAACACCCATTCTTTCACTGGTAGTAACACCTAATCCATAAATACCAGTGTGCTTTCGTATCTTGAGAGCGGTAATGAAAGTGTGGTGTCGTCCAATTCATCCAGAGATACATGCAACAAAATTCTCCCTGCCCTGGCAGCGGGTCCGCAAACAGACAAGCAAATGAGCTGTATCGAGATAGCGGAGGAAGTCGGTCTTGATAGAATATGGTGTCTTAATTGTGCTTGCAATTTTGATCCAGTGAAAGACCTCGAGATCCAACCATTTGTGCTTCGGAGCATGGCAAGCCTTACCATGTTACCAGGCGATCTCGATTGTTGTTATAACTGCATTGACACGGCCGTCCTGACCTAATGGTTCGAGGTGAAATTACTGGTTAATAAGTCGCTATTGGGGAGAAACGCTCCGCTTACCTGGGTATTTTCTTCGTGGAAGGTCAAATTATCGCTTAACGAAGATGTCACGACATTACCATGTCTCCTTCTTCCCGCAACTTGCTGTGTCGCTCTCTGCAAAAATCGCTGGAAGACGTTTGAATATTTCTTCAGGTCTTAGGCTTGTGCAGTATGAACCGTTCAAGGGGTTGTTGCTGGGCTAGGTTAACAATTAGAACACCATTGCTAGTAGGCATTCCAAATATAAATTCAGAAAAAGGGCTTTAATATACCTTTGGTTTTGAGAACATTGGAAAAGAGTGCAAATGAAGGGGATTGTTTGTGACCAAAAGGTATCTCGATGTACTGCGAGCATTCTTCCTTGTCTGAAATTGTCTTAGTCCGGGCACATCACATGGTCTCCTATCGTTTGCAATGACAGACTCCAATAAGAACATTTAAATCATTTCTAGACAAAACACGTTTTGTGGTGACTTTACATTCTTTCCAACAATGAAATTATACAGCACGGGTAGTCTTGGGATGGCATGTTAGGTAAAAGCCAGTGGCAGCAGTGAATGACCTAAAAGCCCAGCCCTTTCCTTAAGTGTCCCGATATATTCACCGTTTGGAATCGGCAGATCAGTGAGAGATCTACAATTGATGGTAGTGAACGGGTTGCCCAGATCTCAAATTTGGCCGTCGGGCGCACTTGAATAACGTCTGTAGGTCGACATTCATATAATACTGTCCTAATTCAGAGATTGAATAACATCTTCGACCCACTTTCTACTGTTCACTATACTGAGAAATTCCACTTATCTTTTTAGGGAGCTTGGCATCGTTAAGCTATCGCCATTTAATTGGATGATGGTTCGTTTTCATGATGTAAATTAACATCAAACAGGTCAGAAATTGAGCATCTTGAGCAAGTTAACGAATTCACGTAGTATACTTGTATGAACTTTTATGTCTTTAATTCACATAATATCAGCTTGTCACCGTGGAAATGAGAGAAGATTTCTATAAAACCCCCTCCTCTTCCCTACATCTTCCTCTTTCTTTTCTCCACACATCAACTCTCCAACCCTCTTGATCAAGACAATACAGCAATTTCAACATCAAAGAACTGTCTTGATTCAATCCTTCTTTCAACTGCCACCCCTTTGTTACTCAAAATGCGTTTCACACCAACTGTTCTTAGCCTTTTGGGGCTCGCCAACTTCGGCCTTTCACTACCAGCTGATGGAACGGGTGGTACTGGTCTCAAAGTCGCTGGAGGACTTCCTTACCCACTTGAGCCATTTACCTTCAAGGGTAACATCGGTGGTCACGACGTAAGTTCATCCTTTTCTATCAATTGTTTTTGTTTTCATTGGTGAGATGTCGATTTAGACACCAAACCATTCGATTATTACGAAACATAATTAAACTGACAACTCTATCATTAGGTCGAGCTCACTGGTTCCATCGACGAGCAAATCGAATATATGGTCAAAACCTATCCTGATTTCGACCGTGAGAACTTCCAGGCCATCTCGGCTGAAAGTGTCGGCACATCACCAAGCCCAAAGCGTGATGTTCTTGGAACCAACAACAAAATTGGCAAGGGACAATGCTGCGATGAGCCACATATGAGAGGTCACAACTGGCAATACGTTTACACCAGCACTGTCCAACGAGCTATCAACGAGTTGAAGAAGTACGACAAATGTCAAATCAACGCGAGAACCTGCCGTTGCCTCATGCATATTGATGATGCGTGTATTCACTGCAAGTCCTACCCTACTTCACCACATGCATATGCACTTTTCCCTCTGTTCTCCCTTATAGACTCCGGCTCTAGGAGGCCATGAGACAGTTTTATCCTTACACCCTCCTCTTTTCTCTTGAGATGTACAAATGTTCATTTGCTAACCTCTTGCAGTGTGGTCAGTAAAAGCTTTTACGAGATTCCTCAACTTTTCATACTACTAAATGCCCCCTGTTAAATCTTTACTAATACAAAACTCCAACGATAGCAACGATAACAACTACTCCATTGAACCAAGCTGCAAATATCTGGCAACGTATGCTGAGGACATCAAAGGTCACTGTATTCACACTTTGACCTCTGATGGTATCACCTTCTTGACGACCACATGTGGACAACAGTTTGACACTGATAACTACAACGTCGTCGTCAATTTGACCAAGTAGAGGAATAAAAATGGGAACCGTCAGATTGGTGGTAGAGCCAACGTTTCTGGTGGATCTCTTGGTGTTGAGAGCGAAAATTGGTGCCAGCTATAGGCTTTTATCTTTAGCTCCGTCTCGGTATTGAATTAAAACCGTTGCTTGGTAGTGAATAAATGCGAAACTTGGTGCCTTACACTATCTTCAACCATCCAAAATGTGAATTTGACGCTCTTACTGTGGAAAAACAATTGGAAGTGACCGTCTGACCAATATGATGAAGGAAAGTACTTGAGAAATCCTGAGAATGAATAGGCCCTTTTGATTGAATCAAACATGAAGTGGAGCATTTGAATGCCTGCTGCACTGAGAATAACATACGACTTAGCACCTACTGAGACCAGTTGGCCGAAAAGATGATTAAGAGAATATAGGTACTGCTCAAGATTCTATCCAGAAGAAGGCTGAGACCATGGCTTTGAAGGTTTCACAGAGATTTGTCTCCGTCAGAGAGTAACGAATAAATTGTAGATAGGTCTGGCATAAATCCTCAGAACCAGGTGATGCTAATTTCTGCCTGCCAATTTTATGCAATTTCTGGACGTCTTCACCGACAAGCACAGGCTAGCACAATTCCTCGAGTGATATGCTCGGGGCTTGAGCTGCTTTGATCTCCAGACCGATTTCAGATTTTCTTACAGAGCTATCAGGAGCTTTGAGTTATTTTTACTCTCTAGCATAGCATAGAACTAACTGCTGACTCAAATGTTGAACACTAATTAGGCGGGGGAACTATTACTGGTACCCATTTATTACAGTTAGTTATCTTAAATCTTGACTTGCGGCTCAGACTCTGATACGTATTTAATCTCGTGAGACTTGCTCTAGCGAAGCTCGGAGTGATCGGCCAAG
This sequence comes from Glarea lozoyensis ATCC 20868, assembly GCF_000409485.1. NCBI lineage: Eukaryota > Fungi > Ascomycota > Leotiomycetes > Helotiales > Helotiaceae > Glarea > Glarea lozoyensis. The sequence goes on along the minus strand of NW_007360990.1, from coordinate 858,335 downwards.
TATCTAAAAGTATGTGAGAGCTTTGTCTAGCTTGAAAATAGTTGCCCGCTGTAAGGATCCCAGCAATCCCGGTGTGAGCGATGGAACCTATAAGCATCTACAGACCGTATTACACAAGTATGTGGAATCTTCATGAGAGGTGGATCCTGCCGTGCTTAGTGGAGGCGGCTGCTTACTTCGTACGACGGTCCAGACCAGGTCAATCAGCCTCTGAAACCTTGACATCGCTCTAACCCAGTTGTTTCTGTCAAGCTTACATTGCGGTACATGATGATTAAAGTTCTGATCGGACAAGAAGTTTCCGAGCGCCGTTGAAAGACGAATCAACCAGAATTAACTCGCCAGTGTGCCAGTGAACTACGTCTACGAAGCATCGAATTAACACCTCATAATCCAATGAACAGTTCATGTTCCGCAATTGCAGCTGAACTGACAACAGTCTTTTTTAAAAAAAGATATACAGAAACTATACTTTGCTCATGACACCTCGTTTTTGAGATACGCCAACATCTGAATTGCTGATTCACGAGCACAGATGTACCTCGCTTAAGCCCCTTTCGCCCCCAAACCAAGATGCCTCGCAAAATCCGACGGTAATGGAGAGTGGTAAGCTCCTGATGTCCACAGCAAATACTATTGGCTTACCACCTGGTCGTAGAGGCCCCATCTTCTTGGTTATGCTCCGGACAATTGTAGCGTATCAACCAAAATCCCGAAGCATTTTCGACACCTCAAGCCACGCGAAAATCACCATCTGCAACAGTATCAAAAACAAACAATTCAAAACCCATTGCTTTGCCCTGCCACTAAAGCTTATCTCAGCTAAACATTAGAGAATATTCTCTTGCATGTTTGTCATCCTTCGCCATGCTTCGAGGCGCTAGACCAAGCTTACATCACCGGTAACGGATTGGGATTGGAAGTTAAGCGCCGCATTGATTGGATTCTGCCAAGGAAAGGATTAGATGAAAGTCTCGGAAGGATGCCGATCAGTTTATCACTGCCCTGTGGTGATTAGTGACATTAGCGAGATACGGATAAACACGCCTATTCTAGCAATTCACGAAAGCTACTCGTACCATTGACGGATATCTACCAAATAGAACGTGTTTCAATATGGGGAAAAATTTCAAATTTACAATCATCAATCATCAAAACTTCCAACAAATTCCTGCTTTCTATGCAAGTTGCCAACCATATTCCATTCTGAGACTAGGTCCGGGAGAAAGCCGCACAGAACACCAACATCTCAAATCCTTCGACCGCCTCTCGCCAATACGAAAGTGCGGCGCAAATGTCAAACGCAAAGAATTGGTGGAAGACTGCCAAAATGTGACGCGACCAACCCAGCAACCCAACGTGATCAGCCCCCATCTATTTTTGATTTGCAGCGGCCACACCTTTGTCACCCACACGGAGGTAAGGCTGAGAGACGCTGAGACGTTTCTATGCTGGTCATTTCGGAGGTTGTCCCAGCATGCAGCGAGCTAAGCCTAATTGTACCTCCACCCGCAAACACCAACTGCTGTGCCGTTGGGGGCAAATTTTGATATATGTTGTCTGGACCATCCCCGCTGTTGGTGTCGCCGCCGATCTTTTCTTCATCTTGGTGAGATCGCCTCAGGATGTTGGTGACAACTCATCCAATGTGAAATAATCGCTTTCTGTTTTTCTTTGTCTTATCTGCAGCTTCATTTTGTTCCATATCGGAAAACCCTACGTTTCTCGAAGATGTCGGCCGGGTACCCGCAGTTTTCTCCCGGGACTGGCTATTTCAGCCCTGGCCAACGAGTTAGTATGGATCCAGAGGATTACAAAATCACCTTGACGAGGAGGTTTGATGGTAGCTTCGAATGGAGTCCTGAGGAAGGAAGTGTGGCATTGATCAACGCACTCAACTTTAATTACCCAGAAGGCTCGACAATTGATCAGAAGAAGCAAAAGGCGATACTCAAGAAACTAAATGAAGAGATGATGGAAAACAGCTTACTCAACTCCAACTCTCCAGGAATGCAAGTTGCAACTCAGCAGCGTCCAAGTTTCTCGTCTGCATCTGGAACAACGCTGTACACCGTGAATAATAACCCCTCTCCTTCTCATTCGGATCCCTTGCCCAGAACCACAACACCACCGACGAGTGTTAAAAAGGAAGAGAAACTCACCCAAAGCGCTGGTGCGGGGCGAAAGCCAAAGATCGAAGCATACAAACATGTGTTTCCTTCGACTCAGGGCGGCTCAATGACAAAAGGAAGGAAAGGTCCGCTGGGCGAGAAATCGAAAGCAGACGCGAAGAGAAACAGGAAGGCAGGAGCTGTTTGTGCTTATCACCGCAAGCAAAGAACAAAGGTAATGGATTCGTCACTTGCAAGTAAAGAGATAATTGCTAATTCAATGACAGTGTGATCCAGAAAAATGCAAAGACAATGCTTTGCACGTTTCAAATATTCAAGCACAACCTGTCAAAGTAGAACACAGTCGGACTCCAAGTAATGTCAGTCAGCCAAGTTATGGGGTACCAAGTACAGGTGGACCATCACCCGGATTTGGAGGCCCTCGAACTCCTGCCCAAAGTAGCATTTACCCTGGAGCAAGTCCACCACCTTTTGGTCAACTTGGTCCGAATACGTACGGTCAATTCAGTCCTGGTTTCCCGTTCTCGAATGCAAGTCCTCCGATGACCTTGTCATATCCGTATACGGGATTCATGCCGCCGCCACAGATTAGAAGCTCGGCTAGCAGCATAGCTGAGCCATATGGTGGTTACGGCGCCAAATTCAGCCCAGAAATACCTATGTCAAGTGCGACCAACCCTACTGGACAGGTCTTTGCCACTGCTCCTTTGGAGAATCTCTCCCAGGATCCAGCTATTTTCCCAAATAACGGAGCGTCTTATCAGACCTTTGGACTATCGCCTAGACAGGAATCTTATCACTCACATGGCAGTGCTAACGAATACTTTAATCACGATATCATCTACAACAACGAGTACAATTTCCATAACGAGACTATTTTCACAAACGTCAATGAAGAGATTCCAGATGACCTCTTCGGTCCAGAGGTCATGAGAAGCATGGAAGATATCCATGAGCAATTTGGCCATGGAGAGTCATTCAGATCCGTCGAGGTCAAGAAGAGATCGACTAAGAGATGGTGGTTGTCTGAGAAACTGCGAAAATTCGTTCGGGTGGTGTACACGAGCAAGGTTTTCCGAAAGAATAGGAGAAATGAGCATGGCATTGAGACGGAGGAGATCAGCGTGCAAACGACTCAAGTCGTGGGCATTGCAAAGAAGCAAGACGAGCCAAAAGAAAAGTCGCCAGGGGAGCCGAGTCGGCATATGCACGACGCCAAACCACAGACTGGTGAGGGTCTCGCTCTTACAATGGCGACAAGCCTGAATATCATCGTTCAAGAGCCGGAAAGTATTGTCGAAGTCGGAGAAGTGGCGAAGCAGCAGGAAACTACGGAGAGTGCCGAACAACAAAAACAGCTCGAGGACATAAAACCAGTTGAGAACGCTAGCTCTACACAGGAATCAAACACTATCGACGCTGGTGAACCCTCGAAAGCAAGAAGCAAGGTCATATCCGACGTAAAGGACGCACATGCCACGAAGTCGACAGAACTAGTGGTCAACGACCTCGTTGCTGGTTTAATCGCTAGCACACAAGAATTGAAAATCCAGGATGAACCAAAAAACAAATCTACAGAACACATAGTGGAGATTGAAATGAGCAAGGCGGGAGTAATCACTGTTTAAGATACCCAGCCGTGCGAGGCTTTTGTACACTATCTATGTGGGCGCCAGGTTACTGATATATGGGATGCCTCACTTCGGTTAAGGGGGTTGGGCAAATACATAGAAATGAATCAGTCGATAGCTTGAAAGTCCGTTCATCTGTGTTATGTCTAGTGCTGTGATATTTGCTTCAAAGCCTCATTTCATTTGGAAAACTGGGACACGATTGGAAGTTGCAGATTCAGAAAAGCATTTATTATACCCGCAGTGGACAGACTAAGTCGTAGTCGAAACACTGTATTTCTTCGACTAAGCTAACGATACGTTATATATTTAGTGGATCAGCTTAACAATACTATATATTCCATCAACTATTTTAAATAAATGAGACTTCTTAAGCTCTATTCGAAGCCCACTTATTTAGACTAACATCAGTGGCCAGGTGACTGACACTTATTTTGTCTTCTGTGGGCCTAAGTGTGCAAACCAGCTGCATTGCCGGTGCGAGTTGAGAGCGCGGTATGACGGGCTTGTACATCTGCAAACATACAAAGTCAAGGCGCTATATGTAATTCTTGCAACATCGTCTTCTGCAACAGGCTCACAAGATAACAATCATCAATAAGATCTACCAAATCAAAATAACATTCACAATGCGTATACCCATCACGGCAAACTCCAGCCTCTTACTCTCACTTATTTCTACTTCACCTCCTACTTTCCACCCAAAATCTTCTCCAACTCCAAAATCTTCCTCGCAGCATCCCCAAAAGTCTCTTCCGCAGTCCTCAACTTAAGCCCCAAGGCCTCATTCCACTTTTCCACATCCGTAATAACAAACTTCTTAGGTACTTCAGAGCCATCTTTAGGCAGTCTGGATGCAACCTCTGGGACTTTCTTCAAAGAATCAACAGCAAGTTGAGAAGAATATTGAGCGCCACCGACTGCAAGTCGTTGATTGAAGACGGCTGGGGTGGTCAGCGACAGTATGTGAGCTGTTGCTAGGTCGCGGACGTCAATCTAGGATCGTTAGTATTGTGATGTTTAGATATTGCAGGGGACATACGTAAGAAGGAAACGAAGTATCCGGTGTGACTTCATAAGTCCCATTAAACAACGAATAGAAAACATCGTTGCTATAATTGATCTTCTTCAAGCTCTGCACAGGCTGAAGCGGCGGACCGAAAATCAAACAAGGTAAGAGATTCGTGACTGAGAACACGGGCTTCTCTTCTTTCACAAATTTCCAGATGGCTTTCTCGCTCTCCGCTTTAGCGACACAGTACGAGATGTAGGGATGTTGTGCTTTGATGGCGTCGTCAATGGTCACAGGGAGCCAGGAGTCGGATGAGAAGACTCGACTATCTACGTCCATTCCTGTGGTCATGGCATTGCAAGACCCGGTCACTACGATAGCCTTCACCGACTTCCCATATGCTTTTGCCGATTTCAGAAGTTCGGTCGCTCTGAGGTTTCATTAGCACAGCGTAGGACTGGAAAAAGTATAATGCTTACCCGTGAACACTAGGTTCCAAGTAATGCTTCACGAAATCCGTATTTTCCAGATCTGCAAAAGCTTAGTCTCCTTCTCTCAGGTCAATGAGAGAATTACATACTATCAAGCAGAGGAGCTGCAGTATGGATCACATAGTCAAAGTTCCCCTCCTGGAAGGTCTTGTCCCAGGTGCCTTCCTTGGCATAATCACTCACAACAACAAAGTCGAGTTTGCCAGCATACTCTGGATGAGTAGCAATAATCTGTTCGCCTTTTGAAAGAGTTCTCACTGAACCAGTGACAGTGTGGCCATATTGAAGGATGAGGGCATCGATGATGGACGCGGCCACAAAGCCGTTTGCACCTGTGACGAGCGTTTTAGGCATTTTGATACTGCTAAATTATCTGAATTCGAGTAGTGCTAGGATGAAGTCTGAGCGGTTCTGGGCTTTTTGCTGATAAGTAGCTCTTGTCACTTATCGAAGATGATAGCTGAAAGAGGGGTAAATAAAATATAGACGAGGCTGCGACAAGAGTCGGTTGAAGGTTGATGTGGAACAAAACCACGGAAATAAATGATTCACCTGAGTTGAGAATGATGTAGAATCAGTCTAGAGACGGAATGCAATCCTTTTATATTTCTTCATCTAACTGTTCAGCCCAACTCTTCGTCCCCAAAGTATATCTCATGCCCGAAAGCAAAATGCTCTGTCCCTTTCCTACACCGGTTGAACAACACGAATAACGGCAAGGCAGTCAGCAGCATCGCAATCACTCTGCCCAAAAGCCTCCCGGGCACTTCACAAATGATTTTGCAATACATCCAACATTATGACCAATCGCTGACAGAACGTCTGCTCTCATTTTACTGTGGCGCATGCGCTTCGACGCGACTTTTACCCAGCCAGTCAAACCACCCCACCAGAACGAACTTTTGTATCTTGAAAGCGCTGAATAATCAGCGTACTGCTGAATCCTTCTCTTATCGTCGATTGCGTATGTCGTTCTCACGGAATTTACCCAACGGGTACAACAGTGTTGCATGGGATAAGTATTTGCATTGAATGAGTGCTGAATAATCAGGAATCTGTTGATAAGCTGCCTCATCCATCTAAGCTTCGACTCGGTTCTCATTGCAACGAAGTTGCTTTGGAATCAGATGGCCGTTTTGGGCTGTTAAACGACATCGTGCTCAAACATCCAGCCTGTTTTCCATGACATTGCACAATAGCATTCGTGATCCAAAATGCCCTATTTCGCATTCAGTATTCGATATGTGATGCCTACAGTTTTCCAGTAGGGCTGCCCATTCCTTTCTCCGAGTTTGCCCTATTGATTTTGACCATGGCTGTCGAGTCCAAAGTACCGTACCAATGCCTCAATTGAGATATGTGATCTTTCTCCTCGTCTCCATATTCTACAGGGGGCCCTTTGGCTTGCACCTCATCACCACCCTTGAAGACTGCCCAGCTGCTTGCCCCAGTTTGATCTGACCGAAGAGCGAAACCTCTTGATACAGATGATACCTGGAAACTCCGAAGTAAGACCCCGTCACCTGCTTGAATAATTGGAAGAGCATCTTTGTAAGGTCTCGACACTTGAACTTGAATGACGCCACTGGGAGCAATCGAAGGATCTGTGATATTGAAGGAGACCTGATAGTGCCGTGGACCCCCCTTTGCGCGTTGCGGTTCAGGAGGAGTAGTCGTAGCAATTGCTAGCACATCGAGTTTCTGGTTGAGATGAAATCGCAGGACCTTAAGTGCAGTGAATTCGCTTAGTTCGGTCCGCAAATGACGAGATAGCTTCAACTTCAAGTCCGCTACGGGTGCGCTCCTGTCACGAGTCCTAGTTGGAGATTCGAGTGAAGATAGAGCTAGTTCAACGCTAGCATCATGCCCAACTGGGGAAACTCTCTGGTCTAAAATAATCGCTGGAAAAGAAGCTAGCACTTGGCTATCTCCAGGCTTTGTGGCTTCCCCGGATTTGACCGGAGTCTTAGGCCTGGTGTTATCCTTACTGAGTGACATAGAAGCTGTCTTGCTTCGTAGATCTCTAGCATCGGCTGCGGATGTGGTCGACACAACACGCCTATGACTTCTGCGAGGGCTGACATGTGTTGCGTCAGAGATTTCAGGACTCAATGTCGGTTCACCTTTGGTGGTTTGGGAATTTCGGGGGCTAGCAATCTGCTTTGGTGTTTCCGCTCGTTCTGCTGTTGCAGTGCCTTGGACCAAATCCTCTGTAGGGTTATCGCTAAGAGCCTCTGTTGTAGCAACTTTCCCTCGAGCTCGCGTGACTCGAAGTGAAGGAGCCTTTTCTGTTGCTTCGGTGTTAGATAGGCCATCGGGCTGGGTATTGGAGACTGTATGGGAAGGCTCCTTTGGTGAGAGGATGGTAGAGACCTGCGAGTCGTTCGAGTTATTGAAAGACGTTTCGATGGCAGGGGTAGCTCTTGAGCCTTGTGTGTGCTCTGGCGTAAGCAAATGTTTGACTTCTTCTGCTCGCTTGAGCAACTGCTTGACATCTTCGGGTAGCTGGGATGAGGTAGACGATTTTGGTAACATTTCTTCATCCATCGCTCCGTCTAAGCCATGACTTCTTCTCGGGGAATGTTTCTTGTGAGGCGGATGCGCAGGCCCTTTGCTGCGAGTAAAATGAACGTTATGCTCATTATGTTCTCGGGCCGGGCTTTGTTCTGTTGTTTGCTTCACGGTGCCAGGAGTGCCTGACTTACGCAGCGGACTGACTTCCAGTGCATCAGGCCTCTTGTTGTCGTCTCCGAGGTGCTTTAGTGGTAGGCTTTCCTGCTGATCAGCGTCGTTGCCATTTGACGCCGATGCATCATGATCGTGGGCCGCCATCACTTCTACTACTGCCTCGTCAACGGCTTCGGAAACAATTTCAGCAAACTCCTCTTCTAAAGTTTCAACAGCTTCTTCGGCCTCCTCATCCGAAGCTTCGTCGTCTACCTGCGCAATTATCGCACCAGATTCTTCCTCCACAGTGTCGTCGGCAGGTTGCTCCACAGTACGCACAACAGAATCATTACTTGCGGGAACTGCCCGTTCCGATGACTGTTCATCAGCAACACTGTGGTCCTTTTCATGGTCCTCCGAATCGTTCCGATCAATGTCCATTGCATCAGTGACCACTACTTCCACAATTGGCTTTTTAAGAGGACTATTCACGTCTTCCTGAATCACATCATTCGCAGTCTGTGGACTAGTAATCGGCGCAAGGCTCACCTGCTCGTCCACTATCGTTGGATTCTCTGAATCGTCGACATCAACATTTCGAGGGGAGTCATGTTCAAGTTTCTCGGTCTCAGGCTCCTCTTCCTCCGCGTCGTGTTTGCTGTCTTCTGCGATGCTTGGCTCTAAGGCTAGCGGCACGCTGTCCTGACGAAAAATTCGTGAATCCTCGAGTTGCTGCAGTTCTACAACAGTCGTCTTGATCTCAACTACAACTTGCGTGTCCTCCACAAGAACCTCCGTTTCTTCATCGTGGATTTCACTATGGGGCGAGGACTCCAAGTTGGCATTGCTGGGTACAATTTCATCGACTTCCATCTCATCTTCGCTCAATTGTTGATCTCCTTCGTTGGATGCGTCTATGTTTTCAGGGTCTTGTTCGTTTACAGAGTCTTCTGCATCTTCTAATAGCGTCTTGGTCCTGATGGACTCGAAATTCATCTTTTCCCTTTCTTCTTCCTCCTCTCCCTCTTCTTGTTCTTGTTCATCATCTTGCTCTTCGTCGTTCTCCTCATCATCCTCATCATCCTCCTCTCCTTCTTCCTCGCTTGAAGAATCTTGTCTGCTTGCAGTTTGGGGTTCAGTACCAAGGGATTCGGCGGTTCCAGGTTGAGCGGTATCTTCTTCGTCGTCAGAAGATAACAAATCGATAAAGACAGGTGCGGCAGGTGCCCGAGCTGAGGTTTCGGAGTAATCTTCCTGGCCCGATACTTCCTCTTCGTCGTCATAGCTGCCCTCATCACTTCCATAATTCTCTTCAGATCCCTCCGTGTAAGGAACTCCAGGTCCAGGTATCACGTTACCAGCACTGTCAATGTAGTTGCCGTCTCCATCAACGTCGTACTTGTAATGAACCTCGTCCTCAGAGTCCTCTTGGGGCTCATCAGACATATATTGTTCGTCGTTTTCATAGGTTTCCTCATCCAAGTCTTCGCAGTCCATGCGTTCTTTTCTCGTAGCAGTATGTCGCTGATCAAGACTTCTTTCTTTTCTAAGCTCGTCTGGATAACTGATTTCTTCAGCTTCACCATCGGCGTCATCATCCTGCTGGGACTGTCCTTCCTCATCACTGCTTTCGGTTAAATCTACGGCTTGCGCTTGAGATTGCCCGCTCTGAGATCTTGACATTGGGGCAGACACGGGAGCCCTTGAACTAGACCTATGCTCATATTGTTCCGTCTCTGATATACCAAATTCCGGGTACGTGACTGCCGGGGGTTCATTAGCCCATAATGGTATGGGTGGCTGTTGTGAATAGTCGTCCAGGTCAGGATATTTCATCTGAGCTGGTACAAGCGGCGAAGAGCTTGGCGATCTGCTACGATTCTGAACATTGCCGTCGGTTTCCTCTTCAACGTAGAACCGCTCGTGATCTGAAAGATCCTTGTCGTCGGAAGGCAAGGCAGATGTTACTTCGTGGATTTGCTCATAGAGCTCCGGAGCCATGAAGTGGTCTTCTGTTACGTTGTTTGAGGGGACCTCATTAGCGCTTTGGGAAGCGGAACGTTCAAACATCGAGGGCGCGGTCGTAAATGCTCCATGTCGCAAACCTTGGGGGCTGGCACCATAGATGTCCTCCTGCCTGTCTTCCAGTGAAGTATGCTGGCTTTGCGTCCCGTCGCCTTCTGCTGACTCTGAACTCAGAATAGGATGGTTGGCAGAAAAGTCAAGGCCTCTAGATATGAGAGGAGATACGAGTGGAAGTCCTTCGGATGACAGAGGCTGCAGTCTGGGTGATCGAGGGAAGTTTTGGGTGGTAACAAACAGGTTTTCACCTTCCAGGACATCGGTTTGTAGCTTTGGCGGCGGCATTGAACTCGAAAGATATTGTGATACGTAATTTGGCATGATATTCGCACCTGGATAGGGTATGCTACCGACATTGACTGCCTGTCGCGAAAAGCTAGCCAGTGCCTCGGCCGCATCGTCCATGGCTACCTCGACTGTCTGGCAGCCTTCATCCATCATGATTGGCCTTGGTGGAGTTGCAATCGGGTCTTCCGTCACCTTTTCTATCGGCGTAGGCTCCCTCTCCGGCGAAGGAGACCGACTGGTATATTTCCATACTGAACTCAATCTAATTCTCTTTCTGCCCTTTCCTGCCACAGTTCCATCCTCCTCGGCAAAAGGATCGAAGTCGAACATGGATCCGTAAGAGGTTCTGGCTCTCTTGACAAAGGCGGGGGATGAGAACAATGTGTCATCTGCATCATCTTTCTGAGGCTCGGTATGCTCGATTCCATTGGTGCCATTTGTGCCGTTGGATGGTAACGTAAATTCGGGAATCGCATCTGGTAGAATTGAAGCGATTGGAAGCTCGGATTCGGGGGGAGGATGGTCAATGTCAATTAACTTTGATTCCTGGGAGTCTTCTGGCCGAAACTACGGTGATTTTAGCTGTTGGTCAAACCCATAGTCTGAGGCCGCACCTTTAATAGAACTCTTTCCGTAAACCGTAGCTCGAACTCAACACCTCTGCCAGGAGTTGAAACCTGGTCGCCATCCTGAACCCATTCTACTCCATCCAGGCATAAGCATACTTCATCTCCACTTGTAATATGTGAGTTGGCGACTTTTCTTGCGCAGGATCCCGCAAATTGCACCCGTACCTGACCCCTCGCGCGTCGCAATCGAAAATCCGGCTCTGCCAGAAGGAACGCCACAACTCCAGTAGCTGAGCTGAAGGGCCACGTCAATGTCACTATCGCCTTAACAGATCGAGATGCGGGTGCTGCGAGATTCGGAGAGAGCTCTGCAATTGGAATGTGGGTTGTTGACTCTAAGCTTGCGCCCGGAGCTTCGTCCAATGCAGGCATTGCCAGTGAGCGTTTGGTCCTTCAGACAGAGACTATAGCATTGCACCTCTTGCTCCAATTCATATCCCTTGGTGTTGACTGTTGGTGGAGGGCAGTGCGCCCATGGAGGTGAACGTCAATGTACAGAATCGAACCTTGGAAGGGCGACGCGAACGTCAGTGTCTTTGTACACCGCCAAAGGCGACTTGGATTCTGCCGGGTTGATTCTGCCTTCGTCACCGCCCAGGCTACTGCAATCCGGTGAAAGAGGCGGCACGCGCTACGCCAAACCAAGCAAAACCTCAGGTCTTACCACCCACCTGCACCCACACAATATGAACCAGACCCTGACCTCCGAACATTTCATCCCACGCAAGATCGAGTACGGCTGGACGGCCATTGCGATGCTCGAATGTTGTCCTTACATATAGCGTACCAGCGTCAGTATGTCGGGTCGATCACCCATCGACATGAACAATATAACCATGGACCACCCCATGTTTTACTCAATGGATGAGCTTCCCGGGAGCATGTCTTCGCAGGTAAAGATGTCATTTCCGACGTGACTCTTCATTGCTAACAAGCCAAGACTGTCAATGGAAACGATACGTCTATGAGCGGAATGCTCGAAGATGGATTACTGGACTATCACAATGGTCTACCTCTGACGATGGGCGTGAACGACCTCGATAACGGCGCGGAAAATAGAAATTATTCCCCCCTCGACCCGTCGACGTCGCGCAGCGAGCTGGATCAGCAAGACGGTAACAAGCAGCCACAGAGTCCTACCGATGAGGCGGCGATCAATACTGTGGGAGGAGGACCGTTACCAACCGGATGGGGTGCCCCAGGTATAACGCCGAACAATGGTAGTACCCTCACCGAGTTCACGAAGAGACGGAATTGGTCACAGAAAGTAGTGGAGGAGCTCAAGGATTTCCTTCATATCCTCACTCCGGACGGCCGGATTCTCTATCTGTCCCCGAGCGTGAAAGCGCTTACGGGATACGACCCGGATGATCTTGTAGGGAAATTTATTGTCGACTTTATTCATCAAGATGACAGTGGTATATTCGTCCGAGAGTTTAACGAATCCATCGCGAGTGGAAATCCGCTTCGTTTCTTCTATCGGTTTAGGAAGAAAGATGGGGCTTATACCATTTTTGAATCTCACGGGCATCCTCATTTAACATCTGAAGCTGCTGCCTTTAATGCCGGTCCTACTAATGCCGCGGGTTTCTGTAGAGGCTTCTTTATGATGGCTCGACCATATCCTACAAAGAACGCAGCTCTTCTTGATTCTTTTCTGGAGCACAAGATTGAAAACGCTCGTCTGATGAGGCGAATCGAAGACTTGAAACGAGAAGAGGCTGAAGATGAGAGTCAACAACAGGCTTGGTCCAAGAAGGATAGCATATCGGAAAATCCATCAGAAGCTGCCGAAACCATAACGGGAAGTTCGGTCACTGTCTCGATCCCTCAAAACGTAACACACGATGCCCTTGCAATGCCTCCACCGGCAAAGCCGAACCCGGGTCTTAACATCGCTCTCACTCGCCAAAATCTCGAAGATGCGAATCTTAGTACCAGACCAGATTCTATTGGCGACAAGATGGCTCGATATGAGGCTAATTCTCATCGTGAAGCTGTTGAAATGCTTACGGGATTACGGTATCAAGAAGGAGAGCGAAGCCAAGGCATCAGTACCGGTGATCAGAGTCCGGCATTGATCAGAGGTGATGCTGGAATTGCAATAGCTGTTGACAAAGACTCGAGGGCGAATGACAAGAGGAAGAAAATTAAATTGCCTGATGAATACGTGTGCACTGATTGTGGTATGTTTAGCCATCGATTTCTTTGGATTCCAAACTGACTTCATAGGTACACTGGATTCGCCTGAATGGAGAAAAGGTCCAAGTGGACCGAAAACGCTATGCAATGCATGTGGCCTGCGGTGGGCAAAAAAGGAAAAGAAGAAGCCAGGTACCTCGAGTACGCCCGGTGCACTAGTTCAAGGTGCGAGCACAGGAAGTTGAAGCATATTTTCTGGATTGTGCAGTAGTGTGTCACCAGGCGTTAATGGTATGGCGAGGCGCATTGGGATTTTGCTATAATAACTGGCAACATGGGATTGGGAATTGTCGGTGTTTAAGAAGGGAAGACACTCTTATACCCAGGTTTTAATTTATGATTGAAAATGCATGTTCAATTGTGGTCAACTTGTCAATATGTCCGCTGTGGTGTTGTCTCGCTTAGGTCTTTCCCCCTTATTTTGAGAAGCAAACATCAAGACAAGATCTTAATTGGGAATCTGCGAAGCAGGTGCCCGCTAGGTCTGTCAATCATCTCAGATGAAAAGGAAATCCTTGCTGGGTGTACTTGGAGAACGCAGAGTCTTTCTGATTCTATATTATGCTTCCGAGGTGTTGTTCATTAACAAAGCAGGCTCACATTCCCCAACATCATGAGGACTAATTTTCCAAATTCAACTAACAAGCATTACTATTCCTCTTCAGAATCATCTCATACCAAACCCGACTACAATATTCACAACCTCCCTCCTCTCAACCTGCCCTATCACCCTCTTTTCCTAACAGCCCTCTCCCAAGCCTCCGAAACCCTCGCCCCAGCCCTCTCAACAAACCGCATCACCTCCGCAACACCCTCCCTCCCCAACGGCACACCACCCAGTGGCCCCATCGACACATCCACGCCCACTCTCGGCAAAAGCACACTCGCACTCATCGCAGCAAGACCTACACTCAAAACCAACACTCCCCCATTCACAATCACCATCCCAGCATTCCAAAACGCATCCCTCTTATACCACGGCTTGCCACCCACAAACTCCTGCAAACCGGGACCTGTCTTGTTCAACGGGGCGTAGTAACATGTAATCTGCGCCTTGATAATCTCCACCTCCCTAGACCCGCGTTTGGCGTACAGCGGCAGGTCTTCGTCGCGATACGAGCCGGGCTTGAAGCGTTTTACATTCGGGAAACAGGATATCTTGCACTGTGCTCGATGTGTACGCTCCGGACGGAGAGGTTTGGACAGTTTCGCGCGTGCGAACTCTTTTTTTGCCTGGCGTCCTTGTGCGGTGTGTAACTTGCCTGCTGGGATGAGCTCGCGGAGACGGGCTTGGGCGGCTGCGAGACGGGCTTCGTATGCTGCTAGGGAGCGGTCGTAGGTCTTGAGGACGGTGTTTTTGGAGAGGGTCCAGGATTCGGGGGAGATGTTTTCGTGGAGGTCGGAGGTGTAGATTGTTCCTGGGGGCGTGTCGAGGAGGTAGAAGATTGTGGGGGAGAGGCGGATGAGGAGGGAGAGGTAGGCTGCGTTGGAGAGGAGGGAGTGGAGGGATTGGTAGGCGGCGGTTTGGGAGGGGGGTGGGTTGTTGAGGGTGTGAGGGAGGGAACGGAGGAATTTGGTTAGGGGGGTGAGGAGGAGGGTTGTTTGCGCTGTGAGGGTTGCGATGGTGGGGTAGAAGAGGGGTGTTAAGGTTTCGCCGTCGAGGAGGGCGCGGGTTGTCAGTGCTCGGTGGTTTGTTCTGTGATATGCTGGATTCTGGTTAGTTGGTTCATAAGTTGAGAATGTAGGACGAACCATCATTGACAAGTAAAGTCTTTTCTAAACTCTCCATATGATCTGTCTGATCCTTCCTCGCCCCAAATAATAACTCGTTAAAGATCTTCTCCCTTATAACTCTCGAAATGATACCAGCCACAAGACAAGTCCTCGACTCATTATTTGTTAACAATGCATTCCATCCACCACATGCAGGATCGGCTTCCGCTACTAAGCTTGCCCAAAACACAAAATCTTTACTCTCTGGTAACTGTTTCCAAACGTCTGGACCATGTTCAAGGATATGTTCAGCAATACCCCGATAGTTGAAGTTATCTTGAGCAAAGTCCATGATCATCTCATTCAACTCGTCGAATTTTGCTATAAAGAATTTATCATCGCGGTCAAATTCATGATGATCCGGGTATGAGTATTGGATTGGTACTGGGTTGCGTTTTTCTAGGTCAATTTCATCATCTTGCTTCTCAATTGGGATTCCCGGTACAATTTGTGACAGCTGTTGTCTTTTGCTGGGTCGGTTTATTGACTATAAATGTTAGAGTCTTGAATTTCATTACTTTGCTCCCGAACACATACAGCTTTCCTCAACACTTCCAAGTTGTGATCCCTTACTCTTTTTCTATCCTCATCATTCCCACCAATTGACCTTTGTAATCCATATTTTGCAGCCTGTGCTCTCTCTTTCAAGCGCAACGCTTGTTCTGCTTTCTTAAACCTTTCAATAGAAGGAAGCTGGTCGAATTCGAACGCTATCTTTCGACTGGATTTCGCTTTTCCGATTGGTGTCGTGCTAAGACCGGTTTTGAGCGCTGGAGTTGATGAACGTTTCGGTGTAGCTGATGCCTTTGAAGTGACTTTCGATGGTGTTCGGCTAGGTTTACGTTTCTTTGGCGAATCGAGGAACAGTTTTTCGAGTCTAGGGGGCGATTTAGTATTTCTGAGGTTGGGTGTTATGTTATTCCATGCTGAAGGTCTCCGAGATTGCGGTGTTTTTGGCTTTCTTGACCTTGCTGTTCGTGGTGGTTGAAATGTATACGCGTTGGAAGAATCTAGACTTGAGTCCGTCGTAGAGGTCGAAGTCGACATTGTGGCGACTATTTATTAAGAAATGACCAACTGTTGGATAGAACGCGAATCGAATAAAATGTCAAGATCTCGCTAATAGCAAGTTTCTCGATTACCTTGTGGTTAGGTGTAAACAAAGAACGGGTAACATTCCTAGATGCTTATGAAAGGAATGAAAGCAGCCGAACCGAGTTCAAATTCGGAGAGACTGCATAACGAAAAGCAAAAAGCACGAAAACGGAACAGGAGGTTCAGAAACCGTCACTGACAAGCTGGCCAAATCCAGCTGAATTTCAGAAAACTCCAAATTAAACCAAAATCAATGAGAACATGAATTGATTTTCTCTGTGCAAGATACACGTTCTGTTACCCACATGAACAAACCAGTGAAATTATATCAGATTTAAATTCGAGGTCCCTCAGCTCAACTCCTAATCTCTCATTGTAATTCATCTACAACCTCGCCCTCTCACCCCTACCAAATCAGCCATTCTGTTCATCCAGACACCATCACACTTTTCACCCACCACAGCAAGAAAACTTACATCCAAAAGAACTTACAAATGCGCGATACACTCAATCTCAACATCCGTTCTCAGCGGCAACTGCGCAACGGCAACGCATGTCCGAACCGGTTTTGGTTCTTTGCTAAACACCTCGGCGTAGACGTTGTTCATAGCAGCGAAATCTTCCATGTTGGTTAGGAAGACGTTAACTGGGGATAGAATTAGTTATTGCATGGTTTGAGAGAAGGTGTTTGAGTTGAGCTGAGGAAAGGATGGATTGAGGTGAGAATGATGATTTCAAATACCTTTGACGCAATTATCAATCGAACTACCCGCGGCTTCAAGTACTGCTGCCAGATTTTTGAGAGACTGAGCCTATATCCAAAAGCATCGTTAGTAAAGCCCTCTCATCCATCTCCTCTGTCATCACAACTTACAGTCCTATCGGCAACCCCACCCTCAACAAGTTTCGAAGTTTTAGGATCAACTATACAATCAAAATCAGCATCATCTCCCCACCCTTCCATCTCTCATTGCAGAAAACAAATGCGAAAAACATACCACCAATGCTACCACTACAATAAACCATTCCCTGACATTTAATCGCCTGAGAAAAGAACGGGAGAGGCGGCGGGGCGTTGGGAGTCGAGACTGCTTCTTTTTGTGGCATTTTGACGGTTGTATCTTTGTCGCACTCTGTGATTGAGAAAATGTGAGATATGTTTTTGTCGGTGGGTGTTATGAGGGCTGTAACTTTGTAGGTTGTTATGAGAGAGCTGTGGGTTGGAGGGGTGAAAGAAAGTGGGGTAGGTAAAGTGGGATTGGTTGATAAGCTTGTTGCAGTTTTGACGTTGAATGAAGGGCGTGGATTCAAGTTTTAAGAGGATTTTTGCTTGAGATTCATAATAGGCAATATTGCATCAATATCTGTGAGGAAATTCAAGGTTGTGAGTGGTTGCTTACTCTGCGTTGTTTGCGCTGAAAGCGTAGGTGGAAGTTTCGAGCTTCAGAGGTAGTGCAGATCACATTTCTGTATATAATTCTATTTCTCTATACATCTTGTTTTGACTATGATAGTGCTACCGTGCTACAGATAAATCAATTGGCTAACTGCGGCGATTCTTGTCGTCTTTACCAATGACGTCCCAATTTCCAATTCAACACATATTTCCAACATCCTCATAATTTCGACTTCTCCATCTCCGGAACCTTCACATCAACCCTCTCCCACCAAGGCCAAACCTCCGGCTTATCATCCTCCATATTCCCCTCAAAACTCACCTCTCTCTTCCCCACAAAACTCTCTACCCCCTCCTTCTTATCCCTTCCCCCAAAAAGCTCCCACAAAACCCTACTCTCAAGTAAATGCGTCTCCTCCACCGTCCCCGGACCCCTCCACATCAGGTCCCTCATCAACGTTGTACTAACCGTACTGGTCTTTCCCGAAATTTCCTCCGCCAACTCCAACGCTTTCTCCATCACCTGTTCTGGCTTCACAATCTCCGTGAACAAGTCCCCGAAAAGCTTATGGGTAGCCCGGTACACCGCGCCGGTCGTAACTAAATGCATCGCCCTACTCCATCCCACCAGTCTAGGTAGAAAGAACGACGAACAAGCCTCCATCACAATGCCCCTCCTCGCAAACACGAACCCAACCTTCGCCTTGTCGCTCACAACACGAATAGCACACGGTAACGTCATGGTGATTCCTACGCCGACCGCCGACCCAGTAATGGCGGCAATAACCGGTTTTTTGCAGTTGTGAATGGCGAGGGCGACTTGTCCACCCATGTCTCGATGGGTGGTGGCTGTATCCTGGGTGTACGAGAGGCCGATTTCGAGGTCTGCTCCGGCGCAGAAGATGGAGCTCTGGGTAGAGGATGTGAGGACGATGGTTTTGACGCGAGAGTCGGTGGAGAGGAGGTTGAAAGCTTGGATGAGGGACTGGGCCATGTTGTCTGTGAAGGCATTGTGGTTTCTTGGACGGTGGAGAGAGATTATAATGATTGGGGTTGGGGAGAGGGAGGTTGACGGGTGATGGGAGAGGAGGATTTCGGGGAGGGAAAAGGTGGTGTAGGACGATGGGTGTGAGGTTGTCATTGTGTGTTGATTGAGTCTATAAGCTGAAGTAGGTTGAGGGGGAAGCTCTGTAGCTATCAATATCTAGGTAGATGTTGGTAGTATCGAACTGAAGAAATTGATGGAGAAAGCCGGGGGGTTCAACCTGTATGAAATAGAGTGGGAGAGAAAGTCAGCTTCACAAACCGGTTCCTACCTGTTTCTATACCTAAAAGGCACACTTCGTATATCCAGCGTTGGACTCTCGAGTGAAAGTTATAGATGCGGAGAACTATCTGTTTCGGGAATCTATTCAGAGCCGAGGCCTAGTCAACCCGCATGGCGGGGTAAAACTAATCACAGATTCGACTAGCAAAATGTCTATTAATAGAGATAAGAGTAGAAGATAGATGCGAGAATTAAAAGAAAATTTATTGTAAAGTATTAGGTCAAAAATCGCTCAATGTTGGTAAAATTGCATCCGACACTCTTCAATCCAATGGGATAATGTGGCATCTCAAACTCCGTCGCATTTCCAACGCCAGGTTCAATAACCTTTCCCTATCTTGATATGCCACACTGGCCAAGACAAATGAACTTCAAAACAAGAGTAAAATCATCTCTTTGGTGCCTGTTTATATGATATGCAATCCTACAGCATTCTCATTCCAAATACACCATATCCCAAGACCCAACCATGCGCTTAATCGATTGTCATTCGGCTCGATACTGGTACATGACCTGCATTGAGGTTTGGTAACGGTGTCATGTGGTGATCCATTCCTGATCCCAATTTCTCCTGGTCATCATCGCCAATTGCGCGCTTCACAAGATGTACTTTCAATCCCTTGTTGAAATTTAACATACAAGCAATGGCGTTGGCGATTGTAAGGACGATCAGGAGGATTGTGATACACGCAAAACTGGTAAGATTCTTTCGGACAGTGATGTAGAAATCTCTGTGGCTCGCCGAGTACATACGAGCGAGTTTGAAGATGAAATAGGCCAATCCGCAGATGAAGAGAAGGATTGTGAAAATCATTCCGAACTTATTTTCTCGTCGAGTCCAGAAGGCGGCCATGAAGAGGATACCGATGGTGATAGGAATCGCAGCAATGGTAAGACCAAGCTCTGCATCGGTTTTCCCAGTCACGATGACTAAGAATTGGACAGTGAACCCGAGGAAGAAGAAGAAATCGAATTTTAGTAAGGCAATGTAGATCTAAGGGGAGTCAGCAGTATTCACGTAAATATTTTGAGAAATGTCATACCTGGAAAGTTAAGAATCTACGCTTCATTCGGAGATCAGCACTAATGTGCTTGTAGATCGTCCAAGCAAACTCATCGTACAATTTCCAGGCCACGAAAGACATTACAACCGTGAAAAAGCCAATGATAATAGGCACCGACAAAAGATAAGGTCTCAGATCGTGCCATAATGGATCACTGGCATCGATGTAGTCCACTTTCTTGAGCGCGCTGATAGCTCGATCGACCTGGTCAAATTGAATCGAGGCGTAGATGAGCATACCAATGTTGTATATGCATAATCCGATGACTTGGATGGTGTTTTTCAGTCGCAATGAATCCCAAACCAACACAAGTTCGTATAAGAAACCGAAAATAAAGAGTGTCAGGTATGTCGGGATCGTCTTGGATTGTGCTGTGGCTGGCTTAGGCTTCAGACTTATTTGGAATTTGGCAAAGATATATCTAGTTCAAGTCAGCGGGATGCCACACAAATGATGACCCAGAGATAACGTACGCTTCAATTGCCAAAACTACTATCGTCTGGATGATGGTCGTAAGCATAAATGCCCACGTCCATTTCGTATTTGGTCTATCGCGGTCAGCGTTTATCCTGCCTTCCAGCTGTATCCAACTCACGTATACATCCCTCTCCGTGCTGTTCTGGATAGTGGTGCTGGAGATACGCCTTCTCGTTGAAAGTAGCCTCCTCCTAAGTACGCATCAGAATCTGGCAGAAGACTATTTCGAGAATCCTGCTTGTAAGCCACGTTGGCGATGCTTTGCTCGCCGTAGGAGCCGCGGTTTACAAATTCGATTAGAAAGTGGTTGTCGCGTAGGTGGACGCCGTGAATCTAAAATCAGATTACTGTGTTCGGATGATAGGTGAATGCAATTTGATGACTCTGGGCGGGAAGGATGATCGAGTTGGTGATGGACGTCGACCGAGTTGTTGGATGTGCGACTGCAACGAGCGTGAAACGCCTGGTGTCGTGGCAAGGGCTTGGTCTCTTCCTATTCCTTTGGACGGCCGGGTAAGCGGTCGTGAATATAACGCGATAAGCTGATTCAACAAAGGGGAGGACGACGAAATCGATAAAGGGATGCAAAGTCGAATTATTAGGTGGTAAAAAGGGCGAAGAACGTTGAACGGAGATCGAAAGCGGGACTGAACGAAGGGAAGGGGGTTAAGATCGTGGGGATGTTTGGAGTTGAAGAAGCAGCAGAAGATTCGGTTTTGGTCTCCAGGGCTGGCTCAGGCTGGGTCGTCGCTAGCTTGGCTCAGCTGGGGTAGGGGTTCAGGTAGTTTTGGTGCGCGAAGCAGCGAAGTGGAGCGGCCGGTTTGAGTTTCTTAGGCACTGCTCAGGGCTGACAGGTAGTGGACCACGATGAGGGGTTCGCAATAGTCAGGGGGAAAAGTAGTTTAGTGAAGAGTTTGAGGTTTCGACGGCGCGAAGTGGGATTGTTTTTGCAGAGGGATCTGGTTTTGGCACGACGGTGAGGTCACAGTTATGTATTCTGCCAATGTCGCGAGACGAGGTCTCTTTTGGGTGAGGATGTGCTGGCGGGATATCCAATCCTATTTACGAGACATCCGCATTCGCAGTACTTGGCGGGGCGCAGTTCGAATCAACCTGACCGGGTATGAGGCTGAGGTTGGTATCGAACCGTACAAAACGTAGAGACGGGAGAGATACTGTATGTATCGTTTACATGGACCTTTTAAATTCGAGAACGATGTCAAAGTGGCATAAAGTGGTAGGACCTTTTGCGGCGGCTTTGCTGATGCGTCAAACATGTGGAGAAAATGTTTATTCGTTCTTTCTGGCAATTGGTCGCGAGACTTTCAATGTTTCGAGTTGTACGAAGTACAAAGTATCCATGGATCACCGGTTTTGTCGGGAATGACCCACGTGAGAGATTGAACATCTGATGTGGTGACACAGATGAGATTTAAGCTTGAAGGCAAATAGAGATAGATAGAGGCGAACAAGAGGCGAACAAGAGGCAAATTGACAAGATTTCGATGGAATCCCTGGCGACCTTGGGATGTTTCATGGCATCAGTTTTTGCACAAGGCTGACATTCAAAACAAATCGGGGAATAAGATGCGTGACGACGCAAAGAGGCAAAGATCGATCATGTACATGGCCAAGAAGGCATTAAAATTCGACAATTCGAGCTGCGGCGTAGATATACCAACATGTTGTAGATGAGGTCCAACCATACGAGGCCAAGTACAACATTGTACACCGCATTTTGATCTTCGAATGGAGTGATCCTACTGAAATGCACAAACAGTCTGTACGCGGCCAACCAACATCAACAACACCATCAACCTCAAGTAACCAACCACATGAAGACGATTTCCTGCAGGACGAGAACGCAGGATGAGAAGCGCTTTCCACGGTTGTTTCAATCCGTTCCGCGATGCTTAAACCACCTGCAGGATTCTCACCTCTCATCGCGTCGAATCAATCTGCAAATTCTTCCTCAAGTCCCAACACAAGGCTGGGATCCCAATGAAAAATATTCTCTTCGCGATGAAGAATGCAATCAAAAATTCCGCCGATCAGGACCCCGAAGGATACTGAACAGATCTCGTCGCCCCGATGTGCAATGGAGGACTCGTTCTGCCAACTCGTAATTCTTGAGCTACGAGGTTGTCAACAAGGTAAGTATGAAGAAGGAAAGAGGGTTTGAGGGTGGACGAGATACTTAACGGAAACTCTTTTCTTAGCGCCGAGCTAGTGTTTAGTGAGGATTATGTCAGAAGGCTGCCGAAGATTCGAGGTTTCAAGGTTGGAAAAGTGAGGTGGGAGCATGCTAGAATCTTCAGAGCGCTGAAATGATGGCACTGACGGTAGAACGAGGGAACTCGGATGTCAGAATGATATATACTTCGAAGTTGTTTGTTTTCCTGGATAATGCGCGCAGGAAAGCTGATTCCTTGAACAAGGAAGCTTGATATAAATGCATCAATCGACACTCCACTGGAGCTCCCCATATCATATCGACATACCTAGGCAGGCTCGCGACCAGTAATCCTGGACTGAACAAGTTTCGCAATTGACGGAATGTCTTGATTTTTCCAAGTTGATCCACTAAATATACTGTTTCGTCAACTTGATCGAAGAAGTACTGTGTTTGCTGCCACTTATTTTGTTCGCCGCGAGGTTAGCTATATATATTGGTACAAATAGGTGCAAAATATAGATTTATCTGATTCTGACTCTCTGTGTAATTGAGAAGCTACCTACACAAGATATAACACATAGCTTGCTATTTTCAGTGAAACTTTGGAGCTGCCTGCTTGAAAACTGCTGGACCCGAGTCGTGAGCCAAGCTTGAACCTCAAAATCCGAGGCGCGTGTTTGGAGGGGTGTACGTTCGAGTCGCAATCCATCCAACATTTTGAATGTGTGACGAATTGGGAAAGCAATCATCCTCGCTGTAATTTTCCCATACCTATACCCTCAAAATTCCTCATCATAACACTCGTCATTTGGCGCCAGAACTGCCTGAGCACCGCGTCCATCTGGACTCCACCAAGTCGCGCCTCCAACCACCAAATCTGCGACTCTGTCGCAAACACCAAAGATGGATTCTGAGGGCGATGATGAGATCCTCAAGACGTTCGCGGCTGGAAACGATATCGACCAGTAGGAATTCTGCGCCTTGCAATCGCCGTGCGCCTGCTAACAAGCTTCAGTGACCAGTGGCCAGCCCTTCTATCAAGGTTGATTCCAAGACTGGAGAAGGTAAGTTTAATGACCAGCCCTTCTCAACCCAATTTAAAGCTAACTCTGGCAGATTGCAAACACGGCATTCCCTCCACGACCCTTTCTTGCCTCTCAACCTTCATCCTCCCACCCAATACCTTCCTCCCCACCAGCTACTCAATCAACAAACGCCGAATCATCCAGTCAGAATAGCACAAACTCAACAGATGCAATCAATAAAGAAAATGCCCCTCCACCACCGAAACCTCCTGCCCACAGTTTGTCACCATCGATACAAACCTTCCTCGAATCCATAATTTCAACCCTCCGAACCCTATTCTCCCAACACCCACCACACACTATTCAACGACTCGCCGAACTGATCCTCTATCCAAGACAGCATTACAAGACGGTATCATCATATTTACACGCGGTAGATCGAGTGGTACACGTCAGCTCAGGCTCCCATATATTTCCTCTCCCACCAGCAGTCCCCGACCCCTCAAGTGCCTCTGTGCTTTCAAACGGTACCATAGACCCTCTGTCCACATCATGGGGCAATGTTTCCTCAGTACAAGCAAATCTAGGCTCGGACGAAAGTCTAGGAGGAGCACTTCTCACACCAATACCATGGTTGACGAACAATAAGAACGGAGGATCACAACATTCAGGCGGTTCACGTTCACCAATCGAGCGAGAAGTCAAGACAGAAAGTACAGAAATGATTGAAGGACCCAATGGACTAGGAGGAATCGAGACGGTCACAGTATCTGTAAACGGTATATCCTCAACCCGGGAATCTACACTGGCAGCGGCGCCTACCGCCCCTACAACGGATGTCGCTGCAGAACTGAGAGCAGAGGGAGGTGTCACTCAGGGCGAATTACTACGACAGGAACAACGAGCGGGTGTGGTGCCTGTTGCACAGTTATCCAGCAACAGAGGCGACACCGATGGACTTGGAGAGGAAGATGAGGCTCCGCATGCTAGAGGGCCGGATGAGATAGGCATGGAAGACACAGGACCGCAGGCTAGTGGTCACGCCGCCGTCGGCTCAGGGCTGAATGTTAGTATGAAGGGGATTGATGTCGATGCTGCTGTTGGGAGGAAAGAGGTGCCTGTGTCTCCGAAACGGGATGCGGATGAGGAGATTGGAGGGCAGGAGAAGAAGGTCAAAGATGGGGATGAGGAGATGGGGGACGAGGTTGAACTTGTGGATGTGGATGGGAGGAAGGAAGGGGAGGGAGTTGGGGAGAAGGGGGAGAATAAGGGCGTCGATGCTGTGGATGGGAGTGGTGTGTGAGATTATTTATGACTTGTGATGGATTTTGTCACGTTGAATTCGTAGACCCATTTCATTTCGGAATAGAATCTGCGAAACCTTTCATACTTCTCTATTCCCGACTTGCTTCCTCCACAAAGGGTCTCCTCCAAAGCCCTTCCATCTCAACCCACCCCCCAAAAAACCGCCAAGACTCTCAAATGCGAAACGCAACAAAACCACCCTCCCTTCCTCTTTCAATCTAGCTCTTACACTCTCCTCCCCTTACCTTCCTAACTGTAGTAATCCGTATTTCCTGTGCGCAAACTGCCGTGCACGCGTGTATTGTGTGGAGAAAGCTCGGGTTTGCGGCGTGAGGCGGTTGTATTGATCCGTTGGGACGGTGAGGGAATTATGAATTTCGGGAAAGAGGATGAGTGGCGGGAGAGAGAAGAAAGATAAGAGGTAATGGTTGATAGTAAATACAAATTTCCTGGTTTATGAAGATATATGACTTCACAAGAGCATGGCATTGTGGAAAGTAGGGAAGAGATATTTCCATTAAACTCAACGAACCAGCGTGTCTATAAACCCGAGGACCTAAGCAAAATAACAAACCGCGAAACTGTAACTCCCAATATATCTAGAAAGTAAAGTTGATTCCAACCCCAAGCGCCATCCCATGCACCTCATTCCGTTCCCAAATTTGTAAACTCCATCAAAAGCTATGTATCCATACCAAACAATCTACAAAATAATTTCCCGAGCATCCTTCGGCTGAGATTCATTGGGACAATAAGGACATTTGAAACGACCTCCTTTACTTAATTTGGCGAGCGATTCTTTCGCTACGACGTGACCACATGGCATCATCATGGGTGGATTATCCTCTGTGGATTGTTCTTTGCTGACGGGACAGACGAAGATGGCATGGTAGATCATGCTTCTTGGAAGAGGGATTTCGACGGGAAATTCGTTCTGGGTCGTCCATTCTGTGTGTTTCTTTTTCACGATGTTGGCGTATTTGACGTGTGATGGCAGTGCTATGGCACCGGCTGTTGCGGCGACATAAAGTGGTGATTCGGCGGAGAGACCGAGTGAGGAGCAGAATTCGCGGGTGAAGGATGATGCCACATCGTCCCAAGCGGTCTCTATATCGAAGGTTCGCCAGTATGGGGATGCTCGTAGATTGGAGACGTATGCCATGGCTGTTGATAATTGCTGTATATCTCTTGTGAAGCGTCCTTGAAACCGTTGGAAATGCTCTCTGGCATATTTCAATGCTCCGAGTAATCCGTTATTCACATCATTCGGCATGCCATTTATCTCTGGCCCCAGAAAGAGCCACACATATTGCAACTTGCAGAGTTCAAACTCCAAGGTACTGCCTCGCTCTTCTAGCTGAGGACTATTTGCTCGTGCCCAATCGATTGCCGGACCAAGATTTCGGGCCTTCAATTCGTGTAGAATGTTGTACATCCCGGCAAACTTATCCTCCAGTTCTCTTGACTTGATGCTTCCCAAATCTTCTTCAATTTGGTTCAGGTTCGGCGTGCCAGGCGCAGATTGCGGATGGGGCGGGTTTGCTCGTGTTTCTTCCATGAAGGTCGATGCTACTGAGAATTGACCTTCCCGGACCAAATGCATGGCTATCGCTCGATTTATCAGGGTAGGATAAGATGCTAAAGCATCATAGTCGGTTGGTAGAGCTTTCACTGGAAAGTTCTGCAAATAGTCAGTATCTCATCACTAACCCGAGTCTGCTATTCCTCTTACCCTATTCAATGTCTTTTCATAACTCTTCTGTCCCTTGTCCACCTTCTTGAGATCATCGAGGACTCTATCGAAGCCATTTTTGAGGGGGTTTTGCAGGCTGACTAACGTTTTGGAAGCTTGATCTGGATCTTTGAAATGTTAGCCATGATTCAGAGAAAGAGCATGCTGGATCGTAGCATCTTCGAACTTCAAACAACTTCTGTTTCTTGCGGAGAATCGGCCATACTTTCTAATATTGTTTCCCTCGCTCTCTCGAGCTGCTCAATAATCTTATCAACATCTGCAATGCTCTGGTTCAAGCTGCCATCCCTTCGTAGCTTTGCCAGCTCGATTTGAATAACGTCCATAGCTGTTCGATGCCCCGCTACGGTCGTGGCAAGTTGTGTTTTGCTTTGTCTCGAAATCGTCGGGCGATAAAAGTCAACTACTTGCAAAGTAACCTCCCAGCTTGCTGCACTCTAGTATCCATGATAACCATAAGTTTGTCGTCTTGAATAATGTCGTGACCTGATCGATGTGTGTTGCTGTCTTCGGATGCACCTGGATACTTTGAATGTGGGTCACTAAAGCCTGTGAACACCCCAGAGTTGCGCATTCGGCGTTGTATGACGCCCAATGAATGGCCCCAGCCTGGATCATGAACCTAGCTTTCTCCCCTGGTCAGCCCGCGTCACATTCACGTTCAGTATCTCGGTATTGGTTTCAATGCAAGAAGTGGAAACTGTCAATTTCACAGTCTTCCCTACTTCACCTTGGCCAACCAGTTCTCTTGTCTATATTCCGAAGGCTGTGTCTTGAGTGCGACGCTCGACAAAAGATGCTTCTCAGTTCTAATTACGCAAAGGCGTCATTCGCATACTCTTACGACGAACCCCTCGGTTTACATCAGTCCATTCATCTCGATTAAAGCCCAAATGTTGTCTAGATTCCCACTGGGTTACGATCCTCAGATGTATCATGAGGACAGAGTCACTCTGTCGCGGACGACATCTCATCAACATGCAAACGCTCGAGCAAACGGAAAGGCGCTTCAGTCAAATCCAGTTGAACAAGCTCCCCCCGCGAGCGTTACACCTCAGCCACCGACGAGAAAACATTATGTCTTTCCAGACCCGGTAGCTTTTAGGTCAGTATCTTCTCTATAATTGCTTCCGGGGCTAACATGACTGTAGATACCTGGAAGAAGATTCGTCGACCGTTGTCATCGAACGATATGGGAAGCTAAAAGGCTACGAATTATACGTGGTCGAGCAATGGGCATGTTCGAGGGTTCACCCTACGTTCGTTATATCTACGTATACCGGCGATTCGAATCATAGTATCACGGTTGGAGTTTTGGGAGTTCCATCGGATGAAGGGAAATGGTCACCCAGACTCCGAGTGTATTTCAAAGCGATTTCACAGTTCCACGCGAGGCCTAAAGACACACCACTTGGATCGCTTATGGTCACGAATCTCAGCAGTTTTCCTTCAGCTCTTACAGTCATTCCGGTTCCTGCTGGCGACATCAAGAAGCATAGGGAGGACTTTATCGTAAACGAGAATCTCAAGAGGTTAGGCTGTTCTGGGAGATCAGGCATGAGTTTGGCTACACCCGCATCAGCAACACAGGCCAAGTTTCTGCAGTTATACAAAACCAGTGATCGAATACCTTTATACGGGGCAGTTATTGAGCTTGTGAAGCTTTGCCAAGTTGCTCTGATGATGTTTGGAAAATTAGAGCAAGAATATGCTGACGGATGTCTGTGTGATGTGACTGAGAAGGCCGTTCACGATTGGTGGGCGGAGATTGGATCTGAGTACTATAATGTTGAGCCTACCGACGGTATACTCGGACCGACAACAGTATCTGCACTCTTGGGTTTGCTCATGGGCGCTAGGAATCGTCTCAACTATTTTGGAGCTCCAGTTTCCAAGGATGCTTTTGACGTTTATAATCTGAAAAGGGGGATCGCACATTTTCAAAAGTCACAAAAGATAGAAAGAACCAGAAGACTGGACAGAGAAACACTTGCTCGTCTACATCGAGTAACTGCAAAGGCGGCGGCTGGAGAAAGCTGGGCTGTATCAAAAGCCGTCAAGTCCACCGTCGCAGAGCTCAGTGGTAAAGGCGGAGAAATGGTTATGGGCATGGTTGGACGGGATAAGGCAGGTATTGGTGAGGTAGAAACTCTAGATCTGGACCGATTCGTTAGCCTGGTTCATGGAGAGAGAGCGAAATGGTTGTGGCATGGGAAACCGAGACGTAGTGGTGGAGACAACGTTGGCAAATCTGACCCAGGTCTCGGAACTTTGAGTTTCACAAAAGACCATTCCGGAGGTTATATTTGGTCTCACAGCAGAACCGACTCAGTGCCACCGGAGGAGGATAGCGACATTCGAAAGGTTGAAAAGGGAAGCTCAAACAATGTCTACAATGAAATACCTCCAGGCTCGGCGGTCAGTGTGACAGAGACTCCAGGGTCGGACCGTGATCCACAATTACGACGGACAGTACTCAAGGGAGTGTCAGACAAGATGAGCGATGCTCGATCAGGCTTTGGTCGAATCAAAGATGCGGTTGGTTTGCGAGGTCATCAAAGCAAACATTCCAAGGATGACGGTATATATGGGGACCCTCGCGGGTCAGGTTACTTCAGTCCACAAAGTACAAGCACATTGACGCCTGGTACTGCCCCAACAAGTCCTCTTATGATGAAC
Source organism: Glarea lozoyensis ATCC 20868 (assembly GCF_000409485.1). Taxonomy (NCBI): domain Eukaryota; kingdom Fungi; phylum Ascomycota; class Leotiomycetes; order Helotiales; family Helotiaceae; genus Glarea; species Glarea lozoyensis. The sequence goes on along the minus strand of NW_007360990.1, from coordinate 829,131 downwards.
AAAGCTTTCACATGGAAGTTGACCCCCGAAGAATATCAGAATGGTCAGCGAAAGGAAAGAGATGTGGTGGCTAAGACTGGGGCATTTGATGAAGATCGAAGTGGAAGTGCTCCCCCAGAACAAATGGACCCAGAAGAAGCTCGAAGGGCAGCAGAAGCAGAGGAGAAGTGGGCACAACAGGTCAAAAGTATCCGCCAAGATCTCGTCGCCAATGAACCATCCGTCGCCGGTTCAATTTACGGGGATGGAAATCTCGCAGGTCCGTTCGTGGAAGCAGAGCGTGATCCGCATAGTTTCGAAATACTCTTACACCGTCGACACAGCATAACTGGTGTTTCACCTTCTGCCACAAATCATCGAAATGAAGCTTGGTGGCCCCGTCAGATGTCTTTCAGTGATGCTGAAGAAGCTGTCTTGACGTGGGAGTCAGTGGGTGAGCTCGACAACAACGCGGAAGATGGCGATGATTTGACAGCATTTCAGAACCAGAAGTTCATCGCTGAAGATCTTCGACATTTGTATGAGAAGGTTATCTTTTTGCAAAAAGAGATAGCTCCATGGGTTGAAAGCAAAGTAGCAAGCGTTGAAGCTTTGGACGAACAGGCAGTGGGTGAGACAGAGCAATTCCAGACACTTGTTTATCAGCTGGGCGAAGCACACCAAGTCATCAAGGCGGCCAACCAAGAAATTCTTGCCGGTGAACGTTCTCATATTATGGAAGCCGTCAAAGACGTCGAGACACTAGGTGCAAAGCTCGAATATGAGATTAACGCTCTCATATCAAAGGTTGAAGATGTCGAAGAGGGCGTGTCGCAATTCGAGAGGCAGGTAGAGGGCTTGGAGCGCAAGGCAAAGGAGTTGGAAATACAGTTGAGGACTGAAAGTTGGCCTCATTATATTGTGCGTACTATTACGGGAATTGGGACAGGACCAAACATTATCGCTCCCCGTAGGTAGACTTTTCTGCATTATCAAGGGTACTGGCGCTTTTGGGAGTGGGAGCATCACTTAATGGCGTTTGAAAGATACCCCTCGCGCATTTATAGAGTCAATTGATGAAGATCCGAGATTTAGTGTGGCATGTTTAATATAAAGGTCCTACCTATCTGGTATTGAAACCATGTGTATCACGAGCTCACCCAGTGACATAGATAGTCAATGATTGAGTTCCAGATCCATCTAGTTTGACAGGAGTATAACTTGTTCCAATACTCCATTGCGTCATGTTATGATCCAAGATCCATTAAGATTTTAGAGTGGATGTGGCCGTCGTCCAGTGCCCAGATCTATTATACAAGTACTTATCGTACAAAGTCCTTTTGCCTTCAAATATGGCATATTCCAACAATGCGCTCCATTTCAGATTCCTTCATCGAAATGCGAATTGTCGTAGACGTCCAACAATAATACAGTGTCAAGAAGTTCTCCGCCATCAACATCCACAAAACCTTCCGACATTACAAGCCTCCAACGCCGAATCCACCACCGGTAGCTCCTTTTGCCTGAGCCTCTGCTTGCAATAACTCCGAGATCTTCATCTGCACGTCGAAGAATTTTGAGGCGCATCGATCAATGCATACACCTTCTCCCTTGTTGAGCTCGCCTTCGCGGTAATCTTTTGGTACACACTTCTTCATGCATGCTTGTTGGAGTCTGTAAGCTGTCAGTCTAGAGCCTAGCAGCGTAGAGCATTCGATTCGGAGGGTTTTTGGGAGAAGTACTTGTTGAACATGTCTGTTACGAGGTCCATTTCCTGCTCTGCGGCTGCGATCTTCTCCGCCGATGATGGCTGCGGTCGCCCAAATCCGAACATTCCTGACATGTTTGCGGGTATGAATTGACTGGAGGTTTGAGTATGAAACTGGTTGATTTAATGGTTGGCTATTGAAGTTCAACGAGTTCGAGAAGTCTGAAGCTTGCACGGGGAGCAACACTAGCGTTGAGTCGATGGTCCGTGCCTCAGATATTTCTTCAAGCTTCCTGTTTGGCAGACCAGATCAAGTCTTTTCGCACAACCTCGCACTCAATATGATTGTGAGTTCGACTGGCTACAGTAAGTTCAATCCTTTTTATTAAATCTTGCCTGGGTTACTATGATGATTTCATTATAACATTAGAACCGTTGCGACTGACACCTTCGGGTGGTTGATCTCACATCGATCCGTTGTCTGATATTTCCCTTACCGCTACTTCAAAAGTACTTTCAGTTGTGCGATTGAAAATCTTACTGATTGAGTGGTATACAGAATGAGCTGTTCGAATTCCTTCCGCTTCCTGCGGCCGTATCTCTGCAGGAACCTACCTGCCGCACGGAAATCCGCATACCTGCGTTTCTTTTCTACCACGAAATGCAGACTCGATGAACACGGTATTAAATCCGATGGGGGACTCAAGCATAAGAGTGTGCCAGACCCAGATAGAGCTGAGAGATTGGAGAGTGCTGGTCTTTTGAAATGGCCGCGAATTCAGAGGGATGTAGATGCAATTTCCGCAAAAGAATTTAATCGTCGTTATAAATCATTAAATCCAAAAGAAACATCTGAGAATAATGTGATTGTTAGAGGTAAGGTGTCGTAGATCTCGCCCAGAACCCATACTTACGGTAAATCAGGAAGAGTAGCCAAAGTCCGATTACTGGGGAAAGGTCTGGCATTTCTTGACATCGTTGAGGATGGGTACACGGTTCAAGGCATGTTGAATTTGAAAGCCCTGGAAGCATCTTCCCCGACTGCAGAAAAAGATTTTGAACGTCTAAGATACATTTGCCGTGTAGGGGACATCGTCTGTAAGTCTGACACGTACGATGTATCTATCTTGATACTAATCTAGCGCAGCTTTGCGTGGTCGTCCATATATGCCTGCCCGTACAAAATCCCCTTCTATAAACTGTGATGGGATTCCGCAATTCCTATCTCCCACTCTTCACATCACTCCCGATACCATCCAAGACAAAGAGGCCTTGATTCGAAATCGGCATCTTGATCTCCTCGTCAATGCAAAATCGGCTCAAGTTGTCAGAGCTCGGTCTTACATTATCCAGGCCATTCGAGCTTTTCTTTTGAATGATGATTTCATCGAAGTGCAAACTCCAATGATTGCGGATACCGCTGGAGGTGCTGTTGCCAAGTCTTTCAAGACGTATGCTACCGAGTTTCCTGACAAGGAACTTGCTTTGCGTATCGCCCCAGAACTATGGCTGAAGCGTTTAATCATTGGTGGGATGGCAAGGGTCTTTGAGATAGGACCAGCCTTCCGCAATGAGGGTATAGATGCTACTCACAATCCAGAGTTCACAACATGCGAGTTCTACAAGTCCTTTGCAGATCTTGAACAGCTGATAGAGATGACCGAGCACATGATCGCAGGTATTGCAACACGATTAACAAGCTTACGTGCTAGCTCTCTATCAGTCTTGCCCGAGATACCAGCATCCCTTCATATGGGGACCTTCCAAAGGATCGAATTTATCCCAGCTATCGAGGAAGGTCTCGGAGAGAAACTTCCCGACCTAGCTGCTGATGATGCTACATCCAAACTCATCTCTCTGTTTGACAAGCATTCAATACCTACTCCTTCTTCGCCAACATTACCACGTTTACTTGACAAGCTAGGTACAACATACATTGAACCCCAATGCGAAGCACCCACATTCATCATGTACCATCCAGCGTGCATGGCGCCGCTGGCGAAATCTTTTCATCACCCTGGGATCAATCAAAATGTTTCTGCAAGGGCAGAATTGTTCATTCAACAGCGAGAAATCGCAAACATGTACGAGGAAGAGAATAGTCCAATCGAGCAGAGAACCAAAATGGAGCTTCAGGCCAGATACCGGGATGCTGAGAATGACGCCCACGTCGACCAGGGCTATATCGAGGCTCTTGAATGGGGTCTTCCACCGACCGGTGGTTGGGGGTGTGGTGTAGATCGACTTGTCATGCTCTTTACTGGTTGTACCCGGATTGCGGACGTTTTGCCTTTTGGAAATCTGAGAAACGTTGTGAATCTAGGAAGTCCAGCTCCAAGAACCTCCACGTCAAAGTCATCGTTGACTGAAACTATGAAGGGTTAGATGCAGCAATGGATCAACTATGGGATTCTTCGGTGGATAGCCGTCGATGCTCTCTCGGCTGTAAAACAATGTAGAATCACATGTATTTATGCAGATGTAGAGTACTGTAGCTTATATATTGTATAGATACGTTTACCATACTGCGAATTCATTGTGCTTCGATCATGGCTGTGGTAGACGATGCCGCCTGTTCATAGCATAAACTCTTCGTATGCGCCTCTGTCTCAATTATTATTTCTCCGTCAGTGGAAGTGACAGGATATTCTTCCTCATGCATTCATGCGTTGACGCACGATGAACATCTTACCGAATCTACTACTCAACAAAAGCTCCTTCAAGTAAAATGTATTAACAAAAGGATTTTCTGCCGCCGTGATAAGGCAAGTATCGGCCATCGATTGCTAGATTTTTTGTATTTCGCGCGCCAGGGATTGGTGCGGTCTACCGTAAGATATAACCCAAAGCCGGTTGTAACTTTACGTCTCCTACAGGATGATATGATGTTGAGAGTATTCCTGCAAGTGGCTAATGACTAGTCGAGTAGGAGGTTTCACAATGCCCGAGATGTTTATCAGCAATTTGCCACTTAGAGATATTGAAATACTCGTGGGTTGTCACTTAGTGCTATAATCCTGAGAGGTTTCAAACAGCGCTCAAGGAGTCATTATTTACTGCAAAAGGTTGACGAATTACACAATACTGCCTGTTCATCATCAGAATGCCGTGCACCAGTCACCACTTATCTTGTCCAAGACGCGAAATCTACGCGGACATATTAAACTTCCTTTTACGTCGCTTTCGCACACTCTATACTTAAACTATACTTTAATACTTAGCTGTACTATTGTGATTTATATCATAGTAACGATCTTGTTTATCCTCCTAGGAAGAATTAACATAACCCAATTAACATTAATCGTCTCATAGACCTCGGGATTAAGTATCATAATATTTAACGTTGTTTTGCCCAAGCTCAACGGACTGAAATCGTTCAGGCTCTGAAGTTCAAGGACATATCCAAGCGTGCTTCTCGAAGCTATCCGTATCCAACCAATGTACTTGTTTCCTCCCGATTTCGATAAGCCTTGAATTTATACAACCATCTGCACATCCTTTCAAAAACTGGCCTTAGACAAAGCCCTGATAGCCTTCTTTCTCTCCTTCCTCTCCAGTTCTCTACTCGGTTCCAGTCCGGATCTCCTACCGCTTAACTTCTTCTCCTTACGCCTCAACCTTGCTCTCCTGTTCTTTTTGCTCTTCTTTCCGCTCGTCTGCCGTTGATCACTACCTTTTGCCTTTCTGTGCTGCTGACCTTGAGGTATGAGATATGGGGTTTCCAGGCCATACATTGGGAGAGGCGGCACGTAGGGAGGTTGGCTGAAGTCTGCCAAGTATGTCGGATCATAAAGTGGCCAGTAAGTAGGGGGTGCATGTTCGAGGTCGGAAATGTAATGATTGGGACGATTGATACCCGCTGGGTCAGCGTCCGCGTTGTAGTCGGGCGTGTAAGCTTGGGAATTGTAACTACTCGTCTCGCGGACTTCTTCGTAAGTTTCGGTTGAGTACGACGAAGGAATTGTGGCATCGTCTGGGTGCACAAGTTCTTCTTCTGGGTAGATGACCTGGTCGTTTCCCAACAAGGAGTGCTGTGCGGTTCTGTTACTGGTCCGTAGAACTTCGCGGGTGGGTGATGTAGGCAAATTGTTCGAAGAAGCAGTGGTCTAGAGTACCATCAGTAATCTTGCTCTGCCTTTCCATCCAAGAGACTTACCGCAGTCGACATGCGTTGAGGGATCCCAACTCGAGGATGTGTGCCTGCTATAGTTTGCTCAGGAAACTCAAAGGTGCGCTCAGGTTCCGGGATTTCTGAAAGCTCCCATACCTGGAAACCCTCCAGGATTTCCTCATCCATATTGGCACATTGCTCGTATCGTGGTGTCGCGCTTCCTGGAAGTGTTGCGTGATCATATGGCAACTCGTAGCCAAGAACTGTAGAGCAAAGCAATTGCCATTCACCAAGAAGTCTGGCTGAAATAGGCATGGTGAAAGCTTTCGCAAGGGTCCGTAAGTCACAGATGAATTAGCACGAAATAATCTACGTAAAGAACAAAGAGACGGCGATGATGGAGGACTGCTCGTATCTCGCTTAGCGAAAGAATGGTAGGAAGTGATGGAAATTTCAATTTCCAGTGTATCATGTGCACAGTTTTATAGGCACTGATACCCAACTAGCACTAATAATGTCATAAACTCCTTTCTTGTGCTTACATAATTATCATGGTTTTCCCTATGTTTGTTAGGGGAAGCATGACGAAAGCCGCGCTATCATTCGGTATCGGTAGTACTAGAGCTTTCATTAGTCCCGGACTACATTCTAGTATTTTTTGGTGAGACAGAATTGGAAAGGAAAGTTCGAAAACCTGATGTCACATAGGAAAATCTTTCATATCGCGCACAGCGACACGTGCCTAGAAGTGTTCAGGATCCACATGGCGCAACATATTCACTTCTTGACTACTTTATATATTAGTTTTGACAAAAAGTCAAGCACCAATCAGCAGAACCACAGCTGGTTGGGTTTATAAATTCGTTCTGAAACCAAAATCGCCGCTCGCCAAAAAAAGGAGTGTTAGATATCATTGATGATCACTCTAAAAACCCAAACTAACCAAGTCGCAAGCAACAACACCGCCAAAAGAATCGCCAAAAGAAACTATTGCCCTCAAACAAATACTGGGGATTCCCCCAGCGATCGGGCTTAAACATACCCATCCTAACAAAGTAAACTGGACAACCGGTTTAGACACTAGGACATCCTCCTTGAGGGTGCAGTCAGCTTTTGCCTCTTTTTCCTTCCAACCTTTTTCTCAAGTCTGCTTGTACGATTTTTTATTTACCATGTAGTGTCACTTTATCTTATTAACCTCGAGGCGTTCATCTAAATTTTATATATGCGGCGTTGCTCGCCTCGCAGAGGACAAGATAATTGGCAAGTGTCAGTAATCTACCCACTCGCTAAACTTGGCAAATAACAAGCCCTTCGAATAGAGCTTATGGTATTATTTAGTTCAAACAATTGACCAGATATCTGATTATGTGCCAGGTCCATCCACTAAGTTTGCGATAATTTGCCAATTTGATCGAAAAAATATCGTGTTTCGACAGCAACTGATATTGTCCACTCGGAGCTCGTGTCCAATTCAAAAGGCCGACGATCTGCTGCAACTACATCGCGCGGACATGATAAGTTTATACTTGAATCTTCCTAAGAAGAGGAATTAGGCTATCAGTTTACAGCATAAGACTTAGTACTGAATTGGGGAAGGTTACAAAGTTCGATCTTGAGCATCCTCTTCTTCATTCTCCTTCGCAATTTTGCACCATTTTGGCTAAATTTACCCTTAAAATTCAATAGGAGATGTGCACAAGTTATTTTCTTCTCATAATTCAATTCGCTGTATTATCCTAACATTTATCGGTTCTCTCAACTAGGAGCCTTGTATCCATCCACATCCGTGCTGTTGGACAACTTCTCATACTTCTTATAATTCTCGTCATACTCCTTGAGCTTACCCAAGATTCCCTGATAAGCGTCGGTACCAATAACCACACGAAGTGGAGGATCCTTCATAATCGCAAATTCATACATCGCCTGAGCTCCTTTCTTGGGCTCGCCGGCTTGCGTACCATTTCTATCATTCATCATCTTCTTTGCGTCCAAATGATCATATGCAGGGTGTCTTTTCTCTGGGAATGCCATTGATCGGCCTGCCCAGTCGGTTCGGAATCCTCCTGGTTCAATACAAGTAAATTTGATGCCCCACTCAGGCTTGACCTCCTTGCTCAGGGCCTCTGTGAAGCCTTCTACCGCCCACTTGCTGGCGCAATAGATGGAAAACAGCGGAACACCTCGCTGACCACCAATCGATGTAACCTGCTGTATCAATCCTCCAGAAGGCTTCTGATCACGCATGACTTCCAGCGCTTTCCTCGTGACGGAGATGAGTCCGAAGAAGTTAACTTCCATTTGGGTTCTGATTTGCTGCTCATTGAGCTCCTCAAAGGGTCCTGAAAGTCCATAGCCGGCATTGTTGACAACTACGTCGACACGGCCGAACTTATCCAGCGCAGTCTTGAATGAGGCATCGATGTCCTCTTGTTTTGTTACATCAAGTTTTACTGCCAGGAAATTCTACTGAAGGTTAACATAATTCGATATCAGGAGATTCATAATGGATTACCTGTTCTGAGGTTCCCTTGAATTCAAGTGTATCCGGCTTTCGAGCTGTCGCGACTGCGATGTCACCCCGATCAAGAACTTCTTGGACCAGGTGATTTCCGAAGCCAGTGGATGTGCCGGTGATGAAAAAGACGCGAGGCATTGTGTCTGTAATTTGCTGATTTACTTGATTAATTGAAATAAGAAGGTTGTGTGTGAGGATAATCAAGCGGGGGAGATTCGAATATATATTCTATAGACATGGTCATCAACCTTGATGGTACAAAAAGCAGCACCCTAGCGTACTCATTTCGCCACATCCTTTCTGATATCCCAGTTCCAGATTCCTATAGTGTGAAATTAGGCTGATGCCGCTTTCTCTTATTCTAGAAGATAGGCGTTATGATGAGGCTTCGGCGGATTCTCCGGAGTTTATGTTTACCTTTGAGAGCCCGGACAAATGTACTGCACTCTAAACCCTAGGTTGCGCGTAGCTCAATAAGTCTTACCAGCTACGTCCCCCTCATCAAAGCCTTGACCGATATCAACCCAACGAACATGACGTAAGCGGGGTTAGCCAGCCTATTCGGTCGCGATTTGGAAGATATTTGGAAGACTTGATCGCTCTTAAGGATTAAATCCGGCTTGGCTTAGGCGGGATTTCCCCACTTTGCGAGGTTGTATCAACGTCACCTCTTCAGCACCATTAATGAAGCTTGAAGAGCTCGTTCATCAAGCCGAATTTAGTCTCATAAGTTCTTTACCAATCTTAGGTGGGTTGTACATTGAATTGGGCTACAGAAAATGCACTCGAGGATCTCAGGTTCGTTGGTGATCCGGAAAATTCACACCGTCGTTTTTAACCAACGAAAGAAAATCAGAACTGATATTTGTCATGCTTGTTTGTGGCACATGGTATCATTTTCGTTCAGAGTATTATGATGGCAAATATAGCTGCCAGAAGGAGATAAAAGAGGCAGTCCAGAAACTATGAACCCGAATTGCTTTTCCTTGACCATCTATCTTATTTATAAAAGTACCCCCGCCCTCAGAAAACACTCTTATCCCAAGAGACAGGAGCGTCAACATCTATTCCAGCATATCAATGCCATTCTCTAAGCTCTACACTAACTTTTCGATTTACAAAATGGGATTTCATACTGTCTAGACTGTCACGTTTTTCATTAAATTCCAGGCGAAGTTTCCGAAGTTCAGTTACCGAGGGACCACCCGCGCAGCAATCCCGCATCCCCGCAGCGACGCTTAAGCATTTTGGAAGCACTACTTTAGTGATTCCATTCTAATGATAAGTCAACGAATCAAGTTGTTCAATTCATGCGAGGCTATGAGCTGGTGATTCCCCCGCAGAGCGGGGTTGGGGTTTAAGAATGCCATGCCCTGTAGCCATATCTGTGTGACAGGAAACATCGTATTTCTATACTTTTGTTCAACATTTCTAGAATTAACTCAAGATGAAGGCACAAGATCTTCCAAAATTCAGTGATATGCCAGCCGTAAAAGGCATGCCTCATGGCACGGCCTGGGGTCTTTGGGACAAGAATGGAGAACGTGATAGCTGTGGTTCTCTAAACCTCCTGACACCCGAAAACACAATCGCAGCTCAAAAAGAGATCAAATCAGGAACAGGAGTTGCGCTCAAGTAATGCATCCAACCATACTGATTGAGTTCTTTAAACTAAACGAATGATGTAGTTGGGATCTCGAATGCGTTCACGAGCCTGGATTCGCTCGAGAAAAGCCAAAGCATGAACTCAAGGATCTTCGGAGTATGGGATTTGTGGCCTTTGACGATTTGATTCATATCAACACCCAATCTGGATCTCAAGTGAGTTACTTTTCACCGCGATGGGATTCGAATAATCGCTGATTCTAACGTAGTGGGACGGGTTCAGACACTGGGCGCACCAGGAGACTAAACTATTCTACAATAACCTTACAGCGGATGAGATTGTTGACGAGAAAAACAATGAAAAGAATGGCATTCGTATGTTCTCTTCTCACAGCACATGTATATCATATTTACAATTTGCAGATCAATGGTCCCGCCGTGGTGGGATTGTAGGACGTGCAGTTTTCATCGATTACGTCGCTTATGCTGAACGCCACAACATCAAATACTCTCCAGTCGAGCGCCATGAGATTACCGTCAAGGAGATCGAAGAGTGTGCAAAGGAGCAGGGCGTTGAATTCAAGCCGGCAGATATTCTGGTGGTGAGAAGCGGGTGGATAAAATGGTGGGACTTCCATCTCCTGTGGTCCAAGAATGGATTTCTGATTGACAACTGGGAACAGGTACAACAGCGCGAGCACTGAGGAGAGAGTGGAGAAAGGGAAGAATGGCCACGAGTTCGCTGGTGTAGGGGGAAATGAGGAGAGTGTTGAGTGGCTTTGGGGTAGGTTCTATCTCTGCTATCCTGATACCTCTGAATTGGGAAAATCTTGCTAAAATCATCGGTTCCAGATCATCATTTTGCAGCGGTAGCGGGGGACGCGATAGCCTTCGAAGCTTGGCCACCTAAGGCTCCTTACAGTCGGTTCCCTCTCCCACTTCACTAACCTTGATGCTAACGGATTTCATAGGACTCCACGACCACTTCCTTGCGCAATGGGGTACACCGATCGGCGAGCTCTGGAATTTAGAGGAACTATCAGAAGTTTGCGCAAGGGAGAAGAAATATTCTTTCTTCTTGACGAGTGCTCCATTGAATGTCCATGGTGGAGTAGCCAGCCCACCGAATGCTTTGGCCATTCTTTGAAGCAGTGCCACTTTTGTACCATAAGATATGTTAATTGATGACTAATAAACATAGCAGCTAAATAAAGACTTTTATGATGATCATTAATAACAAATCCTCCATGAATGATAAATGTTCCAAGTCAAGTGAGACTTCATCCCACTGTGTGCCGATGGTAAAATAAAATGTCCGAAATTGAATGAGACTTTTAATAAATCAACGATTGTTCCTTCCTTCCGACCCGAAAACCTGAAAACTTAAGCATTGTAAACCTCCTGCCTTCCCCCCCTTAGAGTTTAGCGGTGGAACGGGATCTGGTGAGCTCGGTCGACTGTTTGTAGATCCCAGGTCGTATCCCTGTTTATTGGATCATTGAGCTTATCGCATATCAATGGAGTACGGCTCACACTCCCGTACATGTTTAGTTCATGCTTTTGCAGCCTCGTTTGTCTTTCTTCGAACTCCCTGTCGTTTCCATACTTAGCCATGTCTCGTCCCCTACGCTCCTGAATGCGACGGGCTAGATTGACGCATAGCTGCTCGCCATTTGGAAGGGTTGTGCTCATCGTTTTCAGGAATTCCTTCAAATCGGTAGTATTGAGCTCGCCATCTTGGCCAGGCACAGTCAACAGCTCCCTAATTGCTGCTCGCTTCATATGCTTGAGATGGTCTTTTTCATTCTCAAGAACATGTACCATTCTGCATCCCCAGCATGACTTCTGGGCCGTTGCCCCTATGTCGTAGCTTCTGATTTCTTGGTAACCGAAGAAGATTCCTAATGGGCTTCTTTGGCATCCATCGCAGTAATATGTTTTAGTGGCCCATTCCCAACCCTCGTGTCGGTTTCCAATTTTTCCTGTGAATTTCTTAACATTGCCATGATGGGTTGGATTAGCCGCATCCAATAAGGCGCACAAGTGAGCCACAGGAAATGACGGGTCCAAGAGAGCTGCAAGAGTCGCTTCCACACGCCAACAAGGTCCATCATCTAACCATTTCCGGAAAGCCGTGTGTGGCGATGTCAAGTTGATACCTTGCGCTTTCGCTTGAGGTACTACCACCGATACTAACTGCCAGACAGCGAGGGGAGAGTTGCCGTTCCAGTTATCCCAGGTCGGCCCAAATCCCCCAATAGAGAATGGGTTGCCCGGTTGAAAAGGGGGGCCATTGTGATGATTCGGGTAAAAGTCGAGATATACTTGGTGCTCTTTCTCTAGAGGCCTATCAGTCTTGAGGATCTCAAGTAAACGCATAGTATTGCCGATGTGAATTAGTTGACATTTGTAAACCCCAACATTTGTTAGATGACGCATTTTGGGTATTAGAAGTGCAAGGATGTTAATATCCAAGAAGGGTACTCGGTGAAATTGAATATTTTTGATGTAATCAGCGAAGTTGTTAATAGAGCGGCCTAGGAACAGAACGTTTATTAGCAAGTCAGAATCTCAAATGTCTCTAAATCTTACGGTAACTTGAGATATTGCCTCTAAGATGTAGAGGAACTCAGGGATAATGTCTCAAAAACAGACAGGAACTTACAGAGATATTTGATCGATTTTATCTGGTACTGGTAGGTGGTATTGTCCACCAGTGGATCCACTTCCGTCCGCATTGGGGTCACCATAATAATAGGATTGACTCCGGGTTGCCGTCCAAGGAGGGCTCTAGCTTGAGCATTTAAATTGCAGTTGTTGTACCATTTAAGATTGGTAATCCAGAGGTCAAGGCGGAATAGGACTTGCCTCCAGGCTAAGCGAGATGTTGCTGAAAACTTCCATATAGTTGAGTAATGATCGGCCATATTGATCAATATCCTAGTAGCGATGATATCATAACCCTCCATAATTCTAAGAAGAAGAGAGGTTTGTTCTGCCTCTGGCAGTGTGTACCGACTATTATTTTCTGGATAATTCCAATTTTCGATCAAAGGCCCCTATTTGTGTAAGCGAGATCCAGAATCCGAGTATTTGATTGGCTCACCATTGTGATTGCCCTGGAAGGCTCTTCTTCCCAAGGCCAGCCCTCGATAATGTCTCTTTTAACCTCAGGAATTGGGTCTTTCCATTCTTCCTTCTCAGTTGGGTAAATTGGGTCCGGAAGCAGCTCCTCATCATTTCCATGCCAGCCGCCAGCGGCATCCCAATCCACAGTATGACTATCTTGCATTATTTTTTTGACCATTTCATCTGAGAAAAGGCCTGGAACCAATTGGTCTGCTTCACCTCTGGCTTCCTTCGCAGCTGTTTCTGCATTTGACTTTGCCAGAGCCGCCTCGAACTCACGGGCCTTCTTTCTAGCCTTTCTCTGGCTGTTCTTAGTCATCTTGAAGAGATAGATTTATTGAAATGATTTGAAGAAGTGATTTGAAAATGTCTCAAGTCCCGAGGGACTTTGGATTGGAGGGGCTGGGTGGTTGATGAAGAAGAAGAAGAGTGGTGGATGGGGGAGAAAAGAGGCCTTATATACCCCAGAAAAGTGGGTCCGGGGACAAGATTATTCACAATAGGAAGCAGCAAGTTATCTGGGGAAGGAACGTTCAGACTATAATCGGAAAGGTCAGGTAGCAGGGAAGAAGCAAGTGGTGTTTTGGTAGTTGCAACCAGTGAATTAATTCAATGGTGAAAGAGAATTGGAGTGGAAAAATATGATAAACCGTTATCGAAATAAAGTGGAGCTACCCTCATCTGCAAAAACACGAGCGATGGCTGGTATCGAAGAACTTTGTGAGCGAAAATATGGCTTAAACACGATGGTGCGTGAGGTCGCGGTAGACAACGCGGTAGACAATAAGACCGGCAGTCAGAAAACGATAGTTGCTCAAAGCAATTGACGAAATATCGCGAATTCGTCTATTGCTTTCAGTAAATGTACTCAAATCTACAGGCAACAAATAATCCCGTGAAAGATGAACCATGATGGTAGCTGTGCTCGTGGTAGACAATATATCTGACAGTCGGAACACGATTTAAACTCCATGTAAACTTTGGAAGAAATGAGAAATGTGAGAATAGTAGAGGTAATTTCGCGGTCGGTAGGCACGAGCTGACGCTGGGATCTGCATGGGGAAATTCGATTAAAGTTCTCACATTGGAAATCGTAGGACGATTTCAAGGCACGAGATGCTCAGATACCAAAGCTTCACTCAACTGAGTAATCAAGTAATTCTATAAGAGCTAAAAATATGGCAAACTAATTTTGGACACCAAAAGAGTGAGTTTTGCACACCAAACACCCAAAACTAATGTACCAAAGGTTTTCAAGGCCTTCAAGTGAAAGAAACGGCGTGCCGTTGCTGATAAGGCTTCATTTACTTTGTCAATCACTTTGAGGTGCCCTTTCTGGCGTCCAGTGACTCTGGGTTCGTTTCTTTCCAGGCAGAATATCCTGGCGTTGTCTGTGACGGGTCCTTTGGGATCGAGAAAAGAAAGTCATCGGGATCGCTTTCCTCTCCATCTTGAATCTCACGTCCATTGACTCCCATCTCGTAATCTTCTTCCTGGTTACTGCCGGGATTTGAAAAGCCTAGTTGCTCCAATATTTCGGGCGAATAGTTCCCTACTGATTCCCCGTTCGCGACTGAACTTTTGATAGCCTCGAAAGTGATATCTGCACCATATCGTTCAGATTGACTTTCGTATCCAACCGGGTAAAGTCTGTTCGAACCTTCTCCTAAAGAAGATCTCAGCATCGCATTCATAGAGCCAAGTTCCGACATCATGATATCGTACTGATTTGTCGGTCTTTTTGCCTTTCTTGAAGGTCGGGTAGGTGCTAAAGCTACATTGGCCCTTTTCTGACCACCACTTAGGGCGATGGTCCCTCCTGCCTTTCGTTTGCGTGACGACTGAATTCCTGCAGAACTGTGAGCTGGTGCATCAGCATCGGCCAATCCAAATGAATTCTGCTCGAAAACATTAACCTGAGTGGAGGTGGCGTCTTCCTCGGTTTCAAATTGTGCGATTTTACGAAGACCTCTCATCTCATCATTTTCTGCGCTCTTTGGTGTATTCTTGGGGTTTTTCCTGAGATTCATATTATCTCATGTGCTTCAGGGGCTGGAAGTGGTAATTGAGTCGATATGATTCTTCTCCTATCTCTGCAAAAAATATTCAAGAATGATCGTGTACCAGTCATTCTGACTAATGATTCACAATAATATATTAGTGGCCTGAACAGTAGCGAAATCAACACTTGCTGTTCTCAAATGTAGTTCTCCCACATCATGAAGGTTGTTCTCGGGTATACCACAGGTCAACTCAGTTGCTGTTCCTTTGGGATAACAAAGATTCGGTAGTATTGAACACCAAACTTATGTCTTAGGATGCTGAATTAGCGAAGATAGAACCAGTGATCACCAACCTAGTCATGAAAAAAGAATAATATTCACTGCGACTGGAGGGTTTTCGAATGAATTTCATGTGATTATGCCGAGCCCACGTGTCAGCTTTTTGGACATAATGCAAGACAAAATATAGATTGTTGTGTCAGTGTTGTTAATAAATATCATTTTCAAACTGCTCGTTACTAGTACAACGTCAGACTATATACTAGTTCTACAACTTTACTCAGCATTGGTCATCGTCATTTCGTGAGATTTTCGGTCACTGCCGTCGCATCTCAGACGGATTTTTGAGCATCCATCTCGAGCCATTCAACACCTGAAATGAATGTTTTAATCAATTGACTGTGGCAGTGTGGCCCAAGGTGGACATTGATAGGGATGAAGCGGCTAAAACACATATCATGAAAACCTACTCCTTGACACATATGTCTCATGCAGTCCTGTCTCAGTCATTTTTCACATTTTCCCGAGACTCTCGAGTCTCGGCTTCAAACCCAAATACCTGAAGCGCCCTGACATTCAAATCTGTTTCATTCACAATCACAATATCTCACATGCTAATCTTCCACAGGTTCTTACAGGATATGTCTAGCACCGACTGTTTTTTGGGGCACTAACTGTCAGATCTCAGGGGGTTGTATAAAATGTACTGAAGCAATTCTGAGAGGATATCTTCGTTTGAGTCGCTTTGTAGAGGACAAAACATGTGCTCATAGGTGGGTTCGTAGGCTCACTCTAAATTGTTGACAATTTAAACATTCTCGAAACCTTTCAGACGCCGGAAAGAATCGACAACATACTTGCTATTTTGTCAGCTTGAGTGAAGAAGTATCTTCGTTCTAAATGCTTCTCTTATTCACCACGAGCCGGCAAGAGGTGAACGGGATTGATCTATCTGGTGAGAATGAACTTACCCCCAGAACCAGATCATCAGGAATGCCCGGATGCGTGATTCTTTTGCCTGATGAAAAGTCACCCGAAAAGGTAGATATCAGCACAATGCTACATCACAGCAGTCACTCTGGCACACTTAATTTCATTGAGGTCTGCCGATTGTTCGGGAGATGATGCATTATTTACAGCATACAATGTCGTCTTTACATTGAGCTCCTTGAACCCATTGCGCCGGGTAGCTAATGTATTTGGCCACCGATTAATCTGTTGAAGAGGTGGGTTCAACATCTAGTGCTGTTTCTAAATCTGGTTGCTGTCAAAATGAGAAATTTCGAGTGTGAAAGGAAGCTCTTCAGATTATAAAATGTGCAAATTAGCGTGGCACAAGCACATTTCACCCCCTGAGTCTCTACCCTCAGGTCTGTAAACAATCCCACAGCCAGCTTCCGATTTCTCTTAATAGAACACGACATGCGTATTTGAGAAGTATGCAGAGGGTTTCATGGCCTCCGTAGATTTTGTTATGAATAGCAGTTCCTCCATTAGCGACTTCTGGGTCTCATTCATGGTTTGCTCATTCCAGCCTACCAGGTATCCGCTACGAATGATCGAGCATGGAGGATACACTTTATCTCAACTTTCAAGGGAATTTAGGACTTCGAAAATGCTCCCATTCACTATGACTTGTCCATAATCACCTCCTGCTTGCTCGAAAGTACTCAGATTCTTTGACAGTGTCCTTGGATCTGCGACCTGGTGCTTTTAGGTTCAAACTTCCCAATGCAATTGTGGATTGTATCAGCCATGTCACCAAGTCTTCCATCTGAGCTTGCGAACATCCTTCCCAAATGCTGATTATTGTAGCTATCGCAGTGTTGACTTGCGAGATGTGTTAAAGTGGATGGAGGTACTGACGTTACCAAACTGTGGTGTCATAACAACAAATAGCCCACCGCACCTTCCCCAACACTCACCTTTCCATCAGATTCTTTCGACCTTCCAAGTTCTTCCACATCTTACCACCATTACCATCATGAAATTCCGACCCAACTTTTTCCAAACTACCAAACTACCAATCTTCAGACCATCTAGTGTTTCAAAAGAGTAATCATCTCGACATGGCTGCTCCCGCAGAAATGAACTCTCCCGAATCTCAACTCGACCTTGATCAAAAATGGCTTAGCCTCGAGAAGGAGCTGCTTGAATTGAACGAGAGAAGACTTCAGTTGAAGGAGTAGCAATTAGAAGCTAGGCAGAAGCAGTTCGACGAGAGAGTAGCTGCTTGGGAGAAGTCTGTCGCCGTTTGGACTCGATCTCAATCAGAAACACCAAGCGAATTGACTTTGCAAGAAAGCCATGCCAAAGAGATACAGCGTTTAAACCAAGAAATTGTTGCTCTGAAAAACGAAAACGAAATTCTCAGAGCGCAGCAAATTGATTTGCTAGATGATCGCTTGACCAAGAAGCGACGCCTCGATAATGATCTTTCATTGTCGATTCCGCAAACCTCGACAAAACACGTAAGGAGCTCCGCCGGCTATCTTTCATGATCTTGATACGTCCTACTGTGAGAACTACTTCGTAGAAGAACTTCTTCGAGCCAATAAGATGTTATTCTTGTGTAGTTTTACTAAGATTGTTGTCGTGTTCGCCGTTGACGGCTCCCTGTTCTTTTATGGCAACAGCCAGTTTCTAGTTAGTGGTATACGGATAGAGGATGTGCGGTTTTTACCTGTTATAAGTCGAAAACACGTTCGCACGGTAGGGCTAGTCGTACTCGTGGAGGACAGAATAGGTGTCATTCACCTACCCACGAATCTTGGACTCAACAAGTCGACTTAGCCTGAGAGGTCTTATTTACTTAAAATAATTGACGGAATATCTCTTATTGTTCCAAATTGATCCACTGAATATACGATATTTCGTCAACTTAATCGAAGAAATACCGTGTTTCGACTGCCACTTAATTTGTCCACCGCAAGGCGTGACATCTACTATGTTGGTGCAGCGAGAACTAGGTCTGGACGTTTCGACCGGTGGTCAACATAATCATTCACCAAACCATGTAGCAGCCCGTGAAGCAATCGGAAATTTGGAGAGCAAAAGTTACTTCAGCACGAGGATTTGACATATACCAAGCCACCGTCACTGTGATATCGGCAGCTTTGCTCTCAACTATGTGCTGTGAGTGGTGGTTAAGATAGTTCTTAGCCACACCCCTCTGGTCGTCATTCTCACAACCGAACCACGTTGACTTGCACATCACGGGTATGCTCAATCGATACAAGATCAGATGCTTGGTTGAGACGGCGTTGAATTGGTGCGCCTACAAGCAGAGCATCAGTCTCAAATCGAAGACTCTGGCTTGTAGGCATAGAAAAGCTCGTCTGCACTGCCAGAATCACCAGCACGTGGGCTTGATCCACTGCCCATATGTGACTTTATATTTGGACTGCATCAGGGAGCAGTTACGTCAATTCTGTAAGCACTTCCCCATCATGAGCACATCAGATCTCCAGGAACAACGCAATAAAGAAAATCGCTCCAGCCGAGCACAATCACCACACCGCCAATTCCAAAAGACCTTGAGACTTCAGTAGGTTGAGGATCTCAGAATTCCGTACACCATGCTATCATTCTCCGCGAATAAAAAGTGCTGACCTTATCAAGGCGGTGTACGTTCTGAAGATCACTACCAAACCATCCCGGCCGCAAGATGACTCTTCTTAGAGATTGTCTGTCATACCCTGAGAGATTCGGGCAACCAAATTTGGAATGGACGCTTCCTAGGCATTCAGGCTATGCAATGCAGCGAGGTCTTGTAGAACCGTCAACAGCCGTGTTTGCTCCTGGGAAGTAGTATGGTGTGGTCTGGAATGGCGTCGTTCTGCAGGAGTCTTCGAATAGAATGTTGACCATATGTTGAAGGCGTCATCTCGTGTTCCTGACTGTGGAAGAGATGCTGATGTCAACCCCGCAATAAGACGAGAGATTGTGGATGTGAGAACTCAAAAGAGGTTCCGGAATAGAAATTGCACTCGGCTCCGTTCCGCTGCGAAGGCATCTCGTGCCGTGACCTTCGGTTAGGTTCTCGACATGTTGACTTCCCGCCTGAAAATCGGTATCAATGAAGGATGCTCTCGTGTGAATTCAAATCCACGAAACTCACTTGTCAGACAGAGGAAGATGTGTGAGGATTGAAATGATAGGTCAGATCAGATCATCAGGGTCGTCTTACAACTAGTGCAAAAACTCGCGAAGGCGTGGCTAGTGGTCCCATTCTAATGTGGCTAGTGCTTCTGGCCCAGGTGGATTGCTTGATAGATGCACGCTACTTCGTAGGTCGTGCTTTGCCGGCGCTTGTCAGGATTCTGAAGGAGATAAAAAAGTCGGGTCGTTCTGGAGGAAATTGAAGTTTGAAATAAAATGTGGTCGGCGCTTCCAGCGTGTCAGGGACTCAAGGAGATCCGAAGTTTCGTGGCAGCTCACAACAGCAGTAGTGTCAATTATTGTGATACAAAAAACCATTAGAGTAATTCATTAGCTAAGGGGCCGACCTCAGTTAAAAGGGTGAGCACTAAATTTAAAATTGGTTGTGAGAAATATTGAGGAGTCCGAGAGCATAAAGGGACGTCTGTCGATCGGTTGACTTTTATGCGGAGTGCAGAAATGTCGGTGCGAAGTCAAAGTTCGAGATCCAGAAGAGTCCATACCGAATACTCTTAGTGAAACAAATCAAGCCCTTTCATGTTGCCTCGTCAATGCGGAATTTTGACTGGCTAGTCATATTTCTTTCGGTGATTCTATCAGTCCACCACGATCAACCCGAGACTTCAAATGAAAGGAGATTTTGCTGAAAGTTCTGCATACTGTAAATGACATTCGGCTTCTGATGCTGATGGATCTCGCCAAGTCGAGAATAGCTCCCCTGAATTGGCTACAGCAGTTTCTCGCGAAATCGTACCGAGTCAAAATACTCTTCGTGAAAATTTGTGGGAAAACCCTAAAACTCAGTTTTGCACACTGCACTTGCAGGGCTAAAAGTTCTTATCTCAATTTTGGCGTTCAAATTTCCCGATACTGTAACTCTTTCGAGGATCTTGTGGGGCAAACAGGGAGAGAGGTTTTGGTGGGCTCGTACTGGTAGGTTGTTGGCTAGTCAGCAGAACCTCTATTCCCGTATGGGCCAAACGTTGAATAAGAAGATGTTACTCTGGAACCGGTGCTCCGAGGTATTGATGAAAAGGAGAGGAACATGAAGATATCGCTGGATATGGGATAGTATCCATCGGCGTGATTGAATGTACGAAAAGCCGTACCTTCTTGTAAGGTTAGCGGAACAAACATGGCTGGCATAGCATGGGCACACCATACAACATCTCAATGTCCTTGGGCATGTGATGTAACCTGAACCGCAGCTTACGGCGAGCCATATGGCGTTGTGGTAGACTTCACCAAGCATCAGATGAACTTGGAATGCTGCTCTTCGAATCACAGCGATAGAAGCAGATCGAAGAGGAGTTGACGACACAGCCCTTGGTCTTGCTGTCGCCGTTGGGATGCACTTGCACCATCGAGACCAATAAGCCGCCAGGACTGCGTGGTTCCTCGATGCATCGTCCTTGATGCAGGTTTATTTCAGAACAAGGTGCTCGCATGATCAATGTGTCGATCTCGCAAGTCAGGATGGCGTATTCTGGCCGGTACGACTGGGACAGAGATGGTGTGGTGAGGTCCTGCTATCGAAATCTCCAGGAACCAGGAGCGAAAAGCACGAAAAGTTAAACACAGAATCCCCGCACTGCTCATGCGATGGTAAGATCGTTTCCATGATCGAGATAATCGTCATGATGGGGTTGCGACAGCACATCCCCCCTTCGTACACACTTTGAAGATATTCCCAGGATGCGCGCTGGCGTGGTGAGATTCAATAATCACGGAGTTTTGCCCTCGATTATCCGACCGTAGCCTCGTGTCCTTCGAACTGTCTTTCGGTAGTCTCTCGCCTGTCGCTGATGTCTCAATGTAATTCTATGGTATCGGCCTGCACTGCTCGTCTCCGTACAAAGGTCTCATTGCTGTGTTGTAACTGGCTGCCCGCGCAAGAGTCTGTCAGTCGAGGTGCTAAAATGCTTGGATGCTTTGGTTGCGGTACTGGCCTGCCGCCGCTTCGAGTCGGGGCTAAGTGGGTCTTCTGCGGGCCCTTCATGAGTGCGGCTGGTCCAAGCGTCGAGCTCATTTAACGCCCTTGCTCCCCATCAAATAAAAATCTGGCTGTCGAACCTGCCTCTTCCTCTTTCTTACCTTTCCATCACATTCACGAGACTTTTCTTCTTCATCGCCACGAGTTTCCACAAATTTGAGGCCATCTTTCACGGTCTATCAATACTTGTAATAACCAGTCACATTTGTCAATATCAACAAACCACGAGATACAAGCAATCATGTCTGCCGAAGCACCAAAGACCGTTGAGGCGCCTGTCGTTGCTCCTACCAGCGTCGAGGCTCCTTTCACCGAGACTCCAGCAGTTGTAAAGCCAACAGAGACAGAAGCCGTCGCTGAGCCATCGACGGAAACTCCAGCCGTCACTGAGTTGGCACCAGCAGAAGAAGTTGCTGCGCCAGCAAAGGAGGAAGTCAAGCCAGTTGAGGAGGGTGTTCTTGGATACAAGGGACCTGGTCTTCTCAAGTAAGTTTACTACACCTCATCTTTCAGATCAACCTCTTCCGCTCCCCGGCAAGAGTTTTGCGCAAGTTTCGTGAGAGCTTGGGTAAGCTTTTGTGGCTGGTTGCGCGCGTGACAGTCACACATCCCGGCTCGATCGTATCTTTCACAAGGCATGACGTGCTCATCGACTTTATTCCCTTGCTAACACAGATGTTTCTAGGAGCTTCATTTTCCAGAAGAAGTTCTTCTGGTTTGGTACCGATGCCGTGGAGACAAAGGCGCTCTCCAGCTACCTAAGAGGCGAGAAGGATACCGCAGCTGCCAACCACAACGCTGCATGGGCGTCCCACACCGGCAAAGGTCTCCTTTTCTTCAGCAAAAAGGCCACCGACAAGGCCAGCCCAGCCGGTCTTTTCAACCTGGTAAGGCTTTCTAACCCCTCTCATGTCCAGCCTGATGCTAATTTGTTACCTAGTCTGATGTTGCCGACATCGCTGAGGAGGGTCACGAATTCCACTTCGTCTCTGGAGGCCACAAGCACACTTTCCAAGCCTCGTCTGTTTCTGAGCGTGAAAACTGGGTCGCTGTTTTGAAGTCAAAGGTCGAGGAGGCCAAGACTTTGGGAGAGACCGTCAAGGACACCGAGGAGTACAAGAAAAGCCACACTGCTTTGACCCCAGCTGTTGCCGCTCCAGTTGTCGCTGCAGCAAAGAAGGTCGGAGAGCCAAAGACAGAAGAGCCTGTTGCTGAGGCCGTCAAGGAGGAGAAGAAAGAAGAAAAGAAGGAGATCAAGGAAGAAAAGAAGGAGATCAAGGAAGAAAAGAAGGAGGAGAAGAAGGCCCGCAAGAGCCGCTCCGCTTCCCGCAAACGAGCATCCATCTTTGGTGGTTTCGGAAAGAAGGACACCAAGGAAGAGAAGGTTGAGGCCAAGGAGGAAGCCGCTTCATCTTCAGTCCCAGCCGTCGAGGAGCCTGTCGTCGCTCCAGTTGAGCCAACTCCTGTTGCAGAGACCCCTGCTGTTATTGAGCCAATCGCTCCAGTCGTCGCTGAAGAGCCAACAACCGCAACTGAGGCCACCCCAAAGCCAACTCCTTCCAAGCGTAACAGCATCTTCGGTACTCTCAAGTCTCAATTCTCCAACACCAAGGAGAAGAAGACACCTGAGGCACCAATCGTCCCAGCAAAGGACACCGAGACTGAGCCAGTCAGTGAGACCGCTCCAGTCATTCCCCAGGTCGAGTCCACCGAGCCTCTCCCAACCACTGTTGCCACCCCAGAGGTTACCCCAGCCGAGCCTGTCGCACCTATCACCAATGGAGAGACCAAGACCGCCGAGACTCCAGTGACAAAGACTGACAAGCGCAAGAGCTCCCTCCCATGGTTGAGCAAGAAAGAGAAGCCAACCAGTGATGATGACACTGAGAAGCCAAAGTCTCCATTCGCCAAGCTCCGTGCCACCGTCAAGGGCAAGTCGTCCCCTAAGGCTGAGAAGACCCCAGAGGTTAAGCCAGAAGAGACCAAGAAGGATGAGGAGACCGTCCCAACCGTTGCCTCCACCGAGGAGCCAGTCGTCGCAGCTCCTGTCCCAGCCGTCCCAGCTACCACTCCTCAAGTCACCGCATCCGCCTAAGATCATTGTCGAGTCTGAATCGCGTCGTTATTTGTTGATGCAACGAGTTCTTTGTCATCGGAAAACGGATCTCCTTGAAATACCCCAAGATTGATTGATACCACTCATTTTTGCATTACTGATGTTTTTTCGTTTTTGTTTTTTGCTGCTTTTGGTCTGCGCGCCGCATATTTTGCTGCGTATTGATACCCCTATACCCAGACTGTTTCGCAATCTGCCATTAGGGCAACACACTTAATACTTAATAAAAGTCTCCTTTTGTTCTGCGAACATTACTCTCTCCTTGTATGATTATGTGAGATGACGTGAATATATTAATGAAAAGATCTTTGGGGGGCTAAATCTTGATTCAAAAGGTCATAGATTTGCTTCTTTTTGGGGCTCCTACGGTCTAGCTTAATGTCTGTACGGGATCCCGAGCTGTATCATCAGCATACTAGAAAAACTAGACCCTTGAAATCGGGAACCGAAGCTACTATACTTATACACTTTTACTTCTTCACACTAAATCGGACAGTAGTGCAAGCAGGCCAGCCTTCACTCTACTCTGAGATCAACACAACCAATGCAGCCATTATCTACGTAGGCACAAAAAGTACACGGCTCAATTCCTCTGGCCTATTCCCGAATGATCTAGATAACCATTCCACAAAAAGCAAAAATGGAAAACATACAACAGCAGGTATTCGCTGGTGGTCACCCACCCAACTACTAATCTGCCGATCTGGAGCTTGTGAAAGGCAGAGCGGACGGGATGCCCAATTCTCTCCAGTCTATGGTCGTATGTGATAGTATTGTGTATTATTTATGAATATATTAACATTTTGGCAGGCGAGAGAGGCTATGGCGTCTTAAGCAGACTTGAGAACAGTGTTGTAGAGGCATGTAGGGGTTGGAGTAAGGATAACGAGTCTTTAAGAACTAACTCGTTTAATTAACTTGTGCCGAGAGGATTGTAGGTTTGAACCGGGCCATTGGGAATAGTGTGGTGTTGTCATGATGGATCGGGTCGAGCCACAGCCTTGCGCTTGTGGGGCATCATTGTATGCACTAATGCCTGAGGCAAGCACTGCTACTTATTCTAGAAAGCTCTATTAGAGAAGTTCATGATCAGTCCACGAAGAAGTTTTGTATTCTGCAATTTCAATTTTTGACATTAATCACAGAATCTCGTTTTCTAATACTTCTCGTAAACTTCAACACTCAATATCATGGCGGACGATCTAAAAGCTGCTGGTAACAAGGCCATTGCGGAGAAGAACTTCGACGAGGCTATGTAAGTTGAACATTTATCTGAAGCTCCCTAACATATATTCTTCTACCTCCACAACTTCAACTTTATTGTTATCGAGTCCTCACTCATTCTACCAGTGATAAATTTACTCAAGCAATCGAGCTTCAGCCAGAAAACCATATCCTATACTCGAATCGCTCAGCCGCCTACGCTTCGAAAAAGGACTATGAGCATGCTCTTGAAGATGCGAATAAAGTTACAGAGATCAAACCAGACTGGGCGAAAGGATGGGGACGTAAGGGTGCTGCGCATCACGGTTTAGGAGATCTTCTGAGCGCACATGATGCTTACGAGGAAGGGTTAAAATTGGACCCAAACAATGCGCAAAATCAATCAGGTCTTGCGTCTGTTAAACGTGCAATCGACGCCGAAGCAAAAGATGGTATGTAGTTGAAGCTCTACAACTTTATCGTAGCTAACCTTTTACCAGATGGTGTTAAGGGCGATCCTACTGGCGGACTCGGAAGCATGTTCAACGATCCTCAATTATATCAAAAACTCGCCGCAAACCCAAAGACCAGCAAGTTCCTAGCAGACCCAACGTTCATGCAGCAACTTCAAAACCTGAAGAACAACCCAGGAGATACGCAATCCATGTTCCAAGATCCTCGAATGATCCAAGTCCTAGGTGTCCTAATGGGTGTTGATATGGATATGATGGGTGGTGCACCACCTGGGGGACCTGGTGGATCAGGAAGTGGGGCTAAGGAAACTGAAGAGGATGTTCCAATGCCGGATGCTCGACCTTCACAGCCGGAAAAGCAGCCCGAGCCAGAACCAGAGCCAGAACCTGCAGATGAGGAGGCTGCTGAGAAAGCGAAAGCCAAGGAGGCCGCGGAGAACGAGAAGAAGCTAGGAACGGAAAATTACAAGAAGAGAAATTTCGATGAAGCAATTGCACACTACACAAAAGCTTGGGAGTTACACAAGGACATCACCTACCTCAACAACTTGGGTGCCGCTCAATATGAAAAGGGTGATTACGATGCTGCTATCCAGGCTTGTGAAAAGGCTGTTGAGGAGGGTCGAGAGATCTATGCCGACTTCAAGATGATCGCCAAGTCTTACGCACGTATTGGATCATCTTACGAGAAGAAAGGAGATCTCACATTGGCTATTGAGAATTACAAGAAGTCGCTCACTGAGCACCGCACTCCAGATGTCGTCAACAAGCTTCGTGCGGCAGAAAAGAATAAGATTGATAGTGCAAAGCAAGCCTATATCGACCCGGAGAAGGCAGAAGAAGCTCGTATCCTTGGAAATGATCGCTTCAAAGCGTCAGATTGGCCTGGAGCGGTTGAGGCATACAGTGAAATGACAAAGCGAGCCCCAGAGGATCCAAGAGGGTATAGCAATCGCGCTGCTGCCTTCATTAAGCTTCTTGAATTCCCAAGTGCGATTCAGGACTGTGACTTGGCTATCAAGAAAGATAAGACCTTTATCCGAGCATACCTCCGAAAAGCACAGGCTTACTTTGGAATGAGAGATTATTCCAAGTGTTTGGATGCTTGCACGGAAGCTTCAGAGGTTGACACTACGAGAGCCAACGCTAGAGAGATTGAGCAACAACAGCAAAAGGCACTTGCAGCTATGTACTCTGCGAGAGAGAATGAGACCGAGGAGCAGACTAAGGAGAGAATTCAGAGAGATCCAGAGGTAAGTTATTCCAAGCCTTCTCCCAAACAAATGCTAAATTCAACTTCAGATCCTCGGCATCATGCAAGATCCAATCATGCAAAGTATCCTTCAACAAGCTCAGGGCGACCCAGCCGCTCTCCAGGAACATATGAAGAACCCAGGTATCAAATCCAAGATTCAGAAACTTATGGCGGCTGGTGTGATTCGTGTGGGTAGATGAGGTGTTTCATGAATCCGTATCTCTGCTTCCCTCGGCGTGCAAAGGCCTTGTCTCGCCCGGGGAAGATGACCCATAGTCATGAACTGCCTCATACTGGCAACGCGAAGAGGACTTGCTGTGATGGGCAAATGGATGGAGATGTGATGGGACGATGGAATGTACTTTAGGTCCTGATGAATTCATTTAGCGTAATATAATTGAATGGCTAAAGATTTGTATCGTCCCTGTAACATCCAGTCTTCTACGATTATGCTGGACTGGGTACAACCTGATTTACCATCTTTCTTCGAGTCTCAGCGCTCAAGTCAGAACCTATACACGACTGCCTCCCCACGACATCTTCTCGCTTAATTCCTCGAACCCCTTTTCAATACTAGTTGTGGCATTATGTGACAGGATATTATTACCTCCTCTCCACTCATCCATCGAGAGATCTCAGCATTTGCTATAATGAGAAGGGAGAAAGATGGCGGGATTAACAATCGACTTTCGGCAACGGTTGATACCCACATGGAATTTCATCTCTTGTAGGAACTCGAGGTGTCCCCTCTACAACAGACGTCTCACGTTTAATACTTTGCCTTTTGTAAATTACTAGGCGGTTTGTCTCGTCTTCGTAGGCTCCGTGTTAAACTCTCCCGAGCCCCCAAGTTACGATCATGAACGGTTAATCAACAGCCCGTTTCCAGGAATGTCGTAGTTTCTTAGAACAAAATCACACGAGCCGGACCCAACCATTATTTTGAAGCTATAAAGTATCCTACGATGTGCTAGACTTACTTTTTACACGACAGCTCTTTCACATTCGTCCTGCGACCAAAATTTAACCCATATGATCAAATCGCAATACCAAAATGTTATATTTTAATACGCCATTCTATCACAATTCGAAAATGGAAAAAACGCCCCCAAAATATCACTAAGCTCTCATAATGCCGTCCCACACCGAAACCAGCTATCTACCGTTATCCTACTAACCCAATAAATCATCAAGACCATTCCCACTCGAGCCCGCAGGCTTTTGCTGTTGATACTGCGCTGGAGGCGCGCTTGAAGAGGAACTCGCGCCCCAAATTCCGGCACTTGCTTTTTCCTTTGCTAGCTGCCCGAGAGCCGGACCAGTGGTAGGTGTGCTTGTCTTTTTGATTCCGACGCTTGCGGTGGACCATAGCGATCCGAAAGCGTCGCCTCCAGATGATTTGGTTGCGGCGGCGGGTTTTGAAGCTGCCATGCCTGTGCTTGGAGAGGGTTTGGCCTGAGTTGTAGGCACTTGGACGGAGGTGAAATAGTTGGGCTGCGAGCCTTGGTACGTGGTAGGTTTGGGAGGCTGTTGGGCGACCACTGGTGGAGCGAATGCTCCGTAGTTGGCTGGAGATGAGGTGTTGTTGCTTGGTGCTGGGGAAATGGATGAGAAGCCAACGAGATCCGACAAGTTTGCGGCCTTTGGAGCTGAAACTGGCTGGGGAGCGGCATATTGTGTATGAGGTGTAGTTGTAGCGGTTGGTTGAGCAATAGAAAAGTTAGATGATGTAGGTTGTTGAGGGGTGGCAGATTGGAAATCGTCAAAGTCATCGTCGTCCAAAGCATTTGAAGTAGGCGCGCTGATTGGAGCAGCCACTGGAGCAGAAACAGGTATAGGGTCATCGAATGAGAATAAATCGACCTCGGGTTCCTTCTTCTTTGGTGGCTCTGCCTTTTTCGGTTCTGTGGCCTTCCGCCTGGCTGATGAAGAAGACTCGGGTTGTTTTCTTGATGCTGGAGCGGCCATATCATCACCCTCATCATACTCCTCGAACCTATCACGTCGTGAACTTGATCCACCACCACCACCGCCAATTGCACTATCCTGGAAGTCACTTGTCTGTCCTCCAAACCCACCTCCATCTCCATAAACACCACCACTATATCCCCCATAACCACCACCTCCACCCCCTCCAGAAGCTTCCTCACTACCGAAGCCTCCATATCTGCCTCCACTACTGCTGGACATGCCTCCACCAAGACCAGCACCGCCCTCAACGCCTGTATATTTGTTTCGTGTTGCCCTGGCCTTCTTCCGCTCCGCGCGTATCCGATCAACATCACTGAGGAGATCTGCCAGTTCCTTGGCTCTGTTGCGCACGTTAAGCCCTTGGTCTTTGCCGTTTGCATCGATAAAGTGAAATTGCCGTAACATTTTGAGGAGTGTGAGATGGGATCGCGCATCGTCAATGACCCTCTCGGAACCATTCTTTATTAGGAATTCGAGGAGTTGAAGGGCTTTGTAGATTTGTCTCCATTCCTCAGCAGCCTTTTCTGTAAATCGTTTATATATCATTGGCATAATCTCGTTGAGGAGTTGGCTTAAATCAAATTAGCACGTTTCCAATTGATCCGAAGAACGGCTTTATTTACTAGTTGTATGTGCCATTGGCAATTTCTTGCATCTGCAATCAATTAGATCCCGCTTTGCGATCTACTACCCAACCACGAAACTCACCAGACTTGAACTAGCCCCCCACGGTTCGTTGTTTGTGGCCTCTCTAACTTTTGCCTCCATCTCCGTGTAGTTCATAACCGCTGGAATTGTAAGCATATTGACAACTGGCAAGAGGAATACTCCTACCATTCTGAACCTTTCTCACACTGGCTTTGAGATCGTAAATAGAGAGATTGGCCGCAGCCTCTTTCAAACTGTTGAAATCCATACTGGATAGGGCCTGCATGGGAAGAGTGGTGAGGTAGGTATCGTGGTGAAGATGCTTCTTGAGATGCGCTTGCGAAATGGTTGCTGGATGTGGAACGCAGTTGGCCCACCTTAAAGGACAAGGCCACCGAACGCTCAGACCGGGTAGCCTCGATGGATTACAGTCACGTGGATCTTTACGTATTATCTGTTCTCACTCCTACTCTTCGTCACGGGGCGTGGAGAGGTCATCTACATTTCTTTGATGAATCTTTAAATGTTATAATTAGATGGAGTCGTTCATAAATGGCCAAAGTAACCAGGTAATCCTCGTTCACGG
This sequence comes from Glarea lozoyensis ATCC 20868, assembly GCF_000409485.1. Taxonomy (NCBI): domain Eukaryota; kingdom Fungi; phylum Ascomycota; class Leotiomycetes; order Helotiales; family Helotiaceae; genus Glarea; species Glarea lozoyensis. Next base: position 799,393 of record NW_007360990.1, on the reverse strand, counting down.
TTGCTGCCAAGCCAACATCCAAACCCCTGTTGCCGAAGTGCCCCTAATGAGTTGAAAAGTCGGAACAGTGCAAGCTGTCTTTCTATCAAGTCATCACTGCTTCTGTACCACCATCAATTGTATCAAATCTGCTCTCTATTCGTCTTTATATTCCAGCCTTGTACTTTACCTGTACTTTTCTGTCTCAGTCCGACGTCTCCTTCATCTTTTCGCCTCTACAGCTCTACGGATCTCTTTAGGTATGTACATTTCCCCTTTGCATATTTACCTCTACGCATCTCACGGGGTTCTCGCTCCAAAGAGACATGTTGGAGCTCTCAGCGGTCATGAGATATCCTACATCTATGGATACTATGGTATTGGCAAAGGGGCCAGTAGTCAGCTCTGGTTATATCTTCGCCACGGTCTACTGATGGCCTAACCGAAGAAACCTCACCTCACCTCAGACTCCTCAGTGAATTGTTGGGAGAGCTGTGCCCTGTACTGCACAGCATGGCATAAGCCTCGCCTCGGTCAAGCCGCTGCCAATGTATTACCATCAAATCCGATGCAGCTTCGAGTCCCTCAGCTCATTCACCCTCTCATTACTCAACCGTCATTCGCTCCAGTCAACTTCACTGTTGGTTCCAGTCACGCTAACCCTAATCCGTGCTAGCTCACAATGTTCGCCAGAGCACCCCGCCAACTCTTTTCTACACCCCACTTCCCCTCCTCATTCATCGCAAAATCCTTCACACAACACAATACAAGATCATTTCACGCATCATCAGCAAATATGACCATTCAAACGTTCGTATCACCATCTTTTCCCGTGAGATTTGGGCTAACCGATGCAGTTTCTTCGATGTTACCTGGGAGGGTCCAGTTATGGATGCTCAAGGAAGACCAACCTCCAAGGTCCAAGGCAAGTTCTCCCCTCAGCTCTTACCCCTCCTACCATTGGCAATCGAGAGTCATCAGCTTCAATCACCACTTCATCTTTGCCATCAATCATTCATCAAATCATTACCTCTGCGAGGTTGTTGAGCTTCAGATGAATGATGTTGCTCCCGTTCTACCTCCTCGTTCCAACTTTCTCAAGAGCTTCAAAACACCAAACTAACAACAATATTTATAGAGCAATCCGGCCGCATCACATTCAACCTCTACGATGACGTCGTCCCAAAGACTGCTGAGAACTTCCGTGCTCTCTGCACTGGTGAGAAGGGTTTCGGTTATGCCAACTCTTCTTTCCACCGCATCATCCCTCAATTCATGCTTCAGGGTGGTGATTTCACCCGTGGAAACGTGCGTTTATACTCCATCAAGACACACGGGCAATGCTCACATTGATACAGGGTACCGGTGGTAAATCCATTTACGGTGAAAAGTTCGCCGATGAGAACTTCAAGAGGACCCACACCAAGCCAGGACTTCTCTCTATGGCCAACGCTGGACCAAATACGTAAGCTTACTTTATTTGCTTTTTCCAAATGTTTAACTAACAATCCTCCAGCAACGGTTCCCAATTCTTCATCACAACTGTTGTCACCAGCTGGCTCGATGGCAAGCACGTCGTCTTCGGCGAGGTTGCTGATGAGAGCTCCTTGAACATCGTCAAGGCTCTCGAGGCCACTGGCTCTGGAAGTGGAAAGGTCCAATACAACAAGAAGCCAACCATCGTCAAGTCTGGTCAGTTGTAAGCGGTTGTTGACGCTGGGAGAAGATTGTCAATGAAATCTAAAGCTATGCTTAGCGCAGGGCATTAGGTGGATTCGGCGTCTTTGTGACAATAGCGGTTGGGGACGAAAAGTTCAGCTACGATAGTAAAATGACACTGATTGCCACCCATTGCCAATGTCCTGCAGTTGATTATGTGCTTAAGTGATTTCTCAACTCTTGCGATAGCTTGTAGAGCTCGACTATGCTGATACCGTTGAATGATGCCGCAAGCTTCTAAGTATTTGAATTAGGACTTAAACGGAGCTATTTTGGTTCACATGGCCAATTGCTGAATTCTTAACTTTCAGTTGTATTTCATCTTGAACCTAAATACTGCTCCATTGAATATGTATGTGTTGTAGCAATCCAACAAAAGCCTTTGGTATCATCCCAGAACGCCAGAGCCGCCCACCGCTATGCAAATAAAGACAAAATATACCACTCCTTCAAAATTGCAGCCACTCATCCAAATAAGTACACTCCTTTGGATTCACAGGGCCGCCCTCGTCACAAATGTCAAACACAGGGCATCGACCACAAGGAGCTTCCGTAAGGACACTCCCAAGCTCGTGCTCATCTCTCAACGTCCGTCTGGTGGCTTTGTACCCAATGGATGCTTCTTTCCCCTCATAGGAACCCATTACCACACGCTCGATCTTGCCGTCGAAGCACATTATATCTAGTAGTTGCTGGATCTCGCTTGAGACGAGGAGTTGAGATGTGATTCCGATGTTGTGAATGAACCCCGTGAGCTCGTCTACGTTCGGGTAGCCGTTATAGTCTGCGGGCATGGGGAAGTACGCATCGTATTTTCGGGAGCGGGAGGATCTCTCGTCGTCGATTTCGGGTTTGTCGAGGCCTTTGGAGGCGAGCACTTTGTCTCGGGCTGCTGAGGCTTCTTTGAGAGAGGGTTTCTTTCCGCCTTTACTTGATTTCTTGTAGGCTGAAGAAGAGAAGTAGAAGCTCTTTTGCTTGATGTGCGCATATAACAAGTCGCAGATTTGCTGGATGAATACCTCGTCCAATTCTCCGTCCGTATACCAGGAACCGCCTGTAGCTCGCTCACTGGGCCGTAAATGGGCTTTAATCCACATTTTCCTCGAAGGGTTCTGTACGGATTTCATTTCACCAACCAGTCCCTTCTGTTGCAATTGTTTGAGACATAGCGTCAAGGCCGTCTCGTGGAGATTCAATCTTGCTTTGATAGTTTTGTGCCATATTCCTTCAGCTTCTGATTCGTCAATCAAGCCGTAGACAAGTTCTTGGTCTGCACTGAGACCTCGAAAACTACAGACAAAGGATTAGTTCAACCATCCAATCCGAGTCGTCTCTCGTGAACACTCACACTTTGGCTTCGTCTTCACTACGAACCCGGAACCCTAAACCTTCACTCGAATGTACCGCCTTGAACAATTTCTCATCCAAAAGCGCCTGGGTCACCATAAGAAGCGTCTCGATGTTGTTATCTGGGATAATGCCGAGATCCAAAATATCTGTCTGGTAAAAGACTGTCTGGCGGTTCCCTTCGCCATGGGTGACTTCGTCCCAACATTGCTGGTAGACTCGTCTCTTCGCATCATTCAGTACCTCAAGAACCGGATCGACCTCGTTCTTCCCGCCTAGCCCTGGAGTCTTGGAGGCCTCTTTCGAGGGTTCATCCAGATCCATGGCCGTGCTGCTGGACGCCATGATGGTTTACAACTCGGCGCGCAGGGCTGTCGCAAAGGTCGTGTCACCAGAGAGGATAACGTATTGACATCTGAATCTGCGAATGTGCTGAGGTGCACGGCAGATCAGGAAGTCGAGCAGAATGTGACGTGGTGAAATTTTGGTGTGGGTGACTGGTTCGAAAATCATAAATTTTGGTTCGGCGCTGAGGGGCATGGGCTAGCGAAGCAAGGCTACCAGTCACTAAATTTATGGGCTCTCAGCATGAGTCTCGTCTCTGAACGCTCAATTGATTCATCTCCATCACTAACTCCTTCATCTAGGTCATTCGGCCAGTCATCACATCAATTCGCATCTCATTGTTACCGCTGTTGTACTTCCCTGTGTTCATCTTACACGGATTTCAGACAGTCCACGTCGACACCATTCATGATATTTACATTGCGATTCAAAAATGGTTTACCGAGCTCTGCAACCGCCTGGTGTCGCCAGCGACCGTTGTCATGACAAGATGACAGCGAGCAGCCGTGACTCGGTCTTTCATACGTCAAGAACCAAACCGCAGAGGCCCAATGGCTCCAGGCCTCGAGAAAATCCCAGAAATCTAGGCCCGGAAGAGACCTTTCATTTGACTATGGCAATACTTCGAATCAACAATCGCGCTGGCGGTGGAGTAGCTACTCTTCGCGTACAATACCAAAGCTTTCCTCATCCAAACCTCGAGCTCTGTGCCTGACTCCAAGCTTGTATCCTAGCTCTGCGGCCTTCCGGCGCGCCTGTCTTGAGCCTCACGGGACGCTCCGCGAGTTCCACAGTCTTTGTACCTTCAGGTATTGGTGGCAGAGGGCCCTGGTCAAGGTTACAAGAATAGTATCGCGGCTTTCGACCCACTATCTTGGTTGTGTACCTGGCCAGTCTCATACTGCGACATCTTTAAACGCGAGCAGATACGATTTAACAGGCTCTCGATGATTTAAACTTAAAGACCTCGCTTGGTTTCTCATGAAGCGCCTGGCAGGGTTGTTGCGTCGGAACAAGCCAGTGCAAAGCTTCTCATCTCATTGGCTAACCCAGCGGCTGCCACTACAATTCTTTGTATCAACAATTTATAGACTCACAAGTGTGGTCTTACGTTACTTTGAAGTTATGGAGCTTGGGTCATCAAAGTAGGCCTTACAATGGCGATGAGTAAATACTTAAGCATTGTTTGATTCCTCTGTCCTATTCTTTATTCTTCATCTTATTTCATCAGTTCTCATTTCAACTACAAAAGCCTTTCTTTCCGGTCTCCTTTTCTTTCATTTCATTCTATCGTCTTCAAACCGTCTCATCAGACATTGATCACTCTTTTGCTGCTAGTACAGCCAAGTCACTTTCCGCCTTCATTTCAGTTCGTCAAATTACAACCCGCCAAACGTCAATCTTCAACTTTCATCGACATCTTTCTTCAAGACTTCAATCACCTCTATCCATCTCATACAGCCCTCGCAAACCCTCGTTATCTCATATCCAACGGCCAATATGTCAGCACCACAGAGAGAAAGAACTATGCTCGATCTTGTCTTCACCGTCTCTCGAGCAATGCAAGCCATCTGCCTTATCTGTGTCATCGGAATGACAGCCAACTTTGTCAATGAAATGGTTCTTGCAGAGCAACATCCTGTAGGAGAACTTGTGGGTACACTCGTAGTGGTAAGAATTCTTCTCTACATGACCATTGTTCCTTAAACTAACCATCACCTAGGCATGTATAGCTATGCTGTATGTCTTGATCACCTATCTGCTTCACCACGACGACAAAATCATGTACTTTATTCCGGCCGGAGGCGATGCAGCTCTCCTGATCGCCCTAAGCGTACTTTCCGTCAAAGTCGGCAAGCCACTTTCTTATCTCGACTGCATGGCTCTCTCTAGTTCTGATGCCACCGGGGCAACTGGTAGCTTCATTTCAAGCATAAGCGCCAACTTCAAGAAGAACAACTACTGGATCTGGGCCGGTGCCAACAAGACCACCTGCCTCGAGGTGAAGGCCGTCTGGGGATTCAGCATCGCATTGTGTGTGCTTTTCTCTTTCAGTGCTATCGTTGCTGCCTTGATCGGGAATCAAATCAGACAGAACAACGCTGCGGCGAACAAGGCAAAGGATATTGAGGGATAGATGATGATGTTGGCCGGGAATCATGATCTTGGGGAGAGTAGTAAAAGCACAAGCTGGTCACCGGAGGATCTCAATGCCTTTCAAAAAGGCGCACACAACTTCACACCATATACAAAAACAAAAAGGACACACTCGTTTTGGGGTATCGATTACTGGGTAATGATTTGCTGTTCACGAGTTCGTATCTAATCGACGCTGGATGCTGTCTGATAATGTGGGATAATACAAAAATAAAAATATAGATTGCGATGTTTTACAGATATCCGTCTCGTCTCTTCGTCTAGTGCTGCTGTGATATATAAGTAAGTACCTTCAGTCTGCATATTGTCTCAAAACGTTCCTCACCACCTGTTGCGTCTAACTTAATAGAGATTCAATGGCACTCAAAACAAACTGATATGTCTGAGCCGCGTGTGAATAACCACTTCATACCACCATAGACATATACGTATATATTAGCGCTCTATCATTACAGGCGCGTACAATATCTACACAATTCCAGCACCAAAGCCGCTTAATCCAAAAGAAAAAACAACCAGGATTTTCCCATCCCACACGCCAGACCCCCAAATCCCATGAACCCAAGCTAAAAACAAAATAATCACGAATAAAACTGACTCTTCTGGAAACTCTCAACCCCAATATCCGACGCCTTGCCCTCAACGACAGGCGCCTTCACACTACTAGTCATACTACTAGTTCGACTCCCTCCACTCTGACTCGCGCTCTTGATAGCAGCAACAGGCCGCCCGGGTCTGCCCGCGACTTCAAGATATACACCTGGTAAATAGCCCATCCGTCCATCACGCGCCCGACATCTCCACCATTCGCTTGGATTACCCATGGGATCTGATTTCGAGAGCACAGCTACCAGATCGCCCTTCTTGACTTCTAAATCTACGCCTTGCACCGCGGCGCCGGATTCGGGCGTAAAATCGTAGAGGACGCGGCAGAAATCGAGCTTTGAAGGGTCGAGTTGGGCGATGGGGAGGCCGTCGGGACCAAGTTGGCCAAGACGACGGGCTTCTTCTTCTTGAGAGGCGGCGAGGGCTTTGATCAGTTTGCCCATTAGGTAGGGGAGGCCGAAAGCGGCGGCGATGAAGAAGAGGAAGGGTTTTTTGCTGGGGCGGGGCTGTTGAGCTGGGGAGCCATCGGGGAGGAATTTACGGCCTTCGAAGGAGGCGAAGGCGCTGGGTGTTAGGGCCGTGGCATCGGCTGGTGGTGGTCGGCCTGTTATTTTTGCGAAGAGGGTTCGTAGCCAGCGGAGGACTGTGAAGATGCCTAGTATTGAGCCAAGAGTGTTTCTTAGGTTTCCAAATTGCTCTGCTACTGATACCATGGCTATAATGTGTTAGCAGTGTTCAAAACCTGAAGAATAAAACTTACCAAAGAAGCTGGAATGGGTAGCCATATATGTACTCTCCAACATCTGTGCAAACCCTCCAAATGCACCCACAATACTCTCAATTATCTGGAAAGTAGCCTGTGTACTTTGCGTAAAGCCTTGTGTGAGACTCTGTGGATTATTTGGATCCATGCCTCCCATACCACCATACATCCCCCCCATACCACCGCCATACATCCCTCCCATCCCCCCGATACCTCCCATACCTCCCATCATGCCTGAGCCATAGCCTCCGTAACCCATACCACCCATACCACCCATACCGCCCATGCGGTTATATGGCGAGGAGTATGAACCCATTCCACCGTATGGGGATCCCATTGCTCCAGTATTTCCGTACGGCGAATACGCGCTTGCGTTGCGATTTACTGCCGAGGTGAGAGTGGAAGGCCGTTCGGGAATTGCTGGGGCTGCTGAGGAAGTCGTCCCAGAAGCTGATGCTGTGGGTAATGACGATCCAGTAGTTGTTGCTGTTGAAGTAGAGAGCGCTGTTATCGCGTTAGCGTTTAGTCTCAACACTCTTTATCAGTTGTCAGTCATAACGAACCTGAATTTGCGCCTGCCATTCCACCTCTTTCCCACGGTTTTGGAGGCGATACGCTGGCCATCGCAAGACCCTTAATTATCACTGCCTTACCTTTGCTGGGCGGCTCTTAACACAGGTTACCGCTGATGTTGACGAGGATGGCAAGGCTTTGGTGTTGTGACGTTCGCAAAGCGACTGGAGGCGATTATCTCGTGCAAGCGGCGGGAGCCGAATGCATCGCCGATTTTCTTTGCGAGGTGAGGTTGAAGCCCACTTTGGTGATCCTAGAGAGTTTGCAGAGTATCTTACAATTGAGGATTGTAGAATTCAGGGTGAACACGCGTCAGTCTTTTCAGTGTGATGCTGTTGATAGAGTACAAGCTGTGCTTGAAGAGTGCACCAGACCTGGGAGGTTGGTGAAGACAATGGGTTTGCTCCGTGAACCTCGGCTCCACGAACAGGTCCATCCTGGTAGGGCCAACGTCCAACTCTTAACATCAACAACAACATAACACGAACCTCTCCAAACCGAGGATTCATCTTTCATTTACGGTAATCCTACTGGCTCGGTCTGATTCAATTCAGATGCTCCTTCACTGAAAGCAATAGCTCAGACACGACTGGTCGGCAAGACCCTGATGATGGAGGACGCATACCTGCTTGAGATGGCGTTCATATGCCGCCTACCTGAATCCTATTATTCTCTACCTGTAGGTGCCTAGGTATCAAAGCCAAAAGTTGGAGGTTTAAATCCCGGAGTGTATTCAATTCTTGTGAGCTTTTCATGGCGAGCTTCGGAAGAACTCAATGTCATGAGAAGTTTATTTATAATTGATATTTATTTCTTTTAGAGCAGTGGCTAATTCGACTATTCTTTCATGCCAGCCAAGAAAGAGCTTCACAGCTCTACTTCAACTCAGCAAAAGCCTTGGCCTTCTTCATATATTCCTCCCAAGTAGTAGCCGGCTCTTCCAAAATCTCCTTGCTTTCCTCAAGCGGCTCACCACCATAATAACCAAACTCATTCAACAATCTCATATTTTGAAGTAACTCCTCAGCCGCGAATTCACTTCGACCAAAGCTTATCATGGCACCTTTGAAAACTGTATGAGGGAGCTCATTATACTTGGCGTTCTTTCCGGATTCAGGGAACGTCTGTTTAAACAATTCGACAATCTCGTCACAGGTGTAGTATCGGCTAGCCGCCAAGATACGTTTCCCCAATACCTTCTCGCGATTGAGGAGAATGCCCTTTACGAATTTGCCGGTGTCGTCTTCGGAGTCAAAGAGAGGAATTGGAGAGGATCCTGGGATAGGAAGAGAGAATGCGTACTCTCCGGTTGGTTGTTGTCGGAACATTCCACCTGGAAGATTGGACATGTAGAAGCCGGGCATGAAAAAACTTGATGGTATGCCGGATTCACGAAGATACTCTTCGACTTGCGCTTTGGAGTCGAAATGTTCTACTCCGGTAAGTGCACCGTTGGATACTACATATGTGAGTTAGAATTTAGGATGTGGAAGTCAAGGACTTACGCTTGGTAACATTAGGTAAACTACTCCAGACAAAGTGTTGAACACCAGCTTCCTAGAAACGTGTGAGTTGCCTGATTTCACAAAGGCCTTCGAGAATAATACCTTAGCACCATCAGCCATCGCCTTTCCCTGCTGAAATTCTGCCTCCTTGCTTTGCTTCTCCCAGTAATTCGTAACGCCAAACACTGCATAAGAACCCTTGATAGCAGCCTTGACTGAAGCCGCGTCATTTAAATCCGCCTGTCTATGATATTAAACACCTCCATTTGATATTTTCCGAGATAGCGACTTACAGCAACTGTCTCAGCACCGAGACTTTCTAGAGCTTTTGCTGATGGCTTCGAAGTATCACGAGTAACACCTCGAACAGTCCAAGCCTCCTTCATCTTGGCATCTCCAAGAATGGATTTGACTACAGAACCTCCTTGGGCTCCTGTAGCGCCGAATACGGTGATGATCTTTTTGGTTGCCATTTTAGTTGATGGATTGGTTTCAATGGAGATTGAAATTATTTGCGGGGTAGTTTGTGTACTTGAAAAAAGTAGTTATTCTTTGTTGTTCGAATGTTTTGATGTTGATTGACTGTGAGTAAAGAAAATGAAGCTGGGAATCAAGTATACTTATACTCCAATACCCAAGCTATATATCTCGAGTTCACAGGTTCAAGTACGAGATACCGTATATGGTAAGTCCAATCACCAATTATGTGGTACGGCCCTCCTCATTTGCACAGGAAGTTTAGCCGGTTCTGATACACCAGCCTCACTTACACCAATTGCTAAAAGATGACAAAGGCTCGTCGCATTAGCAGCAAAATCTCCGGAGCCGCAACACGAATGTGTTGTCATGCCTAGTCATGGCGTTGAAAGAAAAGTGCAGTGTGAGTCCGGTACATTGTACGATGCCGGAATGCGAAGGTGTAACCTTTTGTAAGCAACTTTTCAAGTTCGAAAAGGTTTGCGATAGATTTGCCAGACTGCTTCACGCTGCGTAACGTACTCGCAATGAAAGTTGGTACGCGCGATGGACTTTTTAGAGGCCGGCGGCTTGTGTGCACGTGGTGTTGTTATGTGATAAAGCCCCGAAGCAACTAGATTATCAATCAGCAATAATCTTGGCTTCTTGACGCATTCCTGACACACGATCGGATTTTGTGTTGTAACAAGGTTTCGGCTTTACAGCTAGCGGCTATGATAGTTATCTTCTTCCTAGTCTTTTTTCGTAGCTATTGAAGACAAGATTCTGTTCTTTTCGATGCAAACTATATCTTCTTGTTCCGAATAGTAACTGCGGTCTCACTTACGTAATTGTCATGTTCTCTAACCTTGATCTTGTAAAATTTCAATTCATCTCTATTCTATTTCCAAAGACGAGATTCGGTATTCCTCTGATCATTTCATACCCATCAAGTGTGATTCGGAACACCTGTAGACCCAACCGAATTGTAGCATTTAACAAGCTCCCACCAATAACGAATAGTCCAATCTGGCGTGGCGTTTCCCGCACTTGATGGGATATGGCAAGTACATATAGGTTTATGGAAATTAACACGTGGTAGGTATCTGAATCCCGATATCGAGGTCGCAAACGTTGAGGTCAGCTAGGCATACTAGCCAGAAACCTGGTAGTGTGCCATTCAAGAGTAGTGAATATCCGGGGCTCATAGAAAGGGCAGAAGAGGTTTGCTTTTGAAAGTGGAAAAGCTAACCCAGGAGAAAGTGGTCAAAATGTTATGGTTGGTCGAATCTACTCACACGATACTACATGCAGGGACCATAAGACCCTTGGAATATAAAACCCATTAATCAAACGAAAAAGACGACCTTCTTTTCATGCACATGGAGATATGAGCGCGGTACCAATTCTGTAATTGTCTGCTATTTAGAGGAACTTCAATATCTAAGCATGGCTAGCTAGTATATCAAGATCCATCATCGATGATCAACATTCATGTCCGTAACGTTTCCCAGCCCGAGCCATAAAATCATCGTTATCCGTTTGGTATAATGCAGCTTCTCTACGCCGGAAAATGGGTAAGATAGAAGATTGAATAGGTTTATAGCCGAGTGTTTAGTGACCAGCACGGCTACCCATACTGTCGTTCTTTGGTCCTTGACGTTCAGTAAACTAAGTGGCAGGTCAGTAAATTGTAATAACGAGTGGTAGAGGGATGGTGGAAGATTTAGAACAAGAAAAATATGTTTGTACGGACCTCGCCTTCCTGGATGGTTCCCTTCTCAATGATCTGCTTGATCACTTCCTCATCCACGTGGGTACCGAATTCGTTGTCGAGAGTAGAGTGCGAGGCACCATCTAATGTTCCTTGTGCTCCCTGCCTGTTGGTTGAACTCAGTCAGTATGTGTTCATGCTAAATCTAATTCATATCATGGAATTGTGATCAAGTCCAAAGACAGGCTCACGATAGGTGCTTCCGCAGAAAAGGCGGGGTACGGTTCAGGTGAGGGGTAAACATACTTATGGGTAACGAATATCTTGAACGCGCTCACAACTTGTGCAAGTGGGATAGACTTGTCAGTCTTCCATTCCTTCGCAGCCTTTGCATCGTCAATGAAGATGATGAAGTCGTCGTCCTTCCCCTTGTAGTGGATCTTAGTTTGGGATGCTTCACCGCGAGCCATGATTGCTGATTTGGGTTGGAGGTGTTTTGGTGTAAAATTCGTGTGAAAGTTGAGCTGATATCTCAAGTGTAGAGTCTAATGAGTCTTTTGATGGTTTATGTGTTTGTTGAAAGACGAAAGATTGTAGAAAGGGAGATGTTGTAGTTTTGTAGCTCGGATGATCTGTCTGTTGTTCCTGGGGCTTGGTCTGATCGGGAACGGGAGCGCTACGTCATTTGACAGGGAGCCAGCTCACGCGACTACCCTTATGCAAATGCCTCGAACCCACAATTAATCCGTTTGCTATGCTTCAAGTACCATATCTGTTACTTTCAGGATGGGAATTCAAACTGCCTATTCTGATAGCGCTGTTAATCGTGCGTTCCTAGGTAGACCCAGGACAAGCGGACACGCCAGTTGGGCCCAGTACGTCATTAGTGAGCTGCTCCGTTTACAATTTGTTTTAGAACCACATATTGAACCCGTACGCTTTCGGACAAGTTGACAAGCCTGGAATGGATGATCATGAGCAATCAATCAATCTTTAATCGATGTAAATTAAGTATTCTGCAAACAAGGCAATAGAGGTATCAGGTTATTCTGACAGCAAAGTTATCTTCCCCCACTACCTTCAGGCAACGGCATTCGCAGGATCTGTTACTCAGTGCAGTACTCCTGGGCCCAAAAATCAATAACCTCGTCAACCACAGAATTTGATGGATCAGGAAGCAATCTTCGCAAAGCAACTTGACCATCTGGGGTAGTAGCTGCTTGGGCGAGTTCTGCAATGCAGTGATATTCTTCACCTAGAATGTTCCGAGTATGTTCTGGGATGGGAGGGCGAAGTGTACAATATGGAAGTAGAACAACCGCAGGGTTTCCGCTAGATACTGATTTTGGCTTTGTACTACTTGAAACCGCTCGACGGAATTTGTCCAGTGTTTGCTGGAAAGATGCAATCGAGTAGAGTGGAAGAATTGGCATGTCGAAAACACCAAGAATACTGTAAGTCGTTAGCTAGGATTCAAGCAGACGGAAAGGTTTACACACTTTGCTTGTAGGTTCATATATCCGATTGTGCCAGTCTTCCCAGGTGCTTTGTCATGTAAGAGGAAAATGATCCCAACATTGCGACCTCCCGACTGATGGAAAAGTCGCTCGATTCGAGTGGTCGACGTCGTGGGGTCCAGGAGATCAGACGACGAGAGAAGTAGCAGGCGAAAGAACTCCTGATTGTCTTCTTGGGAATACCTTGAAAGTGCGAGAGCTAGGTCGTGTGTCTCCAAAGTTTTCTCTGGTTGAATATTAGTTATGTCGGTATTGATGTACAAGACTAACCTTGCCATTGGCGTTTTGGATCACCAAGAAGAGTAGCTGGAAGTGTGTTCCACTCTTTTCTCTTGCGCAGCGTTGTACAGAATGTCGCTGACGGAGAAGCCATTGCTATCTTGCAATGGTATTCAAAGGATTAGGACCTGGTACTAGATCGAGGAATGTTTTATTATTGACATGCGGCTGAGAAGATACGATTTGAAGATGCCTAGGTAGATGAGTTACCTTAGCGGTCGCGTCGATTATCTAGTGGGCTACTCGCCGACTTATTACTAGACTGGAAGTATTCCCATGTGAAGACAGAAACCATTGCCAAACCACGTTGTCACGTCAGTGGGTCAAGTCAATAGATTAATATTTTTCAACTGGTGACATATGTAGCGCCACTTGATCCTGTCTATTTTGAATGTACATGTTCATGGAGTAGAGTTCCAGAAATTTCTCAATCAGATGAGAGTAGTAGTACAGAGGGGGGAGTTTATGGGTATCTGCGATCCAACATCTCTTTGTTCCACCCAAGGATATCCGCCGCCATAGAATTCTGGCCATGATTGGGCTGCTTCCAGGCATACAACAATGCCGTAGCATACCAACATACAACTTGCACTTCCCCGCGGTCGAATATGCCATCCCTATGGTTATGAAGAGAAAGATATTGATCTTTTCTTCTTTCCGCTTTCCGCTGTCTGCCTTTTCATCTCTTCAATGGCTTGTTCCAGTGTTTCTACACGAGTAATCTGTTTCTTTTCCGAGTCCTCCAATTCCTGCTCTCGTCTATCCAATTCTGCAAGCTTTTCATTCAGGGCAGCTATTTTCTCTGCATTCGCGTCTGGTTTCCCCCTTGTCCGGACATATTCATACAGTATCAATCCGCCAGCAACGAAGAGGATAAACATATCTCCTATAACATCTGCAAAGAGATCAACAGCTTTCCCCTCCGGTAACGGCCTAAATCTTCTTCTCCATATGCTGGTGGACGGGTTTGCCTTCTTTTGAGCCTTATGCGCCTCGTCGATTTTCGTCTGCTCTTCGGTTTTCACAGTCGGAGCCTCCGCTTTCTCTCTGGCTCTCTTTTCGGCCGCTGCATCCCGCAATAAAGTGACTGCCATGCGCATGTTTATTTGATGCATTGTTTGACCATAACGCGCTGCGATCGTTCGGAACTTCGGGTGGTCATGGGCTTGATTCTTAATCCAATTCTACAAAGGTATTAGACAATGTTCAGAAATGAATGGATCAACTTACAGCGCCATATTTCGACACATGTCTGACGAAGAGGGCCGCAAATTTAAAGAGAGGTAAGGGAACCATCTTATTAGGTGCTGTAGACACCAAATTCTAGGTCTTGAACCGCCCTTTAAAGTCAACGGAGTTGGGAGAACATTAATAGAGTCGACCTGCGACGACTAGCCATGACAAAAGCGCTCCACCATTAAAGCTTTATCTTGAATGCGATTCTTAGGCAGCTGAATATTCGAATGAGTCTTCCAATGTATCTACCGCATACAGCTTGACTAATCGGGGATTGTGGGTGCAGGTGGTTGTCCCGCCAACTAGGCATTCGGAAGAAAGTCGCACTCCCCTTGTACGAATGTTTACACCAGCCCGCACCCGTCAAATTGATTTCAAGTCAACGAACTCCAACTTCCGCCACTTCACCCTCGATGCTGAGGATACGATCATTCTCGAAGTGCTCCGTGTAGCATCGAATCAACAACAAAACGGACTCATATCTCTCGATATACAATTGTAAGCTGCTATTCTTTCTATATCGTCAGTTGCGACATTGAATGTACAACCATGTCTGCGCCTTTCCAGTCAATTGAACCCTAGCACAAACGATGTCAAGTTGCAGATACTGTTCGAATCGAGAGGATATGAATTGGAGGAAATGATGAGAAATGCTGAGACTGGGGCCTCGTGGGATTGAATGGCCCCATGAACGACGGCTCGGGTTGGGCAGATTTATCGTTCAATATGACATTCTTCATTGGGGTTCTCATTGATAAAGGTGTACTGGAGACGCCTGATAGGCCATGTGTTCTTGTCATAACATTTTTTTAAGTTATGAAGAATAGTGGAGGATACCTGTGAGCAACATAATTGGGAAATTTCGCTAACCACAATGCATTACAGTTCTATTGTTGTCTTTACACCAAGGGATTAGCTGCTGCCCAACCCCTCATTCACACGAAACCTCGTTCTCAACGCTTTCTAGAAGATTTAATTACAGCTACACAAGTTGTACAGAAGAGTTCTTTTGGAAATTCATAACAATAACTGGTTTGGCGACCGGTTTCCTTGACGGACGGAATAGATATGGAGGCATTGTCACCACGAGATGCGAATTTGCATCTCCGAAAACAGCCAGTCACAAAACCGAAGGCAACAGCGACAATCAAGCCAATGTCGAAGGAAAAAGATCATCCTCCTCCACCTCCTCAAGCAGTTCTGGAACCAGCATCGTCAGACCGCATAGATGGAGCGATTTATAGAACGGGGAAGCTTCTGGGAAGAGGAGGTTTTGCAATCTGTTACGAGGCAAGACTGGCTGGCACTAAGCAGCTTTATGCTTTAAAAATAGTTAAAAGCCAGATGCCACAAAAGAAGATGGAGCAGAAGGTGAGGGCGGAATCTCTAAATCCAGAGTCATACTGACAGTCGGAAGTTTCAAACAGAGCTCCAGATCCATTCTAAAATGAACCACCCGAACGTGGTTAGATTCCACCGAGCATTCTCATACAATCAGTGCACGTTTCTGGTGCTTGAACTCTGTCCTAACGGGTCGCTGATGGATATGGTTAAAAAGCGGAAGTTTATCACGGAGCCGGAAGTCAGGTTTTGGACAGTCCAGATGACTGGAGCAATAAAGTACATGCATGATAAGGGCATCATTCATCGAGATCTTAAAATGGGCAACATCTTTCTGGATAAGGATATGAACGTCAAAATTGGAGATTTTGGACTAGCAGCTTTGCTCATGTCTGGTAAGGACTGGACCAATGTAAGACGGACAACATTATGTGGAACGCCAAACTATATCGCACCCGAAATTCTTTCCAAGGACAAGCAAGGACATGATCATGCTGTTGATATCTGGAGCTTGGGTATTATTATGTTAGTGTTCTATGAACTTCGTATCTCTCCTTTACTAACCAATTCAGCTTTGCCATGCTTACTGGAAAACCACCATTCCAGTCAACGACTGCTGATGAGATTTACCGACGAGCACGAGAAAGAGAGTACGACTGGCCAGAGTTGGACAAAACCGAAAACTTCATTTCCGCAGAGACTAAAGATCTCGTTTCACTCATGCTACAACCTGCTGAGGACCGACCGGACCCAGATACAATTGTTCAACATCCATTCTTCACATGCGGATACATGCCGCTTTCCGAGGAAATCCTTCCTGAGTTCCGGGAAGCCACACCAACATCGAACCGCTTTCTGTCAGTTGAAGCTCGAGGAGGAAAATCAGCACTCAATATACGAAACCTCAAGAGATTATGTGCTATGTGCGGAGTCGGACCATGGGGCTCTTCCCAAAAGCGTCAACAAAGCACATACCGTGAAGTTGCTGCAGAGGAAAAAGCAGGTCTTACTCCAGCAATTCCACTACCTGAGGGCATTGTATACCGACCCTTCAACGAGTGGTTGCGAGAAAAGGCAGATCAATTTAACGGAAATGAGAATATCAAAACAACAGCTGAACAGGCAGATCAAGCGGTAGACAAGATTCTGGAGGAGCCGCCCCAAAGAGTAGAGCCCCCGCTGCCATCTTCCAGGCCTGTGGCGCAAAGCTTCGCAGCTCAGCAGCGAGCAAGACCTGGATTGTCTCAGCAACCCTCCCGTGGAGTAAAGTCGCGACAGACATCATCTGACACTGTCAGTAAACTTCCGACATCTTCTTCGCGCCCAATAGTCAACATTTCTGCTAGAGTTGCCCGCCCTAGGAAAGGAGACCCGAAATATACAGAGGATGTCGCTGACGTTCAAGATCGTCTCGCTGCAGACATCGTGAAGCAGCTTCCTGCGAGAACTGCGCGAAGTGGACCAGTGGTTGAAGAAATGCCTAAGATTCAAGACAAGTCACATTCTCTGTTTTCAACCCGTGAAAAGGTAGAGAGGCTCCAGAACACTAAACCTGACGATGTACTTCGTTCACTTCAAAACCTTCAGCATGAATTAGAGAGAGCATTGAACAGCAGGACTACTGCTATCGAAACAAAGACACTACATCCGGCTTTGACACTGGTGGTCAAATGGGTCGATTACACTAATAAGCACGGCCTCGGTTACATTTTGAGTAATGGAAGTATTGGCTGCATATTCAGTACTACACAAGTAGATTCCTCCGACACAACTAAAGGATCTTTACCTCCATGTTCTGTAATTGTTCGTGATGCAGAACATCACTTGCAGAATCGGGAAAATACCTCATACCCTGATAGACACGAGATCGTACCAATACGTGGCTCGCATATTGAGTTCTTCGAATCTCGCGGTGAAGCTGGCATTGTATGTGGTAAGGTTCTGCCGATTAACTTCAAGCTTGCGCCAGGCAAGCCTGGAACTTCTGGAAGAGCTGCAGAGGCTGGGAAGCTGGAACCAGGGGCGGACGAGTGGGATCATAGGAAGAGGGAAAAGTTGATTCTTTGGAAGAAGTTTGCAAATTACATGGTATCTTATGGAAGAGATCAAAACTACCCCAACGACAACGCCGCTAAGCGAGACCTCGAAAAGAAGCCAGAACACAAGCCTTCTGGAAATGTTATCACATTTTATCAACGATGGGGTGACGTTGGATGTTGGGGATTTGGTGATGGCCACTTCCAATTCAACTTTCCGGATCATACTAAAATTGTCATCTCGGCTGACGGGACATGGTGCGATTTTTACCATCTACCTATTGACGCCGCGAGGGACATTGCTTCGAAAGGAACTCTTTCTCCTTCGGCTCTCGATGACCGACAAAATCTCTCCTTTCCCCTTCAGACTCTTCTGAATTTTATGACCAAGCCAACCAAATCCACGACCAGGAAGCGTCCTGAAATCGACCCGATGATCCAGGGTATCCCTCAGGCGAACGACTTCCGAAGGAAGATTGAATTCATCCGTAGTGCCATCAAAGAATGGGTCTCAAATGGCGGGCTGGGAAATAGTAATATGGAAGCTGAGCACCGGCTGAGATGGACAGGTTGTCGTGAGATCGTCAACACCAAGCCAGAATACAAACATGTATGGGTCACAGTTGGTGCTAGAAATGGCGACGACAGAAGGGTGGCATGGTTCGACCCTAGGAAACCAGGAGAAATTCGACCGGATATGGAGCCTTCAAAATCATGAAGCTCTTCAAAATCTGTGAAAGCCAGGATTTTGGTTCATTTTCCAGGAGTACAAACAAGATTTTTGCATCACTTTCCTCAATAGCAGACAAAGCATGATAGCCGACTCGCTGCACATGGCTTAAGTGCATTCCTATAGGTGTTTGGGTTGGTTGACATTATTTTGCTATTTTTTCTGTTGCATAGCGTTATGCGTTTTGGCGCTGGGTTCGAATAGCATATCGAAACGTCGGGGATTCTTTCTTCTAATGGTTATGGCTGAATGATTGCATGACTTTTGCTTTTTACATTTTCACAGATAGCTTCCGGTACCTGGGCAGGTTACCAGTCGTCTTTTTGCTTTTGCCTTCGTGGCTCACCGGTTATTGCTAGAAATGATAGTCCTATCGGCTGGTTGTTTGGGGAGGAGAGGGGAGCAGAGCATAGTAGAGAGCGACAATTACATAATTTCTACAACCTACCTGATTACTTGTCAGAGAACTTTTATGTGACGTGCCTAGGTATGTGATATGTTTATTCTGACTTGATCTGAGATCTGGCTTTGAACAATTATCTCTACCGAGCCGCTCATATTGTGATGTTGTTGTATCCTTGCCAGCTGCTTCATGTATAGTCATTTGACCAGATAGACAGTGTTGCACATCTTGTATTGGCTGCCTTACTTAGTACCAAATAAGAATAGCTCTTGGCATATACCTTGATTACAGGATGCGCAACACTGCTAAAGAGATGGATCATCCAGCAATCAGGTTCAGGCGTACATAAAAAGTATAGAGGAAATGTAATGATGAACAATAATATATTAATCCCTCTGATTGTATAACCCAAAAAACACCTATCCTAATGCGCGACAATACAAATTACACAAGCGCAACAACTGAGACCTAAAAATATCAAGACGCCCTTCTCATTCAAAACACCAAGAGTCCCATTTTGCCTTTCTCTTCTGCTTCATGCCAAGAATTTCGCCGGGTTGATAAATGAAGACCACCCAATGCAGAGCCCAATGTGCCATTATACAAAAGAGGTCGGTACTATGCGGGCAATTATGCAAAAATCTACAATCGCTCGACGGGAATATCAGAGTAGTCGTCATCGTAACTGCCGGCACGGTTCAAGGGGTAAGCGGCGGTGGAAATGCTTCCTTCTTTACTTCCACTTCCGTAACCGCTCCATGCTTGTTGAGATCTGAGACGGCGTTCTTTCTCGAATTCGCCCCATCGTTTCATGGTGATCTTGGAACTGTCAAACTCTCCTTCGTATTCAATACCGGCTTTCTTAGTCTTTTCACCGGCAGTCTTTCGAGTGTCTCCCCATGAGAAGTCATCGAATTTCCAGAAGGCGTAGGCGGGTAGGACGAAATTCCAGATTGGGAGGGAGAGAAGATAGATCAACATCCATACGACGTATGACCAACGATGAGCTGTGAGGACGATGAGGACGGCTGGAAGACCTAGAATCAGGGCAAGAAGCACGAGTGGAATGATTTGAGGAGGTTGATTGACGATTGAGATGATGACTATGTAAGTTAGTACTGAAAACAATGATTTTGACAGAGAATTACTTACCGACGTAGAAGGTGAAAGCGAGAGCTGCAGGAAGAACAAGTGTACCAATGAGCTCAATACCAACGACGAATTGCATACTGAAGCAGAAGGTACCGCAAAGATCTCGAACAAGAACAAGTTCCATAAGATTATGGACGGTACTGTTGATCCATCGTCGTCTCTGTGAAAGAAGAACGCTGAACGTTTCTGGCACAGTGGTTTTGCAGACAGCTTGGGGAACGAATACTTGTTTTCGCTTGGGGAATGTTCGGAGCATGAGGGTTGAAAGATAACGATCCTCTCCGAGCAATAGCAAGTTCTTCTTGTGAAGGGTGTCAACGACGTTTTCGGAGTAATGCTCGACAACATCAGGATTGGCGAGGATTGGTACCCAGTAGTTCTGGCCTCCCTTTGGAGCCTTAATACGGTACATGCAGAAACATCCAGGGAGACAAGTGACACCACCAAAGACGGATTCGAAAGATTTTGACAAGTGATGCGATATGAAGTACTCGAAAACTTGGATCGCAGATACCCAACTGGCTCTTTTGTTGGCAATTTTGGTTTCACCACAAAGACCCATGATTTCAGGATCTTTGACCATTGCGGAGATCATATGTGTCAAGCTGTCCGGGAAGACTTTGGTATCGGCATCAACCATAAGAACAGTTTCGTAGTAATCAGGCGATATGCCTGTGACTTTCCATAGTCCGTTAAACATCTCAAATTCGAGCTCAGTCATACGCTCATCGAACATAACCTTTTGCAAGAAAGACATCAAGATAATTTGACTGTCACGCTTTCCTCTATTTCCGGGCTTGCTCTTATGGGCTTCGTCAGGGGTGCCGCACTTGACTACACACATCATTGGAACACGTTGCTGCCTTTCAAGAGGAATGGCGGAATTGACGCCATAATCGTAGAATCCAGAATAGACCTTTGCCATGTTGTGCCTCTTTGAACCGCTTGATACGGCTACGTAAGAGAAGGCGGGGACCTCGTCCGGTAGAATGGAGTGATCTTTCATCATACTGAGAATGATATCTGGGGTAGACATGGTCTCGCCCTTTCCTTTGATCACACCATCACAAACCACGAGGATGACTTTGTGGCTGTTGGGATAATCGGTCATCGCAACAGAGTCCAGAGTCGTGCGTACACCAAGCTCACCTTCGGAGTAAGCAGTAACGAGACAGATGGTGTGGGCAAGTGGGTATCCAAATGGCTGCCAGTCCGCTGGTGGTTGGGGAACCACAGCCTCGTGAATGAATCCGGCTGGTCCGGGTCCGGCATCAAACTCGCCTGGGCCAAAAGCTGCAGACTCTGGTCGAAGGAAGCTGGTGCGGCTGTTATTTTGCTGGGAAAACATTGGTTTCGGAGCAACCAAGGCAGAAGTAGAGGTTTGGCTAGCCATTGTGACAGGTTGTGGACGATCAATTCTAGACATACGGTTGTTGCCAGTATAAGGGCTAGTAAATCTGGAAGTAGTTGGTAGGAATGTGCTCCCTCGTTTGCTCATTCTATCAGAGCCAGCAACGGTACTACTTGGGTCTCCAGGAATCCTTGGTGGTGCGCGATAGATATCGTCAGACCAGTCCTCGATTTGACGGTTTCTCTTCTTCGAATTCGAAGACTGAGAGGTCTTCGCGGCCGCAAACTTTCTGCTAAAGAACCACTGGAACAGGAGGGCGAGGACGAATTTGGCTCCGACAATCGCAAGGATGAAGACCAAGGAGACGTATAGCACAACTTTGGAGGCAATACATCCAACTGTTTCTGTATCGACGGATCCAACCTTGATAATCTGTTCAAAGCATTGGGCGATTCTCTTGTCTTCTTTTGATTGAAAAGCGTGGGTTACATCCTTTCCGTGGACCGCTTTGTTGGCGGCAGTCGATCGATCGCTGAGTTCAACGAATTTCGACGGGACTGTAACCTGTGTCCCGTTGAACCACTTCAGCAAATCCAGATCCAAAACGTTTCCGGAATACACCATCAAGTTTCGAGAGCTATTCTTGATATCATCCCAGGTGAAATAGACATCTCCAGCACTGCGGAGTCCATAAAAGGCAGTTCGAGAGCTCGCAATGTAATGGCACTGATATCCCAAGTATTCTGGAACCGTCTTATTCACCGGAGTTGAGCCATCCTGATTGAAAGTAGTACAAGGGAAATACCATGCCAGGTCGTTGTTCGCGTTTGTCGGTACGTCTGAGCCTTGAGTCAAGGTGATGAGACCCTTGCATTTGCCATTGACATTCTGGAATAGAAAGCTTCCATCCTGACCTGCATGTTTAGTAGGAAGATCGTACAAAACATTGGCGTTGTCTGTGATTCCCTTTGCGGCTGGGTGATGAGATTCGGAAAGATCGTAAGCGCTTCCGTGGAAGATCATGTATCCACCAGTAACCTCGTTGACGCGGAGTCGTAGTCCTGGATTACCGCAAACAGCAGCGGTGAAACCAAAGGTCAAAAACCCAACACATGCCATAATGAACAGAATGATACTGATCAGTCCCATCTTTTCTCTCCAAGCTCTTTGTTGGGCTCTCGCAGGTTTTCCGAAACACTTCAGCACAAAATCGGGGCACCAGAATGTGACTATGGCACAGTAAACGTTCCAGAGACTAGGAGGCCTCACAGCGTCGAGTTGCTTTTGCCTCTCCTTCTCCTCTTTGGTCAGTTTCCTTGTCCTTTCGCGGGTGAGCTTCTTTGGATTACGAGATCCTCCCCCAGCCTTTTCTGTCGAAGTAACATCGTCCGGACCAGCACCATGTCCTCTCCTGCTTTTCTTCTTCATTGGCGGCGAAGCATCCGATTCGGCTTCATTGGAAGTACGTAAGCCTGATGTCTCTGTCGCGGCTGCGTCTACCTCTAGGTCTTCCAGAATTGGGTCGTTTCCAGTAGAAGAAGGCAAGACGTCCATATTCGCGGCATGCTGTCGATAATGATAATTTGGGTGGTCTCGATCAATTCTGTTACGTTCCGGGCGAATCAAACTCCTTTTCCTCGAAATATCGCCAGCATTGTTCGTTGTTGAATGGTGCGGAGCGTATGTTAATGGTTCGGTGGTAGGAGTTGGCGTAAGGGGAGAGGGTAATGTATCGGCGTATGATGATTTAGACGGTCGACGGCCATGTCTCGAAGGCGATACTGGAGCTGCTGCTGAAGAGAAGTAGCCAGCCTCTTCGTCTTGATGTCTACGCCTCGATGGCGTTCCTCTGTGAGAAGGTCTCTGCTCGCCCACCGGGTATTCACTTGCGATTGGTCTTTTCGGGAGCGACATGATTCTAAAGAAGAATTTATCGTCAGTAAAGATTCTTGGAAACAGGTGTTCATCGAGTGTTGTTACTTCAGGCTCTTGCGTCAATGGGCGAATGGTTAGTTGAGTTGCATCAACACAACAAACAAATGTGCGGACCACTAGCTAGGGTACCGCAGTGTTGAAGAGGGATGCTAATGAACGAGCGAAGATATGCGAAATATTTCGGGAGAAAGTTTTGACACGTACAATGATGATATTGCGAGATGATGTTTGGCGAGGAAGTGGTTGTTTGTATGATGTTGAGTGACCCCCTGTGGTTACGGCGCAAGCGGGTTTTGGTTCCTGGGTCGACCACCTCGCAGACCTGGGCAGATTTTGACTCCGGATGATATTCCTGAACAACGAAACTTGGAAGTAGGGTCGTAACGAATGTATGAGATCCCCGACACGACGAAATGTTTATCGACTGTTTATATTATTGTCGTTGATCGGAACAATGAATAAGAGCGAAAGCGGTTCGAAAAATCGGAAGGGGAGGATTGAATACGACGAAAAGCGATCGAGTGGCGGCAGGATTGCCTTTGTAACGAGGGAGAATGGCAGCAGAAAGCGAAACCAACGAAAGGGAGAACAAGAGCACAGTCGACGAAACACCTCTCAAGAAGCTCAGCAAAGAGTTTGAGTTGAAAGTTTCCAGATCATGAGATGGAGAGACAATATGCAAATGCACCTCTACGGGGAGTCTTGTTGGTACCGTAGTGCACGGTGAACTGCATAAGTGTACCAGTTGCTCCACCATAATTGCCCATTCATGGTTGGTCTGACCCCCTGATCTGATGGCAAAGAAAGGCGACATTTTCTTGCCGATCTCTTCGTATTGGTCAGATTCTTGAAGCCGGAAAGGCTTGTAAAGAAATCTATTTTGAGTGTCGACTACAGATCCACCCCTCCTCCTGTCACAGGCTTCTCCCCATGTCTATTCTTTACAATACGTCGAATTATAGAATGGAAGTAGAAAGACGTCCACATAATTATCATTTGTATGAACTACAGTCGCTTCTCCTACTAAACAAAGTTGACGAGCCGCTGCCAACCCGCCAAGTGAGCTCATGTTCGTGTTTTTACGAAGGCCAACAGCAATCTACTGGATCACCGCCAATACGAGGAGACCATGTTCGTGATGATGAGGCTTAGTTGTCCTAGTACCGAGGTATAGTCAACATATCATTGCGTTGAAGTCTTTCAAAGGTCTATCTCAAGTCGATTTATCCGGACGTTTCCAAGTACGGATTTTCCTGGAATGCGGGTCAATTCGAGTTACTTTCAAAATAGATTTCTGGTTAAAGTGAGCTGGTCTGCAGCGGAATATTTTCTGCGGCGCATCGATTCAGGGTGTAAATATATTGTGATCCAATCACAAATGTCTTCTCTAAAACTGGAACGCCATTGTCAGTCAATTTGTCTTCTGTACGCTGCAATAAATGTGATGTATGTGGAAGGTTGAAAATGCCCAGGACTCTCTTCCACTTACTCTTCTACAGGTACGAACTGTGCTAGTACGTTCTAGCATGACAATACTGTACCGGGAAGGCTGTCATTTACTAAGCCGACGTTAGTTTGCCCCTTTGAAGGAACGGCTCGTATTTAAATCACCACTTGTACAGTAGTAGGTGGCGGCTTTACAAGTGCCCGAGTTCGATGCACCTGAGGAATTCTAGCTCCGGGACAACAAGGCGTGCTAAGTGGTCGCTACCCCTTTTTGATTCCAAAAAAGTACAGTAGTATCAAAAGAATTGCTACTTCATACTGTAACTGGAACAGCAACAATAATGTCAAGAGGCAAAATTCTGTTAGCCCCCTTGAGACTGCAGAATAACCCAGCTGTAAGGCATTAGAGCGCACATATCTGCAATATCAAAGTAAGATTTTACGAAGTACTCACAGAACCACAGGGAATGATTCGGTTAGTTTGCAACATTGTATACTAACCTCGAAGGGTCCAAGACCCCTACTTCCTACTTAGACAGACTATTAAAAAGGTTGAGAGTAGTCCAGCAAAGATCTTTCTTGAGCTGCTCCGTATTGAATTACTGAAAGGAATCTTGGCCCTGACGTAGTATTTTGAAACCCGGTCGAAAGAGTTTCATGCCCGGCACTGCAGCCATCATTTAGTTTCATTCCCCCCGAAGAAGCTGGTTGCATCAAGACAGGGTATCCGGCGCATTAGATCAATTAAAAAGGAGGGAATTATTCATGCTTCTAGAAAAAGTTTAGTGTGACAAGAAACTACAAATCCTAAATTCTGGGACAGCATCCCAATAAACGAATCGCCAACGTGCTTGAGCGGTAGGACGAAAAGGACCCGAAATTCAAATTCTTGGGAGCGAGTCTGCGGCTTTCCTCTGCAACTTCCCTCCGCACCTGCACTGCACCCTCACAACCAGGATTATACACCCATTCGTTCAGGCTCTTCTTACCCCCGTTACACGAAAGTAATGATTGATTGGTTAACTTCGATTAAGACTTCCTACAGTAAAGTGTAGCCTTGTCTTTGAAGTTGCGGAGTGTGTGGGGTGGTGTTTGAAATACCTCGCCTCAAGCCTGTCAATACCCGAGAAGCAGCACACCAAACAACATACAAACAGCACTCACTTCATAAGGAGTATTCATCTACTATTGACGCTGCTTTGCTACTGGCGCCCAGAGTCTTGAAATAGCAGTTTTGGTGTCAAACGGATCGTGAAATAGATATTAGTGCGGCAAAGCCTCAAAAGCCCTCGCGGTCCCCACCATTGATCACGAAGGTTTTGCCGGAAGTACGAACGACGATCCGGAGCTGCTGCTGTACGAGTTCAAGTCCCAAGAAACCTGCAGAATCGGTGCAATCGGTGCTTTCATTCTTGCATCCCAGACCTACTGCATCATCTGTTAGAGTCGCATTCCACGAGCCGATTTCGAGCTTCACCCGCAACGCAACAAGACCGAACAACTTTCACCACTTTGCGCCTTTGGCGCCACACGGAGGTACTTCCACGGCTTCGTCACCACAGCCTTTACTTCTCTGTTTCTTCTCCTCCCACCGTTTCTCTAGCATCATATTCGAGCACTCTGTCGTCAATTGTACGGGGCCAGGGTTTGCGTGCGGTTGGAACAAGATATTGGCGGTTCCTCTGCCGGATTCTGCATCCCCCCTTGACCAAAGCCATCGTATGTCAACTTTTCAGGGTCCATGACAGAACCTGCCGATCGCCTAACCATACTCACCTAGTGTCCATATTTCGACGTATCTAG
Organism: Glarea lozoyensis ATCC 20868; assembly: GCF_000409485.1. Lineage (NCBI taxonomy): Eukaryota > Fungi > Ascomycota > Leotiomycetes > Helotiales > Helotiaceae > Glarea > Glarea lozoyensis. The sequence continues at coordinate 773,000 of NW_007360990.1, read as the reverse complement.
CATCATTCGACAAAACTTCAACGACTCCTTTGCTGGCGGACCCTCTGCTGTCTCTGGTCATTTCCGAAGCAACACAACCTCATCTCGCATGTTGGCTTCTAATCACGTACACGACAATTCATAGCACCTCCCTTCCGAGCTCTGTAGGACGTTTGCGCCGCAAAAAAGGTTTGGTTTGTGCGTTGCTCAAACAGATTGGCTGTCTCCTCAGCCCTGCGCCAGCAACAACGCCCCCAGTGCTTGACAACCCCGGGCTGACCGTAAGACATCTTTCTCATAGCCAAGCCGAAATCCCCATAAGCTCTTCTTTCGAACCTCCTTTTTTCAATGTTCAAGTCCTTGCTAACATTGGGTTATTGCAGCAAACATCTCGACTTGTTACGGTGAACCTGTCACTTGCTACAGGTTATTCACTCCTTCACCCATCGACCCCGCCACCAATCGTTTCAACGGGCTTCCAGTCACAGAAACATAGCCTGTCTACAGGTCAAAGCGGAATCTCAGATCTCGACTGCTTGCCATCACCATAACCCAATCGTAATTTAGCTGATCCGCACATTCCGAACGCTTTGGTAGAAGTGCACTCCGTTGGTTGCTCGAGACAAGATGGCTACAACTTCTTCCCCGCCGTCTGCGAATTCGAAACGCATACCTTCGGACGGAGTAACACAATTCGATGGAAATGGGGATTTCAAAGAAAATGCTGGAAGAAATGAATCTACATCTGCTCCTCCGTCTTCGGGGAGAGTTGTTGGGGCACCTATGTCGCCAGTGCGAGTCAGCGTCCAATCTAGTAATTGGACGCCTACAGCGTCGAGCGCCAAGGTGGAGGCTATAGAAGCTCATGGACGACAATTCTCGGTGGAATCTGAGGGATTCATGAATGAGCAATACGATCCATCGCAAACGCAGATGCCTGTGATACAAGATCTCCCATACCGACCAAGCTACACCACCAAAACCATCAATAGCACGAATTCAGCACATCAGTCGCAAGCTGCTATTCCTTCATCAGCCGAAAGTGCAGGCTCGAGATCGCCCTCCAGTGGCTCTTCTCTAAAACAGCAGAATGGGAAACATAGAGGCGAGAACGGAGCAGAAACAATGAGCCCACCTGTACCGAGATTCCAATATCATCATCAATCGCATGCATCTGAAGGAAACGTACGTGTCCCTCAAACATCGAGGCCATTTTCAAACTCTCCATCGAACGAACAGATAGAAGCAGGAACATCCATAGGGCGTCATTTGACCCCAACCCTTCAGGGACCACGCCGTCCAGTTTCGGCGTATTCTGAGTTAGGGCCACGAGGCCGTTCGACGTCTCCTTATATGTCTCCTGGCTCGCCAGCTTTCGGTGCGCGTGTTCCTTCAGCCAATTCAAATCGTTCGTACGACGGGCGGCCAATGTCTTATGTCGACTTAGCAAATGTATCATATCCACAAGCTCCTCCTGCACCTATATCTTTGGACAATTCCCAGCTGAGGGCGGCAGTCGGTTCAAATGCTTCCCTACTCAGCTCCCAGCAAACCTTTGAACTGTATCGCCAGAATGTGAAGAAGCTGGATGATCCTCCAATCCAGTATAATTTTGCCGTCGAGTTGGTGCGAAGGGCCCAAGAAGTCGGAATCGATCAAAATGGAGGAAGCAAACCACGTAAGGTAACGAATAAATCGGGCCCTCGGGACCTGGATAGCCCATATGGCGATACACCTCAATCATCTGCTGCGGAATATCTAAATGAAGCGAAGCAAATTCTGCATAAACTTGCAGACAGAGGCTATCCTTATGCTCAATATTATCTGGCAGACGGTCATGCCTCTGGGCTGTTTAGCAAAGGAAAAGAAGATTATGGAACTGCATTCCCACTGTTTATTGGTGCGAGCAAGCACGGTCACGCAGAATCCGGTTATCGTGCTGCGTTGTGCTACGAGTTCGGGTGGGGGACCAGAAAAGATGTTGCAAAAGCTGTTCAGTACTACAGATCAGCAGCATCGAAAAATCATCCAGGAGCGATGACGCGACTAGGAAGGGCTTGTCTATCAGGAGATCTTGGTTTGAACAAGTATAGGGAAGGGTTGAAATGGTTGAAGAGGGCTACTGAGTCTGCAGATGTGCAGTATAACGCTGCCCCATATCATCTCGGCCTTCTGTATGTCACCGGTGATAGTCACGATATCTTTCAGGACGAAACATATGCTGCTCAACTTTTCACACAGGCTGCTGATCTGGGACACGCGGAGTCTTGTTGGATTCTGGGTGATGCTTACGAACATGGCAAGCTTTCGTGTCCGCGAGATCCAGCGCTGAGCGTGCATTTCTATACAGGTGCAGCCCAAAGAGGGCATCCTGCGGCAATGATGGCTCTGTGCGCCTGGTACATGGTGGGCGCTGAGCCAGTACTTGAGAAGGATGAAAACGAGGCATATGAGTGGGCACGTCAAGCGGCCGAGGCTGGTAAGAAATACCTTATGAGCTCATATTGAGATATCGGATCATTTTCTAACATACATATTTCTGCAGGTCTTACTAAAGCCGAGTACGCCGTCGGATATTTCACCGAGATGGGCATTGGTACTCGCCGCGACCCCTTGGAAGCAAATGTCTGGTATGTCAAAGCAGCCGAAGCAGGCGATGAACGCGCCAAACATCGACTCGCAGCTATCAGAGCTGCTGCCAATGGAGGTACCCCTATGGAAGTCGCCGCTCCTCGATCCGGCAAGATGAAGAAGAGTGCAAGCGGTAACGAGAAAACTGGGCAGAACGAAAAGGAAAAAGATTGCATCATCATGTGACGGGCGAATATCATAATAACAGGAGTCTGGAACCATACTGCATTGAAGCACGGGAGTTGAAAACCATGGGATGGAATTGCATGCAGGCAAAAGAAGGCTTTGTCAGCAATGGCTGAAGTGACTGGGGTAACGGTGTATATAGGGAAGGATCGGGGCTTTTAATGTAGGTTTCTACATTCGTGGGGAGGAACAGACTTTCAGCCCCTGTTGAGATGACGAAGAGAAGAAGGAAAGTCAGAATTCTGACTCTAATTTGTCTGATTTGCACGCATGAGGTATGGCGTTTTGTTTTTGTTGTTTCGGTGCATAGGAAATGGGGATTTGATCATGGGATGGTGGGAATGCGGGGTAGTTTTGTGCTTTTTGTTGCGGTTATGGGTGGTGTGAAGGTTGAAGAGCGTTCCAGATTGGGGTTTGAGGGGTTTGGTAGAGTTGAAAGTTGGTGAGAGCGTTGATTTGGGACAGAGGAGAAGAGGAAGAGGAGGGGAAAAGAGATTGGGGATGGCAGATGTCAAATATATATAATTTGAGGATGGAAATTATCTAACTAATTCTTGGAGGCAACAAGTGTTTTGATGAGAGTGAAGTTCGATGTGAGGGATGGATGATGGAAATAGGCCTGTTGGTGAGACGTGTAAGATCAAATCAAATTCAAGGAAGTCATCGCCGACGCTGTTAGCTCTTTTATCTTGGTTACGTAGCCTGTTATTACTCGTTCATGATTTTTGAAATGCACACTGGTGATCTGTCTCAATTTATCTACCTTGGTTTCTGAAATAGGAACGAGAGACGAGATTCGGTATTGCAAAGCCTTGTGTGTTTAAATCGGAATGCTCACCCACTCGGAGGGGAAGCGTTCAAGCCTCCTGTGAGAAGAATAGGTTGGATAGTTGTGGATCTTTCACTTCTTTTTAGATTCGGGCAGTGTGTTAGTTTTTTTGGGAGTTTCATGGGGAATTTATTGCTATACGATTTGGAACTTGTGCAGCTGAAAACTTTTCAAACCAAGGGTTTGAGTCTTACTTGAGGTGTGATACTAGGTCGTAGCCGTTGCTGTATCTTATTCATAAGTCACTCGTGGTTTCATACCTTTGGCGCTCAATAGCGAGGGAATCTTGGATTTTCCCCAAGAGTATCACTGATAAAAGTTACCACCAATACCTACAATATCTATCATACAAACCACTCGTCGACCTCATCAATTGAAGCTCTCATCTTCTACATCCTACGCCTCAGGATGTCCATCCCTCAACTCCCCATGTGGAACAGCATCATACTCTCCAAAACAAGCAAGATCAAACATGGCTTTCCCCTCTTCCTCCCTTAGAATCTTGACTAAAGTCTCCATCTCACACAACCCATCGCTTCTCAGCGGACATCTCGGGTGCGGAAGCGTCCGCTCGTTAAGTTTAAACCGGATATACTTAGTCTCGGCCCCTTCCGCTTCGACATCACGACCTTCAGAAACAGGATGCGGAGTCTTCAAGACCTCAATGTCAAGACGTGCGCCGAAGGGCGTGACATGCGAGACTGTGAGGTTATGTGCGCCTGCTTGTTTCGTGGCGGAGAGAGGTTCGGAGAATTGTGTGAAGCCGAGAGATGTGAGTATCGACATGATATTCGTGTCGTGTGAGAAATCGAAGTAGAGACTTTGGTTTGTGGGGAAGGTGGTGGTGGTGCTGTCTAATGTTGTGTTGATTTGCGAGTGGGAAAAGGAGAGCGTGTGGTGTTCTAAGCGAGCGAGGAATTCTTGGTGCCATGCTAGACCTACTGCTCTTCCTGTTGGAGATTCTACACAGTGTCAGTTTACTTGTATGCAATGCATAGATGGATGTTGTTTTATGAAAGATTTCGGATAACTGAGGTGACGAATAAGGTGGTACGGTAAGGATTTAAGCTTAACTTACGGTAGGCTGAGCCACCTGAGAAGTAGAGATCAATGCTGTATTCGAATCCCTCCCATTCTTCGTAGGTGAACAGTTGGCAGAACGGACTATAGGCATACGCGGCCTGATTACGAGTTAGCATCGGAAATTTCCGTTTTTGACTTGAGTTCAGGTTAAGGGTTGGATTTACGAATTCATATGGGCACATGGTCTGCATGGCGTAGACATCCTGCACCGAGAACTCCAGCCCGCTCATCAATCTATTAAACCTGGTAGTTGCATTTTGTAAATAGATCTCTACCCATTCGTTGGTAGCATTTGTGCCTCCTTGATTGCGGAAGGTATTTGAGTTGGGGCAGTTATCATAGCCTGCTAACGAGTTATTCCAGCGATCGGTAGTACTGAATCCTTCGATTCCGTAACCAACAGTCGCCTTATCTTGCCAATCTAGGCCAAAGAATCCCGAAAGAAAGTTCCATACGCTCTGTTGGAAGTCAGCCTTGTGGTAGATGCTAGGATAGGTTGTGTTACTTCACGCATCCGCTTTTGGGTAGTTGAGCGGACAATGATTTTGGTTCCCGGGACGTAGAGATGACCGTATTGATAGTAACGATGCACACCACTTTCGAATAACTGCAGACGCCCTGATGGAACCATAATCTCGGCGCCTAGCCCATAAGTCCAATCATTGAGAAAAGAAAGGGCGCCAACAGCAGTAAATTTGCCTTTCAAAATTGCCATTTTTGCCCCGAATCCTTGGACATTAACCCCGACTGTTGGATATCTCGATCCATGTCGATGTAACGTCTAGTATCAAATCAGCCCTTGTAACATCACATGCTTGAAAGTCTCATAGATCTCACATGAACTTGGGTTATTTCTGCGCCGTCTGGCAACGGGTATTCCTCGATTCCCCATCCCTCGTAGTTTGGAGAATATGGCGAGAGATGTCCCCAAAGTCTCTCAATGCTTTTGTTTGGAGCCGGTCCCAGACTTGGAACCACACTCTCTTGAGCAAGAAAAGGGGCTCGGCCCGTTGCCGTAGGGCCAGGCCAGAGTTCTGGGTTTGGGTCGAAGTACTGCGGTACTTTAGGATGTGAATTTCCACATTTGTGATCATCTCCTCCTGTCAGTTTTTGATAAAGCATGGTCAACATGCAGTATCCTGCTACAACAAAAGCTGCAACCAAGAAACCTGTCTTGATAAACTGAACATGTTTGTTGACTTTGAGCTTGGAGGAATCCATGATCGCAGGTTCGTCCCGTGACATTTCGCCCAACTCAAAGTTTTTGCCCATCAGAGACTCAGCTTCTTCCCCAGACCGCGTCATATTGACAACAGCTCTTCTCTATACTCTTGTATTGGACCAATGATTTTTAGGCAATAGAAGGCTGCGAAATTTCGGACTCAGCGCCAAGCGTCGCCTCGACGCTGTCCTTTCTTGAGATTACACTACCGCCGAATTTCGAGCAATTGGGCGATGAAGTAAGCGTTATAACGCCGAAGAGATCATGTACTGAAATGACAGACGGTAAAAGTCGCGTAATATGAGGATGTTCAACTGGCTCGGCGCGCCTCGATAGTTCAGACAAAGGCTGATAGTTACAGTGAAGTCGGCGATGGCTGAGAGGTGACGTCGAGAAAGATGGCGTATCGCCTATCTCCGAAGTTTAGCTCTTTTTGTACCCCGCGACTCGAAGGGTCTCTGATTGTACAAAATGCTTCATTTTTGATATTCTCATTCTTATTGTTATTCTTAAGGATAAAAATTTTTGGACATATCAAATGTTTTGATTTCCTGGACTTCCAAAATGGCGATCGAGATTCCTGAGAAAATGCTTGCCGCGCAAGTGGTCGAGGTGAGTTACTTTCTCATATAAGCAAATGAACATATCCCAAATTATCCTTCAGCTGTGAAAATTGTTTTGCTTTATTTTCTGAGCTGTATCTTAGTCGTTTGCCGCGCCCTAAGGGCATGACGTAGCCGAAATCCGTCTTCTCGTCGTTTTTATGCCATTATGCCGTGACTTGGACCTATACTTCACAACCGAATCAAATCACTGGTTTTATTTTCATCTTAAAAGATCGACGATACTAATGATGTCCATTAGTTTAAGAAGCCTCACAAAATCCATGAAATTCCCACTCCAGGGAAGGATCTGGACGAGAATGATCTCCTTGTCAAAGTAGCAGTTGCATCGCTCTGCCATACTGACGGGATGGTAACGAATGGCGCGTTCGACACCAATCTCCCATGTATTGCAAGTCATGAAGGAGCTGGTACTGTTGTCAAAGTTGGATCAGCAGTTCAAGGGTTCAAAGTTGGTGACCGAATCCTGTGCAGTCTCACATATCATCGTTGCGGCATCTGTTCAGATTGCCAGGGCCCAGAACAAGACCGACAGTACTGTGCCAACGTTGGTGGATACAATGGAGTCACACGTAACGGCGCCTTTGCAGAATATGAGGTTGTAGATGGAAGAGAATGTTGGGTTTTGCCTGAAAATGTCAGCTTTCAATCCGCCGCACCCTTGGCCTGTGCCGGAATAACTATTTGTGAGTAATCTTTCAAATTCCTCATTGACCGAGGAGATCTTCTAAGTAATTTCATTGTAGGGGGTGGACTCGTTCGGGCGGGATTGAAGGCCGGCGAAGCAGTGGCCATTGTGGGGGCTGGCGGGGGCCTAGGACATCTTGGGATTCAATTTGCTAAAGCACTGGGCCTCATTGTGATAGCCATTGACGCTCGTGATGAAGGGTTGCAACTTGCAAAAGACTGCGGCGCGGATACTATAGTTGATGCGCGGAACGGGAAAGATCAAGTGGTCGAGGAGGTCAAGACAGTGACGGGTGGAGAAGGAGCCCAGGCAACGCTGAACGTCAGCGACCATGAAACCGCAGCTGCAACTTCTGCAGCTGTCACGAGAATGCATGGTCTTCTCATCCAGATCGCGCAGCCTGAAAATGTTGCCGTACCATTTCACGAGCTTGTTTTCCGGGATATCAGAATCCATGGAAGTTTGACCGGTGAGTCCTATTTCGCTGCAAGAAAGCGGAGACTAACATCATTAGGCTCTCGTACGGAAGGGCAGAAAATGCTGGATGTTGTATCTAAGCACAAGATCAAAGTAAAGACAACTGAATTTAACGGCATCAAAGAGGTGCCGAAAGCGATTGAGCTTGCCCACTCCGGGAAGATGTCTGGCAAGCCAGTTATCATAATAGACCAGCAAGCGATTGAAGATCAAAAACGCTCGGAAATTGAAATGATATGAAGAATGATGAAGAAGGAACATATCAACATCAACACATGACAGGTTGATATCGAGGAAGACATTTAAAGGTCGAATCGCGAGAACCGATCACATTCTGGATACTCTTTGACCAATGTATACATATTTATCGTCTATATATAGGTTAAATAGAATCGCCCAATAAGATTATTCTGGTAAGAAGATATATGCTACCGAATTTTCAAATACAGTCTCCGTCATGAAAGTCAAATCTGATCAGCTTACTAGTGTTTAAAGAGATGTAAGATGAATGACTCTTTTTGGGTCATAAAAATAGCATATGGTTAGTGCACAAGTTTTGTTTCAGTTGTTAAATTCCCAACTCATGGTCTGTATCTTGTGACATTTGGTTGCAGATAACCCTCGGGCTTTTCTTGTTGTGTTGGCGGGCGTCAAATTTGACCAATCGTCGACATGATCATGCCCGGTATAAAAGAATGGGAGACTGTTTGACAACAAATATTCTCTTCTAAATAGCAAGCAATTCCCTTTCAATAAAAGTCAACTCTGATTCCATCCGCCGCATAAATAGAGCTTGCCACACTGATTTTACGTTGTCAGTCCGTGACTTTTTATTTAATGACTGCCTACGACGAAATCGCCCAGCTCGAGGGAGATAATGAGTGCAGAGCCTGGTTAACTAAGGTCATCGCTACAAGAAAGGACATCGCAGCTTTCGTATCAAGCCGGCGCCCAGGATCTGCGGAGGGCGAATTTGATCGGTTCATGAATGGCTCCTTCAATTTTTGTGTCTGCATTCGTTTCAACGACGACGGTCCCAAATCCATCATCCGTTTTCCCAAGCCAGGTCACACGCTTACCGCTCGACGGGAGGAGAAGGTCAGGAGCGAGGTCCGAGTCCTAGAATACTTGAGAGAAATGACGAACCTACCCTTACCCAATGTGACTAGTTGGGGCTTAGAGGACGAGAGTCCCCAAAATCTTGGCCCCTTCATCATCATGGATTTTGTCGATGGCACTTCGCTCAGTACGCTGCTGAAACAGCCTGTTCAATCTGAAGAGGAAGACGTCATTTTAAGCAGTGATATCGAAGATGCGAAATTGGATTGTGTGTACGAGCAGCTGGCAGAGTTTTTGCTTGAGCTTTCTCAGCTAGAATTTGATTCAATTGGAGGTATAACCAAGAACGCCGACAGAAATGAGTGGCTTACAACCGAAAAGCCTTTCACTTACAACATGAATGAAATGGCGGTAACCGTTATGAACTACCCTTTGGGCACATTTCCAACTGCCCCGTTCCCAACTACCAGACATTACCTCGAATACCAATCCGACGAGAACATCACTCACCTTCGCATCCAACGTAACCTCGCCCACGACCGAGAAGACGCGCGGAAAAAGTACATCGCGCGACACCAATTCCGCAAGCTTATTCCAAAATACTGCATGGACAACAACGGCCCTTTCAAGCTCTTCTGTGAAGATTTGCAGCCCTCCAACATGCTCGCTGATCCAGAAACTTTGAAGGTTAACGCTATACTAGATTGGGAGTTCACGCATGCAATGCCCGCACAGTTCACTTACGATCCGCCATGGTGGCTTATTTTGAAGGGGCCGGATATGTGGTTGGATAGGTATAGTATGAAGGAGTTTCTCCATCGCTATGAACCTAGATTGGAGCAGTTTCTTCGAGCCTTGGAGCGAGTTGAAGCGAGGTCGTAACCGACGGCATCAGTGATGTCGACTCAAATGCGAGAGTCGTGGGAGAGTAAGAGGTTCTGGTTTGACTACGGGATCAGAAAGAGCTTAGATGTGGATGAAATTTACTGGGAAGTGTTTCATCAGGAAGGAGATGATGTCCTCGATGGCGAAAAGCAGCGAGAGATGGAGGGGTGGATTGAAACGAAGATGATGGATGTAAAAGCTTATGATCGAGAATGTAAAGAAAGGGGTTTGTGAGAATTCTAGGAAGGCGCAGCGCGGCTGGTGTGCTTGGTGGGATAGTGGTACGTGGAAAAAGATATGCTTCTGTGCATAAAAAGAAGAGATGGACAGCAACCATCAGCGGTGTTATATGGCAGAGGAGATAAACATATAGAAAACCAGAGAAACATTCAGCATATCTTTCAATTTGTAAATTCCAATTTCATATCCCATCCTATATCCAAGAGTCTAAGCTCGACCAGCTAATTGATACAAGAAGAAGTAAAAGAAGACTTAGCATGCCTGATGCTAAAAGCGCTAAATAATCTAAATAAAATACATATAATGGAATAAAGAGGCATGGCAGTGGGTACCCAATCGTCACGGTGTAGAGATAATGATTCCAACTTGTGGAAATGACAGGTGAGGTAATAGAACGCGGTTTGAACCGGAAATAGACCTTCACTTCAACCTCTTTGCACTACTCGTATCTCCTCCAGCGTCTCGTCTTTTTCGTGTTTTCATCGTCGTAGATGGGTATCGTGCTTTCATCGACGATGAGGAGCTGTCACCTCTTAAGCGAGAAACGATTCCGCGGAGTTTGGAGAGGTATGCTTGTGGTGCGCTCCAAGCAACGGAATCTAGCATCGCCAATTGCTCTTCCAACTTTTCGACGTGCCCAACCGCTTCGGGTAGATCCTCGAGAGCTCTCAGAACAAATGTACCGCCAGCAGGGTTGGAATCACCATTGACACCTATTAAGCGCATGTATAGATTTCGCTCTGTCTGAGGTTCTCCATGTGGACGTTTCCTGCGCACTGCCGGATCCCTATCTTGGTAAAGCTCTCGGTTCTTGTATATCACTATATCGAGGATCTTCACCAGCGCTCGGGCGGCTTCTCCTCGTGATTCGGGCGATAGGGGTTGCCGTAATGTGACGTTTTGGTGGATGGAGTCTACAATATTGACGAGTTGCTGAGCGCACCAAATCACGTCGTGGTCAATATCATGATGCTGTCTGCCAGACCTCGAGAATGCATCCAGCAACCTGGTCATGTAATCTGCTCGTTCGGCCATTTTGCGAAAGTACTCTGTTGCCCGAAGCTCGCTTGGTACGAGTGATTTGAAACGTTGTAGCAAATCGTCGTCTCCGAAAAGCATACGTCCTACGGTTGTTTCGAGGTCGCGTGGTGCCAGAATGTTATCGCTATTTGAGTGTGCGTAATTGTGTCCGAAGATGCTCGATTTGAAATCGCCAGCGAACTTGTTAGGCGAAAGAGTCGCTAGTATATCGCATACCGTATCGACCTTGTCTTGAACACTTTCAGTTTGTAGCTCCGTGTTTCGAGATTCCTGTTTCTGCAGCTGGTATTCATTCTCTGCTGCTACGACTCCTGTCTCTACCAATTCCCAGCCCAGCTTGTGACAGATATTTGAGAGACCGGTGGTTGTGATATGCTCATATGGACCTGGGTCTCTTCCACTACCACGCGTCTTACTTCTCGCAAGTTGCTCAAGTAGCCACTTCGAATGTGGACAAAAATCCATACTGCAACTACATGTAATTGACATGCCATTGGGATCTACTGGGCTGATGCGAACACTGATATTCTGGACTTCCGCGTAAGCTATTTGAAAAGCGTACTTGGCTCCGATTTGGCGACAATGGTCAAGAGCAAACAAAGGTTTCCCTGAAATAGTGTCGGTAGTCTGGTCAGCATCGTCTTCATCCTCGGTACCGCTTTCGTTGTCTTCGTCGTCTTCATCTTCTTCATCACTAGAATCTTGTTTAGTATGTTCAGTCGGGGACGTGGGCGTATCGTCGGGTGGAGCTCTGCCTTTGCCCTTGGCTGTTTGTCGGCCATGACGAGAACTCCCGGATGCCTGCATCTTTGGATTGATAGAAAGCTGACTGAAGTTTAAACCTGTAGGAGACATAGAGATGTGGAATCGCTTGACTTGATGTTGGAGAATGCATCGCGGATGTTGGTTTTCTTATATGGAAGGGGTCAAGTGGTTTTTCGTTCTTCTGCCTATAACATATGTCATTGCAATGTTAATCTTCAAAAGTCACAATGAAAGGAACACCTCGCTCAGCCTTTCCTCTTTCCAACAGCGCTTATTCTGAATGCCTGATGTTGGCCGCAGGAACGGTCGCAGAGGACGGCTGGTTTTTCACACACGGTGGTCGATTGTAGATGGATACTATACAGTTAGTGTTGGAAACTCACTCGTAAAGGCACAAGTTGTGTGGGAGGTTGTGGCGTAGATAATCCCAGCATCCATGGATAGTGAGAGGGGCCGTTGGTGACCACCTTTCACTAGGATCTGGCTGCAGCACATCTTCACGATTGCCCAGGTGCTTCCCCATGGGAAGGAACGCGACGCGAGTAATGTTGGGAGATAATTTGCCTCTTTAATATATACTGAGAAAAGTATTCGATTTCCCATGAATGAATTGGTCTTTCTTTGAGATTACTGCGGCACTCACGTACCACGTTGTATTTGGTTTGAATGAGGATATAAAACTGTGAGTGTACCTAGGTAGTCCTACGGTCGACTCTTCAGTCCAGTGACGGTATGGGGAAGTTCGGTCAGGGCTGACTCGGCTGAACAATGGGCCTCTGGAACGCTGTCGGATTGGCTGAAAAAGGAGCCTCTTGTGCCCCGTGCACTGCTTCAGGGCTGACACCTCCTCGCTCTCAAACTCTCCAGCTTTGCCTCCCAACAGCAAAAAGGCCTAAAGCGGTCTCATATATCTGCTTCATGCCACCAATGCGATAATCCATTACACCTGCCATAGACCTCATTGACCTTTGTACGACAATCTCTGTACAACCTCTTTCCCATATACCTGCGTCAGGCAAAAGCTAACAGCCATTGCATACCAGAATCCTACGCATGCTTCACCTATAGCTCCAAGCGGCCTGACGACGGCCAATGCAGAAGAGTCAATTATCACAAGCTAGAACCTTCTTTCATGTTTCAATTACGGCCAGTATTGACTTACACTGCAAGTGCAAAGCAGGCCGACCGACTTCGTGGTCATATCAGGAGTTTACACGGCGTGCCCTACACCGAGTTACACGAATCGAAACAACAGATAAGATTGTCGACAACACCGAGTGACCCAGTTATCCGGAATCCTCTGGTTTAACAGGTATGATGACTGTTTTACCATGCGAGTGGTCGACAGTAGTCTAGTGACACTTGTTCACAGCCGCGAGAGCGTCTACGTCTGCGCCTCATCCGGCCCAATGTTCGACCCAAATGTGGCTCCACCTGCGGACTACTATTTGGTGACGGCTTCAAAAGATACTTCTGAATATGTACATTTGGCTAGCAGCATTTGCTTTCGCATTCGCCTTGTACTCGGCGTTTTCACTAAGTGGTCTTTTACTTCACCGAAATTTATTGCGTTGCCTGAATACGGGTGGCATATCTTGGTTTCCCCATTTCTATGCGCAATATCCAAGTATGTCTTGTTTCCAACGCTCGGGCATATATGTCCTTCCATGAAGGAGAATTCAGCAGGGTCCTGTGCATCATCTGACCCGTTAAAGACTCACGAGTATCTAAGAATCAGCGGGTCGTCAGGGTTATTTTCTATTGAATTGGCCCAGATTTCTTTTAGGCATCTTCATTTGTTTACGGAATCTAGGGAAGCTTCCTTCAAACCCCCACTCGGTTCGGTCATTCTATATGTACTGCATCAAATCATTGAAGGTCGAGAACGACTCTTCCCTGCATCTTTCCCTCCGACATCTCTTGAAACACCTCGGTCAACTTTTCCATCTTTTCCACCCGGAGATGAGTCTTAATGATCCCACGAGCGGCCATATCGAGGACCTCGAGAGCCTCTCTCTGATTTCCTACAGCAGATCCTTTGATAACATGTTCATTTGCAACCTGTTCCTTGTTAGTTTGTTCTCGTCAACCTGATTGAGGAACTTGCCATCGCCGCGGGGAATGACTTCGCAACGGGTTGGGAATCTCCTTCCGGCATTCCTACGCAGACCAGAGTCCCACCAAACCTCAAGAAGTCGAGAGCCTGTGCATACGCCTTATTGGAAGCGGTACAGACGATTACTGCGGCTGCACCATAACCTCCGGTAATCTTTTTCACTTCCTCAGCGATGCTTTTGTCGTCGAATTTCGTCACATCTAGAAATGCCTCGGCTCCGCATTTCTTTACGAGATCTTCTTTACTACCATGATCGATTCCAAGAATTCGATAAGCCATTCCTCGAGAACCGATCTGCGTTGCTAGATGACCCTGTTGCATTTAGTAAGCAAGCGAATGCTAAATCGACAGCGATCATCTTACAAGTCCACCACCAGCACCAGCTGTTGATACATGTTAGTTGGAAGTTTATACTCGTAAACTGACGGGAGTGACCGTACCAATGACAACCCATTCTCCACTTTTCGCGTCTGATTTCCTCAAGGCCGAGTATCTGTGGTTGACTTGAGCTTCGGCTAAATTTGATGCGGCCCCTGAGCGACCTCTGAGGCTGTGCGACAGTTGGAGAGTACCTACGTTGTAACACCAGCACATAGCATAGGAGCTGCATCCTCCGATGTCAAGGCTTCAGGAATAGGAGTAACATAGTTTGCTGGAGCAAGAGCATATTGTTGAAAAGTGCCGGGATCTTGAATTCGTCAGTGGATTCCCCATATCAAGGCGCACGTGCCTCAAACTCACAATAGTAGCCTGAAATCTTCTGATTCTACCATATCGATTACAGTTAGGACAATCCGGCAATCTCTTTATGCCGAGGTCACTTACAAAGCATACGCCATCCTGTTGTCGATGACATGGTGGGCACGATCCGCAAGCATATGCTATCCACTATCAAAATTTCAGCCTGTAACGACTCACATTTCGTAGGTTTGTTACTCACTTTGATACCTACGCGATCACCAACTTTGACTCGACCAGCTTCACTTCCTGGGCCCAGCTTGTGGACGATACCAACACCTTCATGACCCCCAACTTGTCCAGCTTGTGTTGGATAGGGTACTAGGTTTGTTAGCATGGGCTCATATGTTGTTATCTGTACCACAACGCGCGCGAGTCAGAGGTTTGTCGTCAGTGGTGATAGGCGCCTGTCGTGTGTTACAAGAACATGGTTATTTATTTCAAGATCGTCAATTGTTGTTTGAGCCATTTTGTTTTCAGCTTTCCTCGCGGTGAAACCCTTTTGGCTGTGACGAAAGGGTGAGGTTACACGATGGCACAGAAGTGTGTTCGACTGCATCTTCGCCACCAACACAAATTTTGATAAGGAGTTTGAGAAATTAGCTTACATCCACGCCATGTATTCTCCATGATCCCCATATCGCTGTGGCAAACACCAGAATGTGTTCTACGAGTGTAACCGTCAGCCCCTGTTCGAAGAACATTTTCACATGCTTACAATCTAACGAGAACTTCTCCAGCTCCTGGCTCGGGCGTCTCCAATTCCTCGATCTTGGTTGAAATGCTTCCTGGTTTGTCGTAGACACATGCTCGATATTTCTTTGGGATATCGAACTTTTGCTGGGTATCTGCGGATGCCATATTTGCGATTGGAAGAGCTATATTATGTCTCTTTGTATATGAAATGATATCTTAAAACAAGGTAAAATCACAGCAAGAGTGAATAGTCAAGGGGGTTGTCCGGTTTTATACACCATCTCCATCTTACCTCCACCTCAAGTCCGAAATTCAGACCCGAATGCGGGGAGTTTCCCCACATCGCGATGAAACACTATGACGAACTCTGATAAACTCCACAAGCTGATAACCAGATATGAGGGGAAGACAAGAGTTGCTAAACCACCGAGGTTGGCTGGATATTATTGGGGGTTTGGCTACGCCAGTGAATGGCGGGTGCGGGGTATATTTGTACGAGATCCACTTCCCCGTGTGGGAGCTTCGTGACTTTGGGATTTGGGTTGTGGGTTGTGGGTGACATGATGAGCATATCTGAGGAATGACGGGCTGGACGTGTGATAGAGTTTGGTCAGAAAGATACGCTGGGTTCAGAAGAAGGTCGTCCGCGGTAAATGATAGGTTGAGGATACGAGCAACTCACGTGATTCGCCCCCTTTGGCTCCTACAATGGTCTGGAACCGACAAACATGCTGACAACATCTGAACAATCTCCATCCCAACTCAGACTTAAAGTCTCAAAATGCTGATCTGTCCAATGATGTTTCAGATATGCTTTATGGTGAGACTAGTAGAAAGAAAGTATAGAAAACGCGCAATGCTACATGCCCAAAATTCGAGTTGGATTACTTTGATGGTGAGGGATCCATCCTTATGACTGGATTGTTGCATTCCTTCCCATCTAACTAAGTCGGAATTACTATGATCCTGCATCTGTATCAGCAATTGGAGAAATGGATAGGTACCTTATCTAGCTCCGAGATTCGACCGCATAAGTTTGATATATAACATTAGATTTTCCAAATTTTGCGAAAGAACAGCTCTAGCTAAATATCTATAAAGTTCGAAAGTGGCTGATTGCTTTGGTTATTTGCAAATTGAATGCGGGGTTTCAACATCAGCCGACCTTTCATTCGGACTTTCAACGAGGTCAGTCTGAGAGTATCGTGGTATCGAAGTTAACTCAAGTCATTCGAGTTGAGCTATTTGTGCAGTTTAAGTTAACTTGCAACAATGGACTATAAGAGACGTGGCATTGACTACCTAGGTATTGAACCGAAACACCGTCTTATGATGGATGTTGGGAAGGTCACTGTGAATTCCCTGTCAAAAAGCTTTGGCTTTTTGGTTTCCAGATGCTCGGAAGTGATGCAACGTTTGACACTTTTGTGAAGTTCGTCACGAGGGCACATAAGTGTCGTGTTGTTTGAGTGAATGACCAGGGAATTCTTGAGCATATAGGTCTCTTAAAGATTAGAGTATGTTTTCGAAGATTTAGGTTAATTTGCTTCGACGATGCCTCAAGTTTGTCGCACTGTTGGCAAGTCGGTTTAGTTTTCTGTGAATTGCTTCTCGTTCGATTACCTTGTTTCTAAATAGTTTCTCTTATTTAGAAAATCACGGTACTGCTGCTCTCTTTGTACCGTTTACTCATTAAAAGGCGAGAGGGTTCGACACTGTATTAAGCACAATAAACCTGTATTGAGTACGATAACGGCAGTACGACAGTCAATCTACCCTACCAACGTACCTAAAAAGATGTAGAAGATGTTCAAGTGTCATTCGGCTCTAGGAAATGCATTTTGTACCTATAGGTGGTACATAGGTAGGTATCTTTGCCAGGTTTTTCATCTTTTCCAGCTGGAGGTTATCACTTCTCTAACACGACTTTCTGCGACATCTTGGGGTATAATCTTGACCATAGAGTGAGTCACGAATGTGTATGGTGACCACATCATGAGAAATTGCTACACGCGTTCTACACATTCAATCTTGCACGCCACGATGTTACCTTACCATGTCGTGGTTGGAACCAAGTCACACTCTCGCCTGAACAGATGCAGGTGGGGATCTGGGAACGGGACCGGGAGTTAGCGTTTCTATCCTGACATGACCTGTCCGACGTCAGTCATCGTGTCCCTCCCTCTCGCTTCATCGACAAATTCTTTGCAAGCACATCTGCGCGCACGAAGTCTTGAGACGGGAAACAAGAAGTCGGGCATGCCAAAATTCTACTATAAACCCCCCCTCGCCACTCCATTTCTCAGATTATCTTCATCGATCTACTTGTGATTGCATCCGACCCGAAGACCAGTCCCACAAAGTCTCAGCACATCTCATGTTGCGGTCATCTAGATCCTCAAACAGCACATCCTCAGCTCCAAGAATCTCAGAGCAAACACGCACGAGTCGTTACATGCACCACTTTCAGCAATTGATACTATAACTTTTAAATCTTCCAAGCAGACAAGTACCATCTTGAGTTGTAGCATCAAGCAACTGACCACCGCAGTTCAATTGTGTCCAGATACTCGCAGTACAGCCGCTTTCTCCTTGTGAGTTCCAGGTGAAACTGCGAGGGAGGACTCCATCACTTTGGATTTTAACATCAGCATTTGCTTATCATGTGAGTGCCAGAGACGAATGGAGGTGAGGAATAGTTCAACAAGCTTACCTTCGAGGAGCAATGTTGAGACAAGCTCTTCCACTTTGAGCCTGGGTGTAGTAGCTGTCGCCTCCGCAGTTGTTGTTCCAATTCGTCCAGACTTTCCATGCTGAGGCTTCGGTGATCGTGAGAGCAAGAACCGTGATGACTGGGAGTACGACCTTCATGTTGATAATGCTTTGAGAGAGTCTAATATCAACTTTAGCAGGTATCACTTAGCTTCTACGTGCTCGCTGGCGTACTCGTATCGTGTTCTGAAGAAGTAATTGAAACCCTTGGAATAGTGCTGGTTGTTGTGATGGATATTGGGCGGGATATTCGAGCTATTTAACAATCTTTCTTAGCTTCGTGACCAGTCGACAAGTCTGCCCATGTGGTCTTCTCGAATTTAAAATTCCAGTTCCCAAATCCATGAATTCCAAATTCAACCCCTGATTGAAAAATGATGCTGGTATTGAGCTTTCCTACAATGAACCAATGAATTTTAGAGCAAGGCTATAAATCAAAACAAATCTTGCCTCGAGCGAGACGTCGCATCTCAGCTCAATACAACCACTCCATTTTCAAATCAAAATGGGAAAGTGGTAAGTTTTGACTCGCAAGTCATCCAAACACGTTCACGACTCGCTTATTCCGCATCCGACGGGCTGCAGAACGATAGAAAACCGTTTACGCCACAGATTACTTGCGTCGGAATTTATATTTTGTGGTAGTACAAAACAATGTATTGCCCCGGTAGTTATTAGGCTGCGAACATTCAAATTCTTCTGTGGGAAATTCTGCGGGGAGGCCGAGGTCTTGTTAAGTGGGTGGTTAAGAGAAATATAGAACTCATCTAGGTCCCTACCACTTGAGCCACTTACTCACTTACGTTAGGTTCCTCGCGGTCATTAGCAACGTCAGTTAAGACAACAATGGGAAGAATTCTCGAAGAGTACTTGTTTATCACGTAAAATCATCTGTTCAGACCTTGCTTTCAGTTTCGAGGTTGAACTATCCAGCTGTCATCAGCTAATACAACATCGAAGAACTTCATGGACGCTGTCACATGTACCATTGAACGGTGTATGACTTGGATGCCTAGGTCGATTGTAGGTACCTAGGTACCTAACTAAGGTAGGTAAGAACCTGAAACATAGAGGCACCTATTATGCGAGTAAACGATTCCTTAGGACGGCCCTAAGAGCGCATGCAGAAGACCGACGACTCCCATTGATGAAACGATTTATCACCCCGACTATGCATGAAACTTATTGAAGACAAGACATGAAAACAAGCAATTACAATCCAACTTGATCCTTCCATAAACTAGAAGACTGACGACATGCAACTTGCTATAACCTAAAGGCATAGTCCAAAAACCGCATATGAAAAGCAATATTTCTCCGAGTTAAACATGCTCAATGCCAATTGAATCTAGCAAACCAGTATTTGTGTCTTAACAATTCCTTTGAATTTCAACTTCGAGAGAAGGTTCTTTCCAGCGACATCAAGATAAGTATCATCACTCGTTAAAGGAGCCCCATGAGAATGACCTGAAACCCAAGTCGATACAACGCTTGATATAATCATCAGTTTGAAGTCACGTCCCAAGCCCTCACTCAACGAGCATTTCGAGAGATCTTTTATATACAGTATTTCGAAACGTCCATTTCCTCCCACGGTTTTCGTCACGCACCTAGCTAGGTAGGTAGGTATCTATCCATCTGTGTCCCTCCTATTAAAACCTCTCATGCACCACAGGAATTCTGTGCCATTATCCGAAGTGTTTCTGATCATACAATCCCTCAAGGTGTCAATGAATCTCACGAAGTCTTTAAATCAATGCCCTTCCTTCTCAAGGGGCTGGGAGAGTGGCAGTGTTGTGACTCGCATATACAGACACTTTCTCGAGAGCATTTTGTAAAAATTGTCAGACTACGAAGTATACCCTCCAGGGCTCCACCCTTATTTTCGATTCACCAAGTTCAGTCTTATATCAACACCCTCCTCCGAATATAAGATCGGAGAGATATTCTGGATCTATAAATCACGTGGTCTCGCTTAACCCCCCTTTCCATATTTTTGAGTCCGAGTGTGCACGATAATGAAAGGCGGATTGTTGGCCAACACCATAAATCAAAGCCCGTAACAATCGACCGTAAATATCTTCTTCGATATTTCAATTCATTTTCCCCTTTAGTATCAGATTCTAAGCAAGGTTTACCTCTCACTTATCCTTATCAGGCATATTGCATAATAACGCCCATCTCCATCTGATAAAATATATCACAGTTTAAAATTCCATTCGTGTTCACGTTGTAAACGTGATTCTCACCGGATCCTCATTCAGTTATGACACCAGCAGCTGAAAAGCACCAAACAGGCGCGGTCTACGGCGTAGCACGACTCCCAGCTCAAAGAAGTGGCGAAATGAGCCGATCTGGTATGTCGTGAAATTACTTCTTAGTTGGTGTTGGTAGGGAAATGTTGGTGGCGAGGAGGGAGGACAGGTAAGCTGGGCATGTTGTATTTCGCTTTGAGATTTAGGGGAGTGAAATTTGCTGGGTTATTGCAGAATTTACGAGGAGTGCGCTATAGGTAATTCATAATTTCTTGAGCTTCACTTGAATATTGAAGGAGTCAAAATGCATAGTTTGAAGTATTTTTCATTATTTTTTAGTATAAATGTAAAATATAAAATACACTCTAATCCGTGTATACATCCATCACCCCAGAAAAAGCTATCTACAAAAATCCACCCGGGTATTCCCAGCCTTCTTCCACCCCATCCTCTAATTAAGGCCCAAAATTTGCGCCAGGTATTATGAATTAAAAACTCCGTCCCAATGTTTTCTTTTTCTAGTCTTCTCAGACAAAGATATAAGTGACAAATAAAATACAAGCGCAGAGCGCGAGACTTGGTTTCTGCGTGTTGGCGCTGCTCTTCCGGCCAGATGTGGCGGTTGCGGTGCTCTCGCCGCCGCCGATGGTGACGGTACCTATTATTATTACACCTGTTCCGTCGGGGGCGATGGAGAGGATGTCGTTTCCGACGGTGATTCTTCCGCCGGCTGTTAGGGTTTGGCCGGCGACGTTGATGTTGGTGATGGCACTGGTGCCAAGGGCAACGTTGGTCTGGAAAGTTGTTGGTTTTGGAGTGGGAGCTGGGAGGGTGTAAATTCTTCCGCTTTCGGTGATGGCTCCACCGGGAAACAAAGTTTGACTACCAATGACGAAACCAGAGTTTGAATTGGCTGTGACAAGGGAAGTTCCAATGCTGATCACTGGTGGTGGCGCGCCATTGAACGGCGTAGCAGTTGGACGAGCCGGGTTTACAATGACAGCACCTCCAGTCGCCGCGAGACTTATCTCTTGGCCATCGATGGTAATCGAGGAGCCAGGGAAGAGAGTCTGAGAACCGACCATCAATACAGAAGATGGCCCTTTGGTCATGGTTTGAGAACCAATCAGAATAGGAGCCGCAGGGACAAAGCTGGGGGTCGTAGCAGCTGGAGTCCCAGACTGCGTTGGCACAGGTACGACTGGAAGAGATGCGCTGGTAGCAGTCGAGTTGACCACCGGAACTTTCGTTGTACCCTGTGAAGCTTTTGTTGAATCATTCTGAGGGGGTGGAGGGTTGACAGGGCTAGCGACGGATGTAGTTGATTTAGTCGGCTCCAATGTGGGGACTGATATTACTGTGGGTGGGGTATTTGTTGGCTTTGGGCTCTGATCTGTACTCGGTGTGTTTGGCGGGGGAATATTAGTTGCTGGAGTATTAGGCGGAGGTTGAGGGGTTGTTTGAGGCTGCTGTGGAGTTTGAACAGGCGGGGTAGGTTGAGGGGCTTGAGATGGTTGTGTCGGCGCAGGTTGAGGGGGTTGAGTCGGCTGCGTAGGTTGCGGTTGAGGAGGTTGTGTCGGTTGGGTTGGCTGGGGTTGGGAGGTTGTTGAGGCTGCGTATTCGGTGGTTGTGTCGGCTCAGGTTGTGGAGGTTGTTGAGGCTGCGTGTTCGGTGGTTGTGTCGGTGGGGGTTGTTGAGGTTGTGTTGGCGGGGTTGTTGAGGTTGTGTTGGCGGGGCTGCTGAGGTTGTGTCGGTTGTTGAGGCTCTGTATGCGGTGGTTGTGTCGGCTGAGGAGGTTGTGAAGGCTCTGTGTGGGGAGGTTGCGTAGGTTGCGGTGGTTGTGGAGGTTCAGAGTGAGG